>NC_088888.1:101954865-102272008 GCF_037157495.1 Lathamus discolor
GAAATATTACATTCACAAGACTTGCTGCTAAATGCATTGCTATGGGAATTTTTCATGTTTTAGGGCAGTAGTGACCCTAATATGTAGGAGGGTTTACTGAGATAGGAACTCTGGCCCAGTGGGCCAAGTGTCCGCTTTGGCAAGCCTCTCCCCAGAGCCTCAAAGAAATGTGCTTACAAAGCCACAGACTCTTCCTACAGAGTGACTATGAGGGTGGTGAGACACTGGAACAGGTTGCCCAGAGAAGCTGTGGCTGCCCCATCCCTGGAAGTATTCAAGGCCAGGTTGGATGGGGCTTTGAGCAACCTGGTCTTTTCCAGTTTAAAGCCATTATGCTTTGTCTTACCACTACATGCTGTTATAGAAAGAGTGGGTTTGGACTTACTTATTACTATACTAATGTTCTGAAATGTGAGGATTCTAACTTGTCATTCAGTTATGCAGTCATTGCTCCTGTAGACATGATCAGCTTTTCCAAAGAAAGTGTTCTGTTAAGGGATTCAAATGGAATTCATTAACTTGTCCCAGCAAAGAAGTATTTCTCCTGAAGTGCTTTGCTAAGTAAATCTAAGCTAGAATGGCTGAGAAGGTGTCAGCTCAAGACTTGTTTCACCAGCAAAACAGCTTTTGTCCCCAAGTCATTCACCCCCTCATAATTGGCAGAGATACAAACAAGCTTCATAAGCATACCTCAGAGTCACAACCACCACAGACAGTCATTGCGATACAAGAAGAGTAACTAATGGCATCACTTCATGTGCATGAATGTGAATAGCTTGAGAGAGGCAAAGCCAGAGATAATGCCAGCTGTTTTTTAGCTTCACATTCACTTAATTCATAACAGAGTGGCTATCAGTGCTTATCTTAAGAAAAAAGCCTGCTTGTCTCAATATATTTTTCTTCCCAGTGGAGAATTAAATTCCAGGAACTTTTCAGGCTGAACACAGACCATGGCTCTTAGAACCAAATATCCTGTATTATACTCTGTACAAAGAATGAAACCTCAAAGATGAGCATCAAATTGATTGTCACTAATTTCATATATTAAGCAGTAATGAGTAAACACTCTAATTTCTAAAATGGGGAAAAATGTTTAAAAAACAAAACAAAACAAAAAAAAAACAGGCAATGGTGGAAGTAATCAGAAGAGCTCTGAATAAGAGGCAGTATTTTGTTGCACACTTAGAATAAGATAATTCAGCTTTATCAGAAGAAGAAAGGGTGGGAAGAATACGGGTTGTTGGGGTTTGGGTTTTTTCTCCTCTCCTAAAGAAAAACATTCCAAGAATCCTAAAAGCATATCCATAAGTTTTTATTTTGTTGCATAAAGTTTCACCAACTGAACTTGCATGAACTTGAAATTCTCTGTATCTTCAAAAATGTGAACCAGTAAGTACAGAGGGTAAACTAGAAGAAAGATCTGCAACAGTACTTTGGCTTGTATGATTTATCTTATATTTACCAACACTCTTCTACCTATTGCTATATCAAATGCTGATCCTGCCAACTGCAATGGGTTCTTCTGACAGAGCTCTGAACAAACAGCCCAACACCAAGTGGACTTTTCTTAGGGTAACACGCAGTATCTGTGGTCATCTCTTGCTCTTGCAGTGTAATCACTAGACTATATATTTTTTTCTATCTTAACCATACCTGAAGCTCCCCAGAATTTCCTGTTCCCACACAGTGTCAGGGGGGCTGACCACAAGCAACAAGGTATGTCTACATGACTGGACACATCATCTGAATACCAAAACACAGCACAGCCGTATTAGCTCAGAGCTAGTTAGGAGCCCCATTCTGACTCACCCTTACAGCATGCAGACATACCCACTGGCCCCCTTTCGATGTAGAGAAGCCAGCTGTTTTATGCCAAACATGCCTTCAGAGCAACAACTATTGCAAAGCAGTGAATATACAATGCCAGAGATGTATTCAGGAAGGGAAATCTGAGCTTGGTTCCTGAGCGTAAACAAAATGGTTGAGCACTGTAGCACTAAAAAGTAGGTGTCAGTGTTATGCATCTATTGTATAAAGTATGACATAAACAGCGACAGTGTATTCATACATATGTAGGCTTACCTTTAAATGTATCTGCAGGAGAGAGTTCTAAAGTACCTCTTCAGTTTCCAATCCATCCCTCTTCCTAGGCAGCTAGTCAAATGCAGCAAAACAATAAATTCATCGAGCTGAAATGTGGGGTTTAATACTGCAAAATTCAGCTTCTTTGTCTGAGTCAGCTCTCCCTGTCTTGCAGTGCAGGACCCCTGCCTTCAGCTAATCTGCTATCAGGGCCCAACAGCCGTTGTGCATCCACACCCCCCCGTGCTGGGGTGGGGGCCCAGGGGTGAGCCTGTGTGTGGAGCAGAAAATGGAAAAGGCAGGGCGAGAAGGAAGAGCAGCACTTTGTTTTTCTGCAGGATCTTCTGGGGAGGAACCCACCACCCACCCAGCTACACCTTTGCCGTTCCTGTAACACTGGGACCAAACAGTTTTGCAAGAGGGAAACAGAGATTAGCTGCTCAGATAGGAATAATCAATTCCCATTCCCCTGGCACAGGAAAGGTAGGCACCAGACCATACCTCACAGCCTGCAACTTGCATTGCCTACTGCCTTGAGCTGGCTCCAGACGGAAATCCAGTTCAGCTAGAAAACTTCTTCTTCCCTCACAATACATCCTGTTAGTGAACTGCAAACCAGGAAGTTTATATGTGTAAATGAGAGTTCCTTTCCACTCATTTTGGCTATAGGCTAAGAATTAGAAGAGAACATCTGCAGATTCATCCAATTTGTATTCAAGAGAACAATACTACTTCAGAGTGATTCTTGGACATCCTCATTATGTCATGAATTTATCACCTGACTGTATCACTGACAAGGTCAACTAGAAAGCTTTTATCTGGGACCAAAAGAGTCCTTCAAACCTTTAAGCATGTTTCTTTTCTTCATACAGTCGCAAATGAAATTTTACCAACTGAACTTAAAACCTGGTCCCCATCTCCCACACATACTTCCCCTGGAAGGCCAAGAGAAGATGTGTAACGCCTTTCATCCTTCTTTTTATTCATATCTATTTATAACTTCAACCAAAGCATTACAGGTGGGAGTAATTACTATCTCAACACATCTCTGTCTTCCCTGAGATCATTACATTTTCTATTGATAAAATTATGCAAGATGAAACATTAACTGCAAAATATGGGTTTGTTACATCATAAAGCACCAGCCAGAAATATAGAAGAGCATCATAACCTATGTAACTTTTCCAGGCAAACAGTTTTTTTTATTTATTTGATATTTGGCAGAATCAAAGTGAGGTTATAATTAAACAGAACACTAAAATTCTCCCAGCTTTTTCAGAAGCTAGGCAGTACCTGGCACAGAGACGGGCCGAGCCCTCTTGTCCCTGACTAAGCTTATCCCAGGAGATAACTTCACAGTGCTGTAAGTATGGCACGGAGCCCATCATACAGCATATACTCCTTCACAGACAAAGTGTTTTGGGCACGCAGTGGCAAAGCCTGACCTGACGCTGGCTCTGACTGTGCTCTATAGCACATCCCACCCCAGTGTGGGGGAAGAGCAGTTGCAGAGTGATCTCCCCACATGTGCTGACAGCAGTCAGTGCCACAGGGATAAGCCTAACCCAACCCCACCCTGTGCTTGGTACTGGAACCCAGGGAAAGCAAACACACAGTGGCAGCCCACAAAACAGTCATGAGCTGCTGCGAGCACTGTCACCCCATTTTTTTTCCTGGCTGTTGTTGTCTTTGAGTGCTTTTCCTAGTCCCTTAATAGTAGAGCAGGTCCTCTGCTCTGCTATGCTACCAAAGATGGATGCTCCCTCCTTTTTGTGATTAAGAAGTAAAGTGGAAAATAGGCAAACAGCCCTTTGGGCTTTTGGGCTTTAAGGAGGAAAATGCGGTTGTGGCAAGGCTGGAGAGGGGAGGTACCTTCTGTAGGCCTAAATGTCCTTAAATGTCACTTCTGGTTCAGGGTTTCATTAAAAATAGGTATCAGTTTTGATGAAATCTTTAAGGCAGTGGGTTTAGTACCTTCAGTTACTATGTCCCCTTTTCACCTAAGAAAAACTGGAATGATTTGGGCAAGTATTATAAGATTTTTGACAATCATACAGAGGACACTATTTTATTATAGAATGACACCTAACACATTAAATGTAAAGTTACAGATTGAGCTTTAAGCATGTGTTACAAAAGTTTGTTTTAAAAATAATAGAAACATTTAGTGTTAGCAGAAGTATTATACATCTACTCAGAAATGTAGGAATGCATTTCACTGATTAAACAGAATTTTGGAGTCGAAAATATTGCCACATTTTGATTCTATTTTTAATCTTGCTTGGTAGAAAGTTTTAATGAAAATGTTTTTGTATTCTGGTATTTAAAATAATAACATTTATTTGATAATGAGTCTGCAAACCAGACTTCATCTAGGACAAGGTAATCTAATCTTGAATTAAATTTAGTAAATAAATGAAAAATTAATTCCAAAATTTAAAAGTAGTTCTTAAGAGTGCAAACAAATGCAAATAAATTGCTGAGGCTAATTTAAAGTACTGCTAGGAAAAGAAAAAGAAAACAGGACAGGTTTGATATGCTGTTTATATATACATATATATACACATACACTGCGTATATATATAGCAGTAAAATAAGGAAATACGGATATAAAGAGGAACAAAGGAAGAAATTTGTATAATACTCCTTCAGTAAGTGAAAGAAAACGTAGCAATGGCACTTGATACGGAAACTGCCTGCAATGCCAAAATGTGGAATCCTGAAGACAGCATTAGTCTAAGCCTGTTGTTTTGCTCTTTTCCTTTCCTTTTTCTTTGAAGTTACTGCTCCAGCAGCCTGGAGATGAACCCTTACACAGATACTCTCCTGGGTTGCTGTCAATGGGTTGCTTGGGATCTTCTCTGGTTGCATGGGTTTCCAATGGGAAATGCAATCCTTCTTGGCTTTAGCAAAACTTGTTTAGCTTCAGAATGCTATTCTAATCATATCAGACGCAGTATTGTCTTTTCTAATTTTATTATAAAAAATTCTAATAATTATTTTGTATTTCTAATCAAATATTTGTAAATGGAACTTTAAGTCACAGCTCTAGACCTTGCAAGCAGCAGTGGTGGGGTCAGTACTCATGAAGGTTGTAATTCTTTTATTTTCAGCTGTGGTTTTTGTGTTATTCCATCACTATCTTCTATAAAAGTTATTTAACAGTACAGCCATGCAGCATGTAAGAGTGGGGCTGTTACTGCCCTGTGCCCAGCTCAACAGAGCAGCGCAGAGAACATGCAGTAGCTTCCTCCTGAATACAGTAAGATTACTACACAAAATATTTAGTATCTGATTTGCAACACGTGGGATACCAAGTAAATATTTATGCAGAATATCTGTAAAACAAAAGCAAATGTTTAAAGTTTAATAGTTGCAGAACCAGACTGTGCTGAGCCCTTACTGAGCAAGACCAGGGAGCATTGAGCTCACCTTTTTGTGGCCCCCCTGCAGGCTGTCTGCAGACCGAGACAGGAAGCTCTAATTCAGTTTATGGTAAATTCTTATTTTTTAGATTCCCTCTTAATCCCCTGGGCTCAGGTCTGCTATTGTAACAGGACAGAGAAAGGCAGTTGTTGTCCAAACTTAAACAAGCTCTTTTTAGTGGTTATTCTTACTGTGAAGCCTAGGGCTGTTGTGCATCCTCAGAAATGCCTTTTTTTTACCCCAGTCCTATTCCCAGTAGCCCAGGTTGAGTTTTTTGCTACCTACATCTCACACTGGCAGTTTTACAGTCCCAGCCAGAGCTTCTCTGCTGTGAAGCATGCCAGAGACCCTGGTCCCTTGGGGTAAACAAGCACTGCTGGCCCTTTGGAGCACAAGGGCTGATGGCATCACAAACTGAGTTGCTGGCTCCAGGTTACCTGCAGCAGGGTGAAGGCACAAAGCTGTTCTGTTACAGGGCTCAGGTGTGAGAAGAGCCAGGATGCACTGGAAGGGTAGAGGCTTAAACACTATAGAGCATCCCTTCCACAGGCAGTTAGCTCTAAATGAGTCTTCTTCCCTTCTGTTTTCACACAGGACACCTGGGGAATGCTTTCTCTCTGCCCCAGTTTTTCTTATGGGCTCAAGACCTATTTCAGGACTCACTAGGTTTTACTTCCCCCTTTTCAAGCAGGCATCTCTACTTGTATCACAAGTGTGGGCACCAAGATCTGCCTGCAATTGGAGTTCAAATCCTGCATTTTGAAGGGGAGGATATTCAGCCTGGATTTGTGGGTTTCCATGTTCTGAAATAGAGCAGGCCATCAAACTCACATCTTACATCCTGAATGAGTTCTCTAACCTTTAGTACCTCTCGTACAACTTGGTGTCTGTTTTTTGGTGTTTGTTTTTTTTTTTTTTTAATGTAAAAAAATAATATCTCAATCCCTGCACACATTTGTAAGTGTGATATTGGTGTCTATCTCCAAAGAAAGTTATGGGCAATGGTGTTGGCCACTCCATCCTCAGATTGTGGGTTATTTTTAGTCCCCATTCTGAGATTTGTAACTCTTTTCCAAGTGTGGGACAGGGAAGCCAAGCCTATAACTGTGTTCCAAATATGATTCCTGGGACCTAAAATTAAATATTGCAAAATACTTGCCCACATGTTTTGTCTAGCGCTTACCACTGACATTGGCCTTTACCTTAAATTAGCTTTCTCTAGTTCTTGTAGCTATTGCTGAGGTGAAAATAGCACCAAGGACATTGAGAAGAATTTCCATTCACAACTCAAGTATACTCCGTGTTACCCTAATATTGAAGAACTAATACTTATTGCAGGGTTTCTTTCTAATCAGAAATGCAAAATATCAAACCCAAATGTAGACTGAGCCATGTTTCATTGGATAAAGCTGCCTTATTGTTTAGAGACCAGTAGATGGCAACCGCCCATTGCAAAGTCGAAGGGAAATGAAAAGTGAGAGTCGTTTAGGTACTGGATTTGTCATGTGACAGCTTGAGCAACAAAGCTCCGCAACTCCAGGTACAGAGAAAGTGGTGCTTTCATTTTTACTCCTCCTTATACGCTCCTGAAGGGGAGCAGTGAGGTGCCCTTCTGCATAACCAGTTTTGACAAATTGCAGTTGTGACAATGCCTTTGACTAAAATATCTTATTGCTCCTCCTTACTGGTAATATCAGTCAAAAAAAGGACAAGTCAATGGGAAAACAAAAGATCCAAAGCAATCAGGCTCTTAGCTTCCACAAGAATAGCCTCAAGTTCTTACAATGATTAATTAGATTCATTATTACTTTAGATAGAAGAAGTTAGAACTGAGTAACAATGATCCTGGGATTTGAAATAGACTTCCCTTTAGGAAATTACGGAGGCTATTGATGTACCAGCTAATTAATCTGGGTTATGTGAGTGGTCTTTCAGAAATTCTTTTGACATGACGAAGTTTGAAGACATTCTGATTCTTCCTACAACATTAGATTAAAAGTTCTTAATTTCTAGGAGCAAGAACTGTAAAGGTTTGAAAAGATTTTCTCAGGCCCTCCAAGAACCTTGCATTTCTATTTCAGAAAAGAAACTTCTTCATTAAAACAGGAAACCAGTGATGGAAATATATCTGCAAGCTTATGAGAAAGATACTTTACTTGTAGTCGTATCGAGTTTTCCTTTAGTGTTGGTTTAACCATATTTTGTGAATATGTTTTCAGTTACAATTGGCAAACGTAATACATGTGTGAATGCACATAGTAGAGTGTAGTGCAAAAAAAGCCAGACCTTTAGACCTCTGAAGGATTCCAGCATGGCCTGACACTGTGATTAGCATTTTTTAACAAGTACGCTACAAATAGCTAAACCGTCTAACAAGAAGAGCACTGTCACGTAGTATAGAAGTAAAACAAAATACTCTGTGTTACTGGGATGCCTCCCTTCAGGTCCTCAAGCACTTTGCAAACCATTAACTTGAAATGCATGAATTCACACCCTTGCAGTACAAGGTGCCTATGTTTATTATCAGGACTCACATCTTGGCTAGGAAGACTTGAAAACATACTCAATACAGATGAAGTAACCTTTCGCTTCTGTTAAAGCTACAGCTTGGTCAGCTGTGAATTTTTATTAGTGACTTTGAAATTAGGAGAAATCCAGCTGTGGTCCATTTCTAGTGAATACAAATGAGTTGGCATTAGGAGTAGCATCTAATATGCCTCACAACTTCCACACCCCCCCCCCCCCAACTTTTCTCATTTCCTTCATCTATTAATAGGATTTATACTGTAAAAAAAACCCTACTCTTCAGTGAGATTTGAGTTCTTTTTTGCTTATTTGAAGAAATTAAAAGCCTCTAACCTGATGCTAAAATTTGTGCAACTTTATTTGCTATAGCATGAGAAATTATGTGACTTGTGTATGTTGTTTTTCCTATGGGTATAGGAGTTTTGCTAAGACTCCAAGTGTTATTTTGGACAATTCTTGTGGAAAACCGCAAAGTTAGTGAGATGATTTTTTTAATTATTATTTTAAAGCAAAGAGAAAACTAAATGATTTAGAAGAGAAGGATTTTTTGGACAAATGATAAAAATACTTCTCTGTTTATATTCATGCTCTTTTTAGCTCAGATGGTTAAGGAGGACAAACAGTTTTAAAGAGTCAAGGTCTGCTGTTTCCATGAAGGGCTGAGGAAGGTCTTACTCTCATTTTCTGGTCTTTATCACAACAGGAGTCTGCAAGAGATCACCAAGCCGGTAATTCTCCTTCTTTACAGTTGCGGTCAGGTAAGTCTACTTTAAGTTGAGAGGAAGCCATATGGAAATTCCTGTCTGCTCAAGAATTTATACATATCACATCCCACAAAATGCACCCTCATGCACTGTAACAATATTCAGATTTATAGCAGAACCTGCCCCAGAGTCTGAAATTTTACCTGTTAGGTATCTAAGTAGGAGTCAGTGGCATTTTCAAAAGCTTGTGCTACATTTCTCTTGGGTGTGCACTGAAATGTATATATGATGAGCAGTGACAAAGTCCTCTGAAGATCATGGTCTGGTAAGAATGCGCATACCGCGTGCATGGGCAGAAAGGGCCCATAAAATGTAATTATGGCCTTTTCACTCTACTGCACTTTCTAGAATTCACAAAAGCCAGAATTGTGCCCTAGTATTGTGCAGAAGAACAGTCTCTGGGCTGTTTTTAGCAGAATATTCCCGTGTTTTTGACTTAGACACTGTAAATATTCCTTACTGAGCAAAGCCATGGCATGTTGGGTGACAGGCTTGTTTGTTTTATCACTTCGTAGTGGGGAATGAGTATATGATTGAGCACTAAAGCAGGTGCTTGGGCATTAACTTGTAATCAAAGCATAAAGTACAGGTTTGCATGGGGATTTTGCTTAACTGATCCTTATTTCAGATGCCATTTGAAGCATAATTTAAAGCAGAGGTGATCAGAGGTATAGTCCGGTAAGATGGTGGTGTTAAATGCTATCCATTACCATTGCTTGCAATGAGATTCAAAGATAATCAGTCTTGGCAGGATCTGAACCATGATAAATTATCAAGATAAGATGGGTAATGAAAGAATGCAAAACGTGGAAGGTAAGCTTGTATTTCATGACAGTGTTCAATGTGACTTTTGTAATCATTAACTTAACCCTAAAAGCCTGAGACAGTCCTTACTGAAATGCCTCAGTCTTATTACGTATTATCTCCGATCAACATCTCCTAACATTTCCACCATGAGGAAAAGGAAGACAACAGATGCACCTCATTCATCCACAGATGTGAGTGAAGGGAAGGAGAAATTAAGACTGAATCAAGAGGTTGGCCTGATTAGTGGAGTGTCATTAATTGCAGGCACCATGATAGGCTCGGGGATCTTTATGTCCCCTGAATGGGTACTACACCATATGAGGAGCCCTGCCAGCAGCCTGCTTATCTGGGGAGCGTGTGGTCTCCTGGCCATGTTTGGAGCCTTGTCGTATGCTGAGCTTGGAACCATAATTAAAGAGTCTGGAGGAGAATATATTTACATCTTGAGGATTTTTGGTTCTTTTCCTGCTTTCCTTTTCGCCTACACTTCTGTTATCCTGGTGAGACCAGCTGGTTTGGCAGCTGTCTGTCTGAGCTTTGCTGAGTACGCTGTTGCACCGTTCTACCCAGGATGCTCATCTCCACCAGTTGTCATCAAATGTGCAGCTGCTGCCTGCATCCTGGTTTTAACTATCGTCAACTGTCTCAATGTGAGGCTGGCGACGTCTGTTATGAACGTTTTTACAGCTGCCAAGCTCTTGGCGTTGCTGGTGATTGTGGTAGGCGGACTGGTGCTGCTCACCAGGGGACAAACTCAGAGCTTTCACAACCCTTTTCAGAACACGACTGTGGGTATCAGGGCAGTTGGAGTGGCGTTTTACCAGGGGCTCTGGTCCTACGATGGGTGGAACAACCTGAACTATGTAACCGAGGAACTGAAGAAGCCTGAGGTGAGTGAGTGAGCTGGGCTTTACTTGATAATCCTGCTGCTAGTGTGATTCTATCAATGATTGTGTTAAGAGCAGTAATGAAGGGACGAAAGACTACAGGGCTTTCATTCATGTTTGTTCTGTCTTCTAAGACAAGACATCTGTGGATGTGTCCAGAAAGGATACAAATGAGTCTCTAGGCAAAAAAGCAGCCTACCTATAAGAAAGCACTAAAATACTCCATTGACTTAAAAAAACTACTAGGCATCACTTGAATGTTTTCGGGGTGAAGTTTTGCCTTAGTGTTTAGAGGATCTCACTATAGACACCTAGATTTATGCGTAAAAGCACACACTGCTATAATCCATACAGGTTTCTTAACACCATGTAAAAGAATTGACCCATAATGTATGCATCAAAACCCCACTTTATCTCTCTCCTCACTGCATGGAGGGGGAGCTTCAAAGCAAGCGAAGCATTGCTGGATCAGGAATCTAGCTCCCTGAATGACCTTGTCTTTAACTGGCTACTTTTTTGGTATTGTTCTGTCTGTGCTTTAGGCACTGAAGTTGCTCACTTGCATTTCACATCAGCCCTTTCCATGCCGTTATCACCTCTTTGCACAGATCAGACACTATAGGCAGTGAGCAACCTTTTTCTTAGAAAGAGCTATGAGCGCAGTGTGTATAGAGCATGCTTTCTACCAGTGCAGCACACAAGATTTTACAGATAAAATGAAAATACACAGTTAAATATTAACCTAGATGGCAGCAAAGATCCTAGGGTCATGTGGCACTTTCTCCCACAGGACCTTGAGCACTGATATTCACACCCTTGTGGAGTGAAGGCAGCCACATAAGGATTTACTATATCTTGTCCTGTGGTGGGAATGTAAATTTGATATTTCAGGTTTTACTACTACTTTTTTTCCAGTGTTTTCAGCTGCATAAGGTGGTGTTTGTTGATTTTGTTGAGCCTTAAGATGATCTGTGGTGTTCCAAGATTGCACCCTGTCACTAGAAAAAAATTAAAATCCTTCCAAGAGCAAATCTCCTTTGCACTGCCCTGCTTGGATTTAACCTGTAGAGGAGTTAAATGTGATGCAACACACACTGGTACGTCACGTGTCAGTAGGATGCTCATGGGAACACACAGCACATCAGGAGATGTAACACACTAGTAACAAATAAAACCAATATTAAAGTAATCAAGACGTAACCAGGCAATGACATCTTGGGCAGCTATGAACCAAAATATTTTTTTAATAAAATTTGGGGTTTTTTTGTTGGTTGGTTGGTTTGGTTTGTTTTTTAAAGACTAACTTAAATGTACAGCATTACTGTTTGCCTGCCATTTCTGGGAGACTGGTGTAAAAACTGCTGCGTGAATCTGGATCTAAGTGTTGTTCTGTGAAACGCTTAGTGAGCAAAGGAGTTGGAATGAGGGACATGGGTGGTGGCAAAGACAAAACAAACAAAAAAGTCCAGTGCAGGTGTAAATGTGCTGTGCCTAACACATTGTCATTCCTTTGCCAGGTGACCCTTCCCAGAGCTGTGATGATTGCCATTCCTTTGGTTACATGCCTGTATTTGCTGGTAAACGTGAGCTACTTAGCAGCCATGACTCCATCTGAACTGCTGTCTTCAGGAGCTGTGGCTACCACCTGGGGGTGAGCTCTGCGTGTGGCAACACAGCCAGTGCAGTCCAATGAAATATGGGTTCTCTCCTGAGTTTCAGGAGATTTAGCTGTCACTCCCAGTGGGAATGGTAGCACCGCATTGATCAGACCAGGAAGAACTGTCAGGCCATGCTACAGGGAAACGTGCTGCCAGTCCCTGCTCTGTCACCTTCAGGTCAGCCTTTCTCCACCAAAGGTCAGGGCTGACGAGCCGTGTCTGGCCCATGGTCTCTGAGGTGCATGTAGGCTGCCAAGATAGGATGCTCTGCAGCACATGCTTTACTTCCCATTCCATTCATTCCCACTGGGAATGCGTGGCTCCCCTCCAGCTCATGCTTTTCCCCATGGAAAGTGGCCATAAAAGAGGGAATGAAGTGTATACCAGGAGCATCTCCCCACAGTGAGGATGCAGTGAGGGTGCATATCTGGACTTGGGAACTGGGAGATACCCCACGTTTCAGGTATTTCCAGAAAAATGAAGAGGACAGTGTGCTCCCCACTAGTGAAGAGTCAATGGGTTGGGAGTGAGAGTGGAGACAACTGGGTGAATCCTGTCTGCTCAGCGCCTGGAAATTAGACTAGACCAGAGCCTTTTGGATCAGTTTCTCCATCTGTGGGGAAATGGAAAACAGCACTGGTGTCTACACCTTTGAGAAGGAGGAGTGTTATACATGAGTTGTGCAGCGTTTGGTAAATGTATCTTTAAGTCGACATGTATTTTTCCAGAGTTGTACAGAAGCTATTTGTACCTTACACCAACCTGAAGTGTTTGGTGATATCAGACAGGCTTTGTGCAAGACAAGGATTTTAGCAAGAGAAAGACAGTCATGAGAGATGTAGGCACTATCGACTTCTAACCAGATGATCTCCCACCAGAGCATCCGGCCTTATTCTGAATATTTCCAAAGACACAGAATCCATGACAGCCTTAAATGAGTTGTCTGGTTGAAACGATGACACAGGGATTATGTTGCTTCTCATCTTCTTCCTAATAAGTCAGCAGTGGCTTTGCTTCTGTGTGCATTACACAAGATGTCCAGTTTGAAGATCTGACTGAGCTATTGCTAGATGTATTCTTTAATAGCCTTTTATGTAATTTTAAGTAGCTTTTAAAGGTCTAGTGCTTTGTTTGAACAGGTTACAAAGCCTCCCTAAGCCACAATGTCATGAACTTTCCCTGCACTTCCTTTCCCATCATTCCTGATTAACAAGTTGTTTGTGAGCTTCCTCCTTTTTAACACATCTCTTTTTCCTTCCTGGTTAACCTTTTTACCCCAAGAGTGCAATTCAGGAAGAAACACTGAACTAGTGACCAAAAAGCTGGGCACTCAAAAGCTGAAAGGACAGGTAGAGAGCTACAGGCTAAGGAGGGTGTACTGGCTGTGATTTACAAGTGAAAGATGCATCTATTCAGGTCATTAAGAAGGGATGGGAGGAGTATAAAGAAGCCAGAGGAAGACATGTCATATTGAAATGCATTTATTCTCCATATAAGAAGAAAACTGCCAGAGAGATACATTTTTCAGTGGTGAGAGGTTCAGCTACAAAAGGAACTCGTGAAACTCTCCCCAGCATTTCTTTGATGCCAATGATTTAACAGTAATTGCAGATCTCAGTTTGCTTGTAAGAAGTTACTCGGAGTACCCCCTGTATTTCATTTTCAGGGTCTGAACAGCTGAGCACCAATCTAACAGATGCAAAATACATAATTGCTGAAGATTTTATGATTGATTTTGTGATATATGTAGTTTTCCCTCGAGATCTTGTGTTCTGGAGTCACATGGTAATAGGAGATAACCGGATTCCATCGTTTTCAGAAGGGAGACATTTTGGTTGTGGTTATTGCAAGTAGCTTAACTTGAAGTTTGAAGGACCATAACCCAGATATTAAGCTTACAAGCTACATTTTTGAAATTATTGTGGTAGTTAAGCTCCTGTCCTGAGTTCATAGAGCCAAACTCATGATTTTGGATACCTGGGATAGGTGATGATAAAAAAGAGTAGATACGGCTCAAAGACACGATTCAGAATTGGAAAGGGTTCTAAAAAACGTCTGAATTTTGGATTTTTGCCAATGAGAGGAGCAGTGTGTTTGGTTTTGTGTGTGTGTACATGATGATTACCCCAAACACCTTCATTTAATGCTCAATTCATATTCTTCACGCTGCTCTGTTGCAGAAGACAAGCTTCACTTTAGTTGAGAAGATTATCCTATCACCCAAATCATAGAACCATAGAATAGTTAGGGTCGGAAAGGACCTCAAGATCATCTAGTTCCAACCCCCCTGCCATGGACAGGGACACCTCACACTAAACCATCCAACACAAGGCTTCATCCAACCTGGCCTTGAACACTGCCAGGGATGGAGCACTCACAACCCCCCTGGGCAACCGATTCCAGTGTCTCACCACCCTAACAGGAAAGAATTTCCTCCTTATATCCAATCTAAACTTCCCCTGTTTAAGTTTAAACCCGTTACCCCTTGTCCTGTCACTACAGTCCCTGATGAAGAATCCCTCCCCAGCATCCCTATAGGCCTCCTTCAGGTACTGGAAGGCTGCTATGAGGTCTCCACGCAGCCTTCTCTTCTCCAGGATGAACAGCCCCAACTTCCTCAGCCTGTCTTCATACAGGAGGTGCTCCAGTCCCCTGATCATCCTCGTGGCCCTCCTCTGGACTTGTTCCAGCAGTTCCATGTCCTTTTTATGTTGAGGACACCAGAACTGCACACAGTACTCCAGGTGAGGTCTCACAAGAGCAGAGTAGAGGGGCAGGATCACCTCCTTCAACATGCTGGTCACTCTCCTTTTGATGCAGCCCAGGATGTGGTTGGCTTTCTGGGCTGTGAGCGCACACTGCCAGCTCATGTTCATTTTCTCATCGACCAGCACCCCCAAGTCCTTCTCTGCAGGGCCACTCTGAATCTCTTCTTTGCCCAATCTGTAGCTGTGCCTGGGATTGCTCCGACCCAGGTGTAGGACCTTGCACTTGTCATGGTGGAACTTCATAAGGTTGGCATCAGCCCACCTCACAAGCGTGTCAAGGTCCCTCTGGATGGCATCCCTTCCCTCCAGTGTATCAACCGGACCACACAGCTTGGTGTCATCAGCAAACTTGCTGAGGGCGCACTCAATCCCACTGTCCATGTCAGCGACGAAGATGTTAAACAAGATCGGTCCCAACACCGATCCCTGAGGGACACCACTCGTTACCAGTCTCCAGCCGGACATCGAGCCATTGACCACAGCTCTTTGTGTGCGGCCATCCAGCCAGTTCTTTATCCACTGAGTGGTCCATCCATCAAATTGATATCTCTCCAATTTAGAGACAAGGATGTCGTGTGGGACAGTGTCAAACGCTTTGCACAAGTCCAGGTAGATGACATCAGCTGTTTTACCCTTGTCCATCAGTTCTGTAGCCCCATCATAGAAGGCCCCCAAATTGGCCAGGCAGGATTTCCCCTCAGTGAAGCCATGCTGGCTGTCACCAAGCATCTTGTTGTTTTTCATGTGCCTTAGCATGCCTTCCAGGAGAATCTGCTCCAAGATTTTACTAGGCACAGAGGTGAGACTGACTGGTCTGTAATTCCCCGGGTCTTCCATTTTCCCCTTCTTGAAAATGGGGGTTATATTTCCCTTTTTCCATTTGTTGGGAACTTCACCTGACTGCCATGATTTTTCAAATACGATGGCCAGTGGCTTAGCAACTTCATTCACCAGCTCCTTCAGGATCCGCAGATGGATTCCATCAGGTCCCACGGACTTGTGCGCATTCCGATTTTTAAGATGGTCTCGAACCAGATCCTCTCCTACAGTGGGCCCAAGGTCTTCATTCTCACAGTCCCTGCACCTACCTTCTAAGAGCTGGGTGGTGCAGTCAGAGCATTTGCCAGTGAAGACAGAGGCAAAGAATTCATGAAGAACCTCAGCCTTCTCCAAATCCTGTGTAGCCAGTTCTCCCGAGAGCTTCCTCAGGGGGCCCGTGTTGTCCCTAGTCTGTTTTTTGTTTGCTACGTACCTGTAGAATCCCTTCCTGTTATCCTTAACATCCCTGGCTAGGTTTAATTCTAACTGGGCCTTAGCCTTCCTGACCTGGTCCCTAGGTTCCCGGACAACATCCCTGTACTCTACCCAGGCCGCCTGTCCTTGCTTCCACTTTTTATAAGCCTCTTTTTTTCCTTTGAATTTTCCTCAGCAGCTCCTTATCCATCCAAGGAGGTCTCCTGGCCCTCCTGCTGCACTTCCTTCTAGTTGGGATGCAGCACTCCTGAGCTTGTAGCAGGTGATCCTTGAATGTCAACCAACAGCCTTGGGCCCCCCTGCCCTCCCGGGCTATATCCCATGGAACCTTACTAAGCAGGCTCCTGAAGAGGCCAAAGTCTGCTCTTTTGAAGTCCAGGGCAGTGAGCTTGCTGCACGCTCTTCTCACTGTCCTGGGGATCTCAAATTCAACCATCTCATGATCGCTGCATCCAAGGCTGCCCTGGAGCACCACATCCTCAACGAGCCCTTCCCTGTTGGTGAGCACAAGGTCAAGCATGGCACCTCTCCTTGTCGGCTCCTCTATTACTTGCAGAAGGAAGTTGTCTTCCACACAATCGAGGAACCTCCTGGATTGCTTGTGCCGTGCAGTGCCATCGTTCCAACAGATGTCAGGGTGGTTGAAATCCCCCATGAGAACAAGGGCCTGCGAGCGTGAGGCTTTTCCTATCTGTCTGTAGAGTGCTTCATCCCCAGGTTCTGCTTGATCAGGCGGCCTGTAACAGATCCCCACAGTAATGTCTCCCGCGGCTGTTTTCCCTTTAACCCTGACCCACAAGCTCTCTGTAAACTGCTCACCTGTCCCCAGACAGAGTTCCATACTCTCCAGCCCATCCCTAACATAAAGGGCAACTCCCCCTCCCCGCCTGCTGGGGCGGTTTTTTTAAAGAGCTTGTAACCTTCCATTCCAACACTCCAGTCATAGGAGCCATCCCACCATGTTTCTGTGATGCCTATTATATCATACCCCCATAGATGTGCACACATCTCTAATCCCTCTTGTTTGTTCCCCATGCTGCGGGTGTTTATATAGAGGCATCTGAGCCGAGCTCCAATTGAAGCTGGCTCATTGGCTGGAGTGGCTGGAATATCTCTACCTTGCTCCAAGCGTTTATTATAGGTGCTGGCAACTGACTGGGTGTGTTGGGATGGAATGATGCCCCCCTCCCCCAGCACATCTAGTTTAAAGCCTCCTTGACCAGTCTGGCAAGCCTCCTACCAAAACTGCTCTTCCGCTTCTTTACCAGACCAGCTCCACCAGCCCCCAATAGACCTGGCCTACTAACTTCAGTCCCATGTTGAATAATTACCTCAAACCTATTTGTAACCCTGCTACTCCTTCTGTTACAGAGAACACAAACCATAAGTGCCTGAACATGTTGTAGAATCAAACTTACGAAATTCAGACGATTTCCTTGGCTTTAGCCTGATTCACAGAGTAGCAGATATACGCGCATATGGGATTAAAGACTTATATTCTTATGGGTATTGGGGGAGAGTTTATAACACAGGATATTTCTTCAGGTCCTGTGGGAACAGTTTTTCTGCAAGCTAATACTGTTGGCTCTAATAGCAGTATATCCAGGATTTGCACCATAGCATTTCTACACAAAACAGGGGGGGTTACCTGCTGTGACAGCTTTGTACACCATTGCAGTGTAAACGGATGTAGATATATATCCACCAGGCAGGAAGGAAAGCTGCCTTTTCTGGGCACGTCAAACTTACAAGTGACTAAATATTATGGGAACTGGAAGAAGGCTTTAAATTGTTAGAAAGGCTTTGGGAAAAAAATACGTGAGTGAGAATAATGCAGGGAAGAAACCTGCCTGGTTCTACAATGAGTATTTATACAATTATGAGCTGCAATGTTATGCTGTGAACTTTTTCCCACCTCAGAGACAAAGTCCTTGGCCAGTGGGCATGGCTCATGTCCCTGTTTGTGGCACTGTCTACGTTTGGTTCATCCAATGGCACATTCTTCAGTGGAGGCCGGGTATGCTACATTGCTGCAAGGGAAGGCCATATGGTAAGGACAAAAATAAAGAGATCTGGCTTGCTTTGAGCGATTTTACCTTCTTGTGACATTAAAGCAGAGGAAAATACCGTGTATGTTCAGCTGGTAGAGTGATAGCTCTTCGGTGGTTTGCTTCTTGCTCAAACACTGTCTTCCCCATCTTTTTCAAATGTCAGGTGTATGTTGTTTCCTGACTTTCTTCTTCAGCTGCGTCATTTCAGAAAGATACATAATTACATCTAGCCTGAATTTTAAGAACAGCTTTGAAATCAAATACTGATGTATTGAAGCACATGGCACAGGCCTGGGGGGTCCTATCCAATATACCTGCTAGGGAGAGGAAACCCAGCCCTGACTGCATGTTGTAAGGCATCCTTGCTTGCTCTGGCAAGCTGCCTTTGCATACAATACTGACTACAAAAGCTGGTCTCAGGGTTGTTCCATGCTTCTCAAGATTCATAGCAATTACAAGGTGACAGAGCCTTCCATCTCACATAGCTGGAGTTTTCAATTGGTTTTGCTAGGCGGACCCAAATCTAGGAGCCCAGCAGAGGCCAGGCTCTGTGGTCCAACTGGTAGGTTCAGCATGTATTCCCAATAGGAACACAAACACAAGTATACAATATATATGTATATACACAGATACATACATACATATATATATATGTATACATGCGTATACAGACAGCAGGGCACACAGATCTACACATGCAGACATGCTCAGTGCTCACACAACCACTAGCACAAACAGCATCAAGGCCTTTATCTTGTTCCCCTCTAGAGAGACAACTGTAAGTGGAAAAAAAAAATAAAATATCTATATATACACGCATATGTACAATGTGGACCCCACCAGCAGCTGGGCTCAGCATTCAGTCTGCCCAGTAGCAGTCCCTGTATCCAAGTCTTCCCAGTTGCTGGTACCTGGGCATATAAGCTACTTCCCCACTCCAGCTGCTGGTAAGGACCTCTCACTCACAAGCACACCTCTTCCACACTTCTCCCTCTCAGTGCTTGGGCTGAGCTGAATTCTCCTCCTCTGTTTTGAGTAGGCATGTTCTATTCCTCCTGGACCTTTCTGCTTCTTTGGTCCTTCCTCTCCACACAATCTGGTTTTTCAGCTCCAGGTGCAAAGGATACCACTGTGCACCAGCTTCACTCTTTGTGCATGGGAGGGAATCTTTTATGTATATGGATGACCAAGTTGGTGGATATGACTGGGTGGTTAGTGGTTTGCGTGGTTACTGGTTTTGGTGGTTACTGGTTCTACAGCTTCTCTTACTGATGACAGCACCTGCTGTATCGTGGCAAGCTCTGTACTAGGCAGTTCACAGATGTTCTGAATTTGACCATACCAGACTAAAGAGCTGACTGCTAGTACTGTTTCTCAGACACTCAGCTCTAGCAGAAATCCTTGCATGATATTTTGATTGGAAATTTAAAAGAAAAAAAAGAAGCCTTTCTTATTAAGCCTTTCTTACTAAGCTTTTCCAATACGCCAAGTAATAAAGAGGCTAATAATTCTTTCCATGTTCTGGAACAAATCCTGGTTTGCTTTGTGGTTACTTGCATAAATGTTTCTGGAGTAGTCCTTGTCTTATTTTCCAGTCAGCCGTAGAAAAGCCAAGTCCCAGAGAGATGTGACAGAGGGCAGGACAGTGGGACAAGGTCCCTATGATCATCAAGAAAGCTCTGATTTGACTCAGCCTTAGTCTGTTGCATTACTAGTTTGAAAACCTCATCTTGCCTGCCTAAACTGAGCATATTTGATATGAAATCAGTGAGACACAATGAAAACATCCTTGAGGGAGTTTCCATGTTTACTCCTTGGACTTGAGTGGCTTTTATATTGTGCTTATTTAATGATCACGAGTGGCTCTGGCAGCAGGCAGAGCTCCCACCAGCAGCGGAGGTGGATGAGTAAGGATCTCCAAGTACCCGCTATGATGGTATATTGTTTTTTTTTGGCTTTCAGCCAGACATTCTGTCTATGGCTCACGTGCGGTGCCTCACACCCTCCCCTGCTCTGCTGTTTACATCTGCCGTGTCTTTAATAATGATAATATCAGGAAACTTCACCACCATTGTGAACTTTTTCAGGTACGTACGTGTAGCATTTCTGCCTGCGTCCTGGGTTTTGAATTGTTTAGAAGTATTTTCTTTCAATGTTTTTCTGAGCAGGGGCTATTGTTTTCTAACCAGCACTGGGGGGAGGGGAAAGAAAGAAAAGGAAGAGCTTAGGAACCAGCATTTTTGCAATGCATGAATGCTTCTGTCACTATGTACTTAACTGGATGTGATTCATCCTCATATTGAAATATTTAGATCATTCTGAAGTGCTCATTGGGCTGGAAAGGAAATGAATGGGAGAGCTACTGCATTTATATCAATATTCTCCTTTTTAATTGGAGATGTAAACATCTGGGATCTGCAAGGCAGGCCTGACATTCCTGTATGATCTCACCACAAATGTAATGCTGTCTTTTTTGTCTTTTTTTTTCTTTCCTTTTTCTTCCAGTTTTATAGCATGGTTTTTCTATGGCATGACTATTGCTGGTCTCCTGTATTTAAAAATCAAAAAACCAGAACTGCCAAGATCTTACAAGGTGAAGTAAAAACATAACCCCCTCAAACCCTTTTCTGATATTCCCAAATAGCTTACAAAGCATTATGAGGAGAGAAAGAGCACTGGGACTGGTTGCTTACAGATTTAGTGTGGTTGTCCTTCCTTTTTTAATTTCATGTTTTGTCAACAAGGGGCAAGATACTGTGAATATACCAGCATAAGTCAAGGCTGGCTTCTCTGTCTTGATAAACTAATAATACACTGCCCCCTCACTGTGGAAAATATATTGACCATATCCTTTTATAAGAGACGTAAGAAGAAAATGAAGGACGATTCTGACTGACAATGTGATCTACTGCTTATGCTCTGAGAACTTGGTTGCATGCCTCAGAAGGCAGCCCAGGTGTAAGAACCTTGCAGAGGACAAAAGAATGCCCCAAATCCTTTGAGATGTCCAGGGGACATGTTTGCTCCCCACAAAACAGCTAAGTGAAGGAAATCAGGAATTACCTGTTCTACCCCTGGTGCCCTGAGCAAGTCAAGCTGCAGTGCTTCCTCTGTGACTAAGGAAGTGAATGCAGGACAGTGACTTTTCCCTGAGACAAGCTGAATGAACATCCTGGCTTTCAAGGGTTCCTTCAGGATGTAGATGACAGGCTGATGCTACCAAGCTGTGTGAAGCTATATTGAGTGTCCTGTGGGGCTTAGCATGACAGAGAAGAGCAATGTGCTGTTAAGTCTTCCACTTCCTGGACAAAAAGGCACAAAAGGAACAAATGAAAAATTCCAGCTTGAATATTCTGTTTTTCACCTTGTTGTGAAATCATTGTCTTGTGCATTCAGTAGCCTCAGGAGGATGGCTTCAAGTTTAAATTTAAATGCTTTCTGAACAGACTTACAGAAATAGCTTCTGAGATTGCTTGTCCACCTACCCAAAAAGAAATAAACCTTTTTGCCCAAGGATGCTAAAGTTCAGTTATGTGATTCGTACACATTGCTGTGTTTTGTCTACAGTTCAGCTTTTGGATGCAAGGTAGTAGGAAGAGCGAGAACACGCCTGGCACTAGCACCAGTAGTTTGCATCTTCAAGTCTAGGAGGGCAGGGAAGATCAGGGTTTAGGGTGTGTGGTGGTGGTGTTGCTCTTGCAGGGATGTTCGACCTTGGAGTGGGGATGGGCTGGGAAACAGGATGTCTGGACTAATTGGGATTTGTAGTTAATACCTGAGGTTGCACCAGGGTTTCATCTAAAAAGCCTTGTGCAGAAGTTTTAGGGTTGTCCATACCCACAGTGGCCCAGTGTTACATTGAGTCTTGATGCTGATCTTTTGCTTTCACAGGTCCCAATTATCATCCCCATAATTGTGCTGATGGCAGCTGTGTACCTGGTGTTAGCTCCTGTCATTGATCAACCCCAGTTTGAGATCCTCTACATCATCCTGTTCATTTTCAGTGGTGTTATTCTTTACTTCCCACTGGTTCACTTCAAGCGCCACCCTCACTTCTTACAAAGAGTCACTTTACATCTCCAGTTGTTCCTGGAAGTGGCACCAACCACCAGGGATGCCAACTGAGATAACGTCCTCCTGGTGTGTGGCTGCAGGCCTTCGTAGTATCCTAGCACCTTGGTTTTCAAGGCTTAGAAGATATTTTCTGTAAAGGTGAATAAGCAGAATGAAAGTGTCACTAAAATGTCCAGCTGAGAGACACTAGAGCCATGACTCCTCGTGTTTCCTTAACATTCTGGGGACATATTTTTCTTATTTTCAGCTCTGCCATGGCAGATTACATACAGATTCCAAAGCAGTACATGCTTTTGAATTTTCCATCCCAAGAAAAGCTGTTCATCAAAAGCTTAGCTCTTACATTTCAATGCAACAGGCAACAGAAGACTGACAATGAAATATTATTCCTATAGCAGGCTGTGACCCTAAGCCATTCCTGGCAATGCCTTTAATTATTTCCACCCAGTTCTGCCCTCTATGGCCACAAAGCTGCTCAAATAAATAAAGCGTGGGCACACCATGCTCACAACAAAAAAAAAAAATCCGTTTGGGTATTCATTTTGGGAGGGTGGTTTTCCCTTGCTCCCTCCAGTCCCAGGTGCACAGTCACAACAGCCCTTTCTCTGTCTCAGAAATCACCCTACGTCTCCCATAGAAAAACCTCTGACATGAGACAAGAAGTGCTTGAAAGCTCTGCCAGTTTACTTTGTTGAGAATGCATTTGTCATCTGGGATCCATTCGTTCACGATGAGGACGCAGGCAACATCACTCAGTACCACTGATGGTCACTCAATACCCTTCCTGTAATTCCCACAGTCATTTCTTCTGTGATAAATTGAGCAAAAAAAAATCTACGGTGTATGTAGATTTGTGTGTAAACAGCAAGATACTCCCTTTGCAAATTAAAGAAATCACATACATTTATGTATAGTGGGCTACATTAGGAGAAATGTGTCCAGCAGGTCAAGGAAATACACTGTCCATTTAGACTCAGTGCTGGTGAGGACACACGTGAAATACTGCACCCAGTGCTGGCCCTGCTGTTCAAGACGTAGCTGTGAAGAGAACAGAGCCCAGCTCTTCTTAGCAGTGGCATCCAGGGGCAATGGCCACAAGCTGTGGCTTGAGATGTTCAGGACTCCAGGAAATCCCTTCACCATGATGGCAGTGCCACCTTAGAGCAGTGTGCAGGGACGTGATGAGAGCTCAGTTCTCTTACATTTTCCACCACAGCCATTTCCACCAACTTCCATGATTCTAAAGGGACAACACAAAAAAGTCATGGGCTGTGTTCTCACCCACACCTAACACACTGCAGCTGCCTCGTTACCCTGAGGCTCAGCCCTTTTTCTCATTTTTTTTTCTAGAGGAGAGACTTTATATGCTGTTTTCTTTCCATTTGTCCAGATTGTTCCTGGATGGAATTTTTCCTGTTATAAGCTAAAAAGGTCTAGGTGTTAGTCCCTGAGATGTCTAGTTGCGTGTTGAAGTACCAAATATTACTGAGGTCAACTTTTCTGTCAGCATATCTAACCTAATACTTTGTTCCTGGAACAGGGTCACTTGAACCCCCAGGCCTCTCTCAGCCCATGTCAAAGCTGTGTATCTGATTAAAATCTCATGCTGCAGTGCCACCCCTTCTTTTCCTCGGAGTGGTGACAGCAGGAGCTACAGAGATGCAACAACTATTTTCCGAAGGATTTTTTTCCAAGTGTTTAGTAAAGGGATCAGCCACTTGCCACTCATCTTCTAAATCCTTAGCTTAAACAGTTTAGGAGGATTTCCTTCCACTGCTTTTTACCGGATCTGCCAATAAAGGCCAGTGAAAGAACAGTTTTCCCTCCTCAACCCTATTACAATCCAAAATTCTTGGGATGCCACCTTGTCTTCCCTCCCTGTATATCCTGCTGGAGACTGTGTACTTAAAGGACTGATAACTCGGGGGCCCTGGGTTAACTTCCCACCACTACTCTAGAGTCTTCATCTGATGAAGGCAGGATTCTTAAAAGACCTTCACCTCAGCTACTTACCTAAAAATGCGGATAATATTATTTCCTTGATTTTGTTTTTAAACAATCTCTGTTTCCCATGCCTATTTATGGAACCTACCACATGGACTGTGTTCTTTTGAAGTTCTACAGTCCATATCCAAAAAGTAGGAATTTAAAGGCTTATTTAAAGGTTACGAATGGACAATACTTGTGGCTTTAGCCACCTATCCTTGTGTACCTAAGTACAAGATTGTTGTTTTCTCCATGTTATTCTTGTGGAACAGGAGTTACTTCTACTTTTTGATATTATGGGTGTAGTATACTATAGATGATAAGAAGGTGAAAGGATTAAGTGGTTTACTCAAAGTTATACAGGAAATGTGTAGTAAGTGTGAGAGTTGCTCCAGGCAAGACTTTTACCATGTAGCACATCCTTTCTGTGCACCTGTGACGTATGAACAATAATGATGAACACAGAAAGACTTAACACTTTGCATAAGTAACCTTTGTTATTGATTTGTGTGTGGATAGATGGGAGCTGAAAAGCTGCAAGTATCATGTTTTGCACCAGCCTCATTTTCTGTAGAGGTTGTTGTAACTAGATGTTCTTATTTATGTTGCCTAGGGTTTGCAAGCACAGGTGTTTATAGTGCCAAAACAAGATGAGAATGCCAAGATAATTACAATAAAATGGACATTAAAATGAAGTGCGTTGAAACAGTTGTTTGTGTTTTTCATCCAAGAAAAACAATTCCATGGAAATTTTACTGCATGAACACAAACAATTAGCACCAGGCTCACCTCTCCTGGGATGGGAGGTTTAACTGCATGCGTGGGTGCTTTCATGTGCGTACACTCATTTTTCAAAATGATTGCTTATCTGTTTCAGCCCCGGCATATGCAAATCAGAATCTCTCTTTCCTTCATCAAACATTTACAACAGAAGTGTCAGGAAGAGGCGTTGTGTCCTTACCATTCATTGCTACAGCACAGTCACAAACGTGACGGCGGGTAGAGCTGTACTGCTGCTGTTGTGTGTGCAGGTCTCACTGTAAGATCATGTTGGTCCTGTCTGTCTCTGAAGCTCTAGATCCCTGTGGCCTGTACTTAGCCCCTTCCTTCATGGGCTTCGAGGAAAACTAGACCATCAGCACTGCCCTCAAGGTACCCATAAGATCTATACTTTACCTCAAGACCCTGAGTACAACTGAATACCTTACTTCAGCTGGCAACCCACAAACACCAGTCAAGAGCTGCACCTTGGTGCACAAAGCTGAATGTATTCCAGGTCTTTTCCTGACTTCCTCACAAGCATCAAAGATGGGCTACACCTGGGGATGGCCAAGAATGATCCAGCGTGTGAGAGGGTATGGAAAACCCTCCTTTGATGATTTTCGGATAAGCCTGGCCCAAGTTCATGTGGTTGTCATCATTTGTGGTTGAGGAGACATTTCCCCTTGGGTGAGACAGAACAGAATCCGTAATGATTTTAATTTCTCTCTGTTGCAGAAACACGGTCCACCTGCTTGGTTTGGCTGGGTTTGTCTTATCAGTTCACTGCCAGTGCAGAGGGTTTACTGTTCAGTGTCTCGTGCTCTCTCCTGGGACACAGGGGGTCTCTCAGCAATGCTAACTTTCTCTCCAGGTCAACACGCTGAGGAGATTGTAGAGCTGCTGTTTTCAATGATTAAGTAAATACAGTTAACTCTGTGAATCATAGACCATTAAAGCATGGGTTGGAACCAACCTCTGGAGGGCTGTAGGCCAACTCCCTGCTTGGAGCAGGACTATTCCTGACACTAGATTAGGTCATGTGTGACTCTTATCTTACCGTATCTTGAACTGATATGAGGATGGAGAGCCCACCATCTCTTTGCACTGCACTGATACAGAAAATTTCCCCAAGCCAGAGCTTTTGGCTGTTGCCCTTCACTGTATCACCTGTTACTGCCAGAAAGGCTCCTTCACCATTTTTGCAACTCTCCTTCATGGAATTGTAGGTTTCTATTAGATTGCCTCTTATCCTTCTTTTTGCCAGACTCAGCAAGCCAAACTCCCTCAGCTTCTCTATGTAGGTGGTGTGCTCTAGGCCTCTGAGCATCGTGGGAGCTCTCTGATGGATGCTCCCCAGTTCTGCTTCCCTTTGGAATCTTGAAGTGGTCAGGCATCAAACCTGCAGGGACACTGATATCCTTTGACCTGCTGACTGTACTTCTCCTAATGTAGGCCACTCCTACATTAGAAGTGTGTAACCCCAGCCCCTTTCAGCTAGCCAGTTCCCAGCCTGTGCCTGGGGTTGTTCCACCTCAGAGGCTTCTCACTGCTGACCTGCAGGGCGGATCTGCTGGCCTAGTCCATGTGTGTCTCCAGCTGCCTTTGGATCGAAGCTCCACCATTTGGCATGTCAGCCATTCCCCCCCATTCAGTACCACCTGCAAATCTGCTGAGAGCACTTTAGTTGCATCAACCAGGTTGCCTGTGAAAATACTGAAGAACACTGGGCCCAGGTTCAACTGTTGTGGCACTTGTTACCAGCTGCTAACCAGATGCCATGTCACTGGTGCAGCTTGCTGTGTAAAGGCACTCATGGCTAAGAGCTTCAGCTGACTCGGTGGAAGGCAATGGCAAACCCTTATTTTGTACGGTTTGTGCTAGTAATAGAAACTTCAGATAGGCTGTGATAAATCTACCCATCAGGATGACTCAGCCTAGCAGATTAGAGACATCTGTATCTTGCACTGTATAATTTATTGACTAGTTAGTTGAATATCACATGGGTCTTTGTGTGTGTGACTCATTCCTCATGAGGAATTGTTTTTGCTAAAAAAGGATGCAGACCCAGGGTCCTACAATGCCTGGGTGGTCTTAAGTTTGTGAACTGGCGGTGAGACCAAGGTATAGTGAAACAGCCCATCTGTTTTTAGGATGGAACTACAATGTCGGATTTGTCCTCAGAGGTGGTGAATGCTATGGCTTGAGTGTCTGCCAGACAAATGATCATCTTTTTCTCCTAAAGGTTGGTCATTAATTCTTACTGTTTAATTTCACGGACTATGCCCTGGTTTTCCTGCAGTGAGATGACAGGCAGAGGGCGAGCTGAGTAAAGGGAAAATGAGAAGTAGATTGAAAGAGAATTTCTGTATATGCAAGTCTTGGCTTGTGTGTCCAAGTTAGCTATGTAAAATCCAGACACGGACAACACCTAAGCAGAAAAGACCATGCTTTGGGTAGAAGTTCAGAAATAAAAGTTGTTTGCTCAGCAGAGATTCCTTCCTTTCCGTTTGTACATATTTTTTAGTGCAGAATCTATTTTTTCCATGGCACATCTGTGTCATTAATGGACAAAGCAGAGCAACAGTTCCATATTTTGCCTTTTCCCGTTGCTCGGTCTGTGGCTGCTGTACTTCATTGACAGGTCACAATTCCTCTGACGAGACAGCTCCAGAAGGAACATAGATTCTCAGCAGAAGGTATGAACCCTGGCACACCGGGCATCACCATAGCCTCATTGCTCCCATTTCCTGAGTTTGGGATTCAGAGCTGCTCTGGGGAATCTCTTGGAGTGTTATGTCCTGCTGTCCTCTTCCCTTTGCCGTAGCCTTACTCCAGCACTCTGCATGCTTGGCTTTCCACTCGCATCCCATCCTGTTCAAAAGGAGGCTAATGAGACTCGAAGCTTGCTGGGCTGTTGTGAAGCTTAGTTCATTCATGTTTGTAAATAAAAGGAAATCATCTGACTGAAGCACCACTCCTGTAAGTCACACCAGCTGAGCTACCACTTTGGTGTCCTTGGATGGATGTGCATCCATTAGGGCCATGCCTCATACACAGCGAGGAAGCGCAGAGGAGGTTAGACGTGAAGCAAACATTTGAACATAGACTCATAGAATCATAGAATAGCCAGGGTTGGAAAGGACCTCAAGATCATCTAGTTCCAACCCCCCTGCCACAGGCAGGGACACCTCACACTAAACCATCCAACACAAGGCTTCATCCAACCTGGCCTTGAACACTACCAGGGATGGAGCACTCACAACCCCCCTGGGCAACCGATTCCAGTGTCTCACCACCCTAACAGGAAAGAATTTCCTCCTTATATCCAATGTAAACTTCCCCTGTTTAAGTTTAAACCCGTTACCCCTTGTCCTGTCACTACATTCCCTGATGAAGAGTCCCTCCCCAGCATCCCTACAGGCCCCCTTCAGATACTGGAAGGCTGCTATTAGGTCCCCACACAGCCTTCTCTTCTCCAGACTGAACAGCCCCAACTTCCTCAGCCTGTCTTCATAAGGGAGGTGCTCCAGTCCCCTGATCATCCTCGTGGCCCTCCTCTGCACTTGTTCCAGCAGTTCCATGTCCTTTTTATGTTGAGGACACCAGAACTGCACACAGTACTCCAGGTGAGGTCTCACAAGAGCAGAGTAGAGGGGCAGGATCACCTCCTTCGACCTGCTGGTCACGCTCCTTTTGATGCAGCCCAGGATACGGTTGGCTTTCTGGGCTGTGAGCGCATGCTGCCGGCTCATGTTAAATTCTCATCGACCAGCACCCCCAAGTCCTTCTCTGCAGGGCTGCTCTGAATCTCTTCTTTGCCCAGTCTGTAGCTGTGCCTGGGATTGCTCCGACCCAGGTGTAGGACCTTGCACTTGGCATGGTTGAACATGCCTGAGTGATGATGCAAAATCCCAAGGATCGAGGTCCCTGGGATCTTGATGCCTGCAGAGAGGCAGAAAGATGTGTCCCTTGGAGTGAAATTAAATGCTCGAACTGGATCCTGCTGTGGGTTTGTATCGGGCTAAATAATCAGGCACAAGCGCGACTGTGGGCGAAGAAGCGTGAGGTGACTTTTCCTTCCCGCAGCGCTGCCTGGACTTCAAGCCACTGTGGGGTCAGAAATGGTTCTTACAAATCCCCCACAGCCTTCACCAGCTTCTCAATAGGTTGTCTCACCCCAGTGTCCCACCAAGCCACCAAGGGGCCGTGTTGCCAGCCTGTCCAGCAGCCCCCTGCCTGTTTCCCACTCTCATTCAATTTACTTTGTGCAAAAAATACCATTCCTTAGATTTGCAATGCAAAGACCACCCCAGACAACACCAAAACACTTTTCCCAGGAGACCTGAAGGTGGGCTGAGGGCAAGGGTCTGTGGCTGGGAATACCCTTGGTGGTTGGGAATACCCTCGGTGGAGGAGAGGCTGACAAGGAGAGAGGTGGCCAGGGTGGACACTGCACAGTCTTGGTCTGAAACCTCAGCTCAGACCCCGCTTTCCTTAGCTCAGACACCGGGTGTGCATGTCCCCGTGCTGCTGTCCCCCAGGCATGGGTGAAGCTCCCACTGCCGACGGGCACATGCTGGAGCTGAGGGCCTTTATCCTGGTGGCTCCAGGCTGTGGAGATGATTTTGCATAGGGAATGGCGCCGGCAGATGGCGGTGGCAGCCGTGTGATGAAGAGCTGGGTAGCAGGAGCCTCTGCGCCTGCGGCACGCAGCGGAGCAGCAAGAACAGCAAAGCTGCACTTAGGGTGCAGAAGAGGGTGAGGAAGGGATTAGCTCTTATCCCAAGGGAGTTGTTCCATGGTGCAGCCTTAGGCAGCCAGTGTGCAGCCCTGTGCTTACCCAGAGCCCTGTGGCACAGTCTGATTCACTAAAGCAGCAGCAGAACTCATCTGGGGGGCAGGTGAATGGGATCAATCAGCTTTGCTTGTGGTGGGACTGGTGCAAGGGAGAGGGAGGATCCTGTGGCTGGAAGTGAGATGGGGAGAGGGAACAAGCTCTCCCTTCCCCAGCAGGGGGTTCTGGTTCCTGTGCCCCCTGCTCCTGTTGCCATACCCCAGGCACCCACGATCGATCACCACCAGAGCCACCCAGTGAACAGCACAGGGGAGACCTCTTTGGGGCTCCAGCTATCGCCCTGCAGCAGCCTCTCCCTGCCCCAGGACAGGGGATTCTCCCGCGGGTTGTTGCTTTTTTGCTTGAAGCAGTGGTGGTTAGAACGGAAGGCAGCTCATTGGGCTTAAATCAGCACGAGTCTCTATGATGTCAGGCAAATTAATGAAAACTGCATTATTCATGGCTGCGTTTGAAACATAACCATTCCCCTGCCATGCCGGAAATCCAGACGAAATGCTTTCATGCTGGGGCCGGATACCCCCAGAGGTACTTTTGTAGAGCACTTCAAAACCCGGCTTTTTGCCTTGACTTGAGATCAAAGCCGTTTGGGAAGCAGGAGCTGCCTCCTGGAGCATGCAGGACCTTGCCCAGCCAAGCTCAGGGCTTGCTGAAACCCCACAGGGTAAAACTCCAGACTCCAGTTGTGTAACTGAGCGCAAACTGAATCTGGCTTTTTCATTCCACTCTCCAAGGTGAGTGCAAACAGATAAACACATGGGATAATAGAAAAGCATAAAGCAGAAAGTTAGCATTTATTCATGATGGGTTGGTCCATAACACGGAGAAGCTGTAGCTGTGAATGAGGACCTGTGTTTTGCTAGGTGCAAAAAGCACAGGGGCAGATGCAGAAGCCCACTCAAAAATGAATCCTTTTGCCAGAGACCATCTCAGCATGACTGTACCATACAACGTTGGAGCTGTGCAGAAGCAGCATGTTGTGTTTTCAGTGGACGCAGGTTACATCCTGGAGCCCCAATTACAGTGTAATTTAATGTGCTTTAGGTCACACATGCAAAGTGTGACCCATGGAAATGCTTTGTGGGACAGTGTTTCCTCAAGAAGCATTTTCTTGTAAGAGATAATAAGGTACTGGCAGACAAACACAGTTTTCCCTTTCCAGCATTCCCTAAGGTAGGACAGCAGGCAAGCACATTTCTCCTGGCGCAGATGAAAAACAGAGTTCTCAGTTCACCAGCCTGACTTGCCCACAGAGATGTATGTCCCTCCCCTGCCTCTCCTGTTGGGAGTATCTGGATCCATGCTCATGACATGTCAGCAGCTACAGAGGTGTCCTTTGCTGGTACAGCTTCAGGCAGAAATGTAACTTGTATCGTAAAGCTTACAAAGCAAAGAATACATGTACAGACAATATACCTGCTTTCGTTTGTAAGAGGACATAGAAAAGAAAGTGCAGAAAGGGCAAAACCTCGGGCTGTCTGCTCTGGAGATGTCCCAGGCAGAGGCAGTGAGCCAGCCACGAAAGGCATTAGCTATAGCGAGCTCATTTGCTGAAAGCACTTTGTATATTAGCAGGTTACTTCAAGCTGGTAATGCTGCTGCTACTACCCTGGGCAGCAAATTCTCCAGGGTTATGGTGCACACTATGTGTTTTTTCTCAGGCCGCTGCCCTGTGAGCTGTGTTGCCCCCAGGATGCTGAGCATCCTTTCTGTGAGAGGATCCGCACCATCCAGGACACTATCCCAGCATTTTGTGTAATAGCTTTGGCTTTGGCCTGGGTTCTGTCTTGAGGTTTATTGAAAAAAACGGGATTTTGCCTCACGGTGAATGCATGTGCCAAAGAAACAGTCAGGAGAAGAAGGGAGAAATGAGAACAGAGCAAGGGATGAACCTGGATGGCTATTTGGAGTCACTGAAAGAGACAGACCGACAGATGGAAGAGCCAGAAGTTTGTTGGAGCAGGGGCAGCTCCACAGCCTGCAATGCCATTGGCTGAGGAGGGCTCAGTTTTGGATCTACCAAATAGGAGAAAAAGCGTTTGGTAGAAACCAAGATGAAGGAGTGGAGGAAAGGGGTAAGATTGACTCTGTGTACAAATGGGATGTAGCCTTTTGCACCTTCATATTACGAATCAAAGAAAAGGGCAGATGAACTTAAAGTCCCTTCCGACCCAGGCCCTTCTACTGTCCTATGATTTTCCCACCCAGTAGTGCAGTAGTTAGTGTGATTTCTCGTGTCGTCCCCGCTGTCCAGTCTGGTTTCCCCTGCACAGTCACACACTGTGTTATCCCTGTTGGGGGTGTAGGGCAGGAAAAGTCGCAACCACCGGTAACACAAGAAAATCAAACCTGATATAAAGCCTGTATCATTTTCATCACAAAGCCTCCTCTCTGTTGCAGCAGTGCCATTCTGGGGGCAGACATGGCCAAACGACCCCTTATGGAAGTGAGCTTCTGTGAAGGCCAGTGCAGCTCCCTCTGAGGGACACGCAGGTCTCTCAACTTCTTCCCCCAACTGAGTTTCAGCTCCTGGTCCCACCCCAGACTGTAGTCTATGAAAACATAGCCAGATCCAGCTCCTTGCCTCTCACTGGCTGGGTGAGTGAGGGGGAGCTTTCCAACAGTCCGGTGCATTGCCAGAGCTGATGGAGAGAAAATGGGATCCAGATGTACCCTCCAGCATGCGGCTTTTCTTTCAGAAGGAATTTTCACAGATCTTTCCCCAGATTTTGCTGTTGGGGCTTCTTTCTTAATGTACAGACACCTGGATTCCCTCCAGCTTCCAGACATCAGCTTCCATGGGGAGAAGGTATGGCCAAAATACTGGCTGCTCCCCTCCATCGCTGCAGCCATCCTCTGTACCCTGCGGGGACCACAGGGATCCTCTCAGGCACCTAAGCTGCCCCACACCCCCCACCAGCTCCTCACCCAGCTTCAGAAAGCCAACTATATCCTGGTCTGCATCAAATGCAGTGTGATCGAGGGAGGTGATTCCCTTTACTCCACTGTGGTGAGACCCCACCAGAAGTACTGCATTCAGCTCTGGGGTCCTCAGTACAGCAAAGACATGGATCTGTTCAAGCAGGTCCATGGGAGGGCCACAGAGATGGCTGGAGCACCACTGCTAAGAATACAGTCTGAGAGAGCTGGGCTTATTCAGCCTGGAGAAGAGAAGGCTCTGGGGAGACCTCAGAGCAGCTTCCAGGGCCAACAAGAAAGCTGGAGAGGGGCTTTTTATAAGGGCCTGTAGTTACAGGACAAGTGGGAATGGCTTTAACCTGACAGAAGGGAGACTGAGATGAGATCTCAGGCAGAAGTCCTTCCCTGTGAGGGTGGTGAGGAACTGGTACAAGTTGCCCAGAGAAGCTGTGGCTGCCCCATCCCTGGTAGTGTTCAAGGCCAGGTTGGACGGGGCTTGGAGCAACCTGGTCTAGTGGAAGGTGTCCCTGCCTGTGGCAGGGGAGCTGGAACTGGGTGACCCTAAAGGCCCAAAGCATCCTGTGATTCTATGATCCTGTGACTCTTCCCTGGGAGTCCCCAGCACACAGCCTACCCGTTCAGAAGACGACAGAGCATTGAAGTTCCATTGTACTGACATGAGATGATGTTTCAAAGCACACAGAGAGTGGAGATTGGAGCCAAGAACTGAGCCTGGGCTCCTTAGAGCCTCCCTGCCCTGCACCAGAAATGATGATGAAACATGTATTGATTGCAATGAAGTATTGCTGCACTGAGCGAGCTCAGGCAGCAGTCCACATGGCTCAGTTTTCCAATCTTTTTCGCCAATATTTTTCCAACTATCAACATGTATTTTCCCTTTCTCCCAGGCAGACATTTGGCAGCAGAGTTTAATGAACCTCAAGGGCTGTTATAGCTTACACCCATCTTTGGGAGCCTGGTGACGCATGACACAGCTCTGTCTTTACAAACTCCTAAAAGCACATAGGACTACTGTATCCTGCTTTTCCATTGAGACTTCCTGACATCTTCCATCAGGATCCCTATCTGGGTTGCAGGAAACCTAATACCAGCGCTGCATCATCTTGTCTGTTTATTTGGTGAATTCAGATTTTCGTACCTCAGTGCAACAGAGAAATTCAGCAGAGAATTCACTTGGGGGAAAAAAATATGCCTGGGACTCCAAGGCTGAGGAATCTAAATCATACTCTCTTCAATAAATGCAACCCATTAAGAGCCTCTTGATTATCTATTTGAATATTGCAATTAAAAATGCTACTGAGAAAGAGTAAATAAAATATGCTTGAGTTCTGCAAATTAAATTTATCCTTAGTTAAAGTCCATTGAGAGATACCTCTGGGGTGAATTTGCCCTACATCTCATTCCTGCCCTGTGGCGCTTTCATAGCAGTCTGAGTCATTCAGTGCTCCCAAGCTGAATTAATGCCTGCATCTCATAGTTGATATCCCGCAGACAAAGCCATGTCTGTGACTCAGGAAAGCCCTGATTAATGCTGCGCGGGAGGAAGCCAGGCACTGCCGCCCGCTCCTGAGCGTTGCCCTGGTGCTGGGGTCAGCCTGGCTTTCTACAGGTCCCGTGTGGCGCCATCCTGTGCTTGGGCAAGGCAGAGACCCAGCACATGGGCATTGGTGTGAGGGTCCTTTCCCCATTCCAGCAGCTGGCAGCAGACGCTCACCAACACATCGCCGGGGTGGCAGCCAAGACTTATGTGTCAGCCATGCCCCTGTAAGTCTGGCCAATGCTCCTTTGCTCGTGCTACAGCGTGTCACCAGTTCCATAGAATCACAGAATGGTTTGGGTTGGAGAGGACCTTAAGATCATCAAGTTCCAACCCCCTGCCATGTGCTTTCTATTACACCAGGTTGCTCAAATCTCCATTCAGCCTGGTCTTGAACACTGCCACGGGTGGAGCATTTACCACTTCTGTTACCTGTTACAGTGCCTCACCACCCTCACAGTAAAGAATTTCCTCCTTATATCCAATGTAAACTTCCCCTGCTTAAGTTTTAACCCGTTACCCCTTGTCCTGTCACTACAGTCCCTAATGAGGAGTCCCTCCCCAGCATTGTAACAGGCCCCCCTCAGGTACTGGAAGGCTGCTATGAGGTCTCCATGCAGCCTTCTCTTCTCCAGGCTGAACAGCCCCAACTTCCTCAGCCTGTCTTCATACGGGAGGTGCTCCAGTCCCCTGATCATCCTCGTGGCCCTCCTCTGGACTTGTTCCAGCAGTTCCATGTCCTTTCTATGTTGAGGACACCAGAACTGCACACAATACTCCAAGTGGGGTCTCACCAGAACAGAGTAGAGGGGCAAAATCCCTCCCTAGGGCTCTACTCCAGCCTCTGCAGCCCATCCTGGCCCTACAGGTAGGGTCCTCCCATAGCTTTTTGCTTTTGTCTGCTGGAGAAGCGCTGAGCTCCGTTAGGAGGGAGCAGGCCCTGCCTCACAGGGCAGCTGGGGATGCCTCATATCAGAGCCTCACACAGCAACAAGCGATGGTCCAAAGCCAGGGAGCTCTGTGGCGATGTTTCTTGCATCCTCTGCGCTGCTGAGGTGCTGAGGAGCTGCACACACCAGCAGCAGTGTCTCAGGCAGCAGGACTTTTTCAGCATTTTTGACTCCTCTGTTTTCCTCTGAGCATTTGGCTGCTTCCGGGGCACGAAACAGCAGCACTGCCCTCATCCACAGAGCAGAAGTCCTGCTGAAGACCTGTCAGAGACCTCCAGGAGCTCTGAACTCCCACTCCCTGCATTCTCCTGCAACCTGAGCTGGGCTTGGAAGCATTTCAGGTGGGGTGAGAGGTGCAGACCCAGCTGTGCCAGGGCTCTGCAGCCACAGAGCGGGTCCATGTGCAGGGTGGTGGGGTGGTTCTCCTGCTGTGCTTTGGTAGACAGGCAGACGGTGCCATCATGATTAAAGCACCAAACCTGGTTTGCCAAGAGCCTATTGATTTTTCCAGAGGGGTAATGAATTTTCTGTGTATGTACCAGTACCAAGCCTGAAGTAACCTGCTATACAGAGGAAAGGGAAATCAGCTTTCAGTGTGATTTAGGGAGGGCTGTGTTGCATCCAGACATGTATCAATATGATCTTTCTTGAGTGATGTTACATGCTGCCTTAATAATTAAATAGAGATAGATACATAACATTTGTGTCTAACACTGATTTGTAGCTGAGTTAGGGCAGCAGACTGAGTGCCAAGACCAGGTCCTGCACTGGGTGGAATGCTTTCCAATGAGTCACACTGAATAAGGATTGACCCTGGGCTCTTCACCCCAGGGATCTCTGGTACTGGGTGTATGACTGCACAGAGATGTGACTGTGGAGCTGGTGCTGTATTAACCTCTTTTCTTGACAGACTGAGAATCTGGGAAGATCTTCGGTTAGCAGAGTTGACCAGATATATGGTTTTGTCTTGTCTGGGTCATGGCCAGACAGAAGCAAGGGATCTCGGGAGACCCTGCCACCACCACAGCTTTTCTCCTCTGGGGTGGTTCAGCCCCTCATGTCAGGCACTGTACAAACATGTAACAAAGAGATGGTGCTCAGGTTGCAGTCTCCTCTCTTGATCCATGTGACTGTCATCACAGAAGTGTGTCAAAAAAAAAGCTGACATGTTTTTAACATGAGACTTTTCTGTATCCATCTATAAAGCCAAGTTTGTCCTGCAATGGGAATCTGGCTGTCTGAGTACTAGCAGAAGAAAATAACAAGCTTGGTTTTGAGAGGCTGGATGCTGCTCATTCCTGAGCCCCCAGCTTTCCCTCTGTGGCCCCTGCTTGAGGCTGAAGCACTGGCTCAGTGAAGGGGGCCATGGCAATGCTTTGACAACTGTGGCAGGGGCTAAATCCTGTGGGCTTTGAGCTCCAGTTGTTGGGGAAAAAGCCATTGAAAAGTGCCCTTTCCAGTGACACTGGGATGAAGAAAAGCAAAAGCCTGAGCTGCCTCCATTGTATTTCACAGCACCATCATCTGCTGGCAATTTATTACTAATGCAGCATATACCATGTTCACAGCAGGTCACTGGAAATATACCCGGACCCATTCATTGTTTTTAATAGCAAAGCAGTGCTTTAGTGCAACATTAATTTAAATTTGCCTTACTGCCGAAAACTGGTGGAAAGGGAGCCTTCTGAAAGATGCATTTTTATTAGCTCTCTCTTCCACATTTGGCTGCTGATAAATATTTATTTAGACATACCCTGCCAAAAGCTTTAAACAGCCGCATTTCACTTCCTTCCAGAGGCAAGTGGTAGCAAACAGTCAGCAGCAACAGGAAGAGCCTGTGGGCAGACCCAAAACTGTCTTCCCAGGGTGGCTGGGGAGTGTGACTGAAACTTTGCCACATGGACATGCAGGTCAGAGGCAGGGTGGGGGGAGGAACCCCAGTAACCTGGTGAGGACATGAGCTGTGGCTTTCTCACTGAACTCTCTTTCAGATGCTTTTCCCGGACGAGGGACTCTGCTCTGTGTGCACATGTGTGTTTGGGGGTCTAGGTGAATCACTAGTGAATGGGAAGCTGAACTAGGTGGTAACTAAGATAAGAGGTCTTGGAAGCCAGTTATCAAAGCAACCTGGTTAGAGGCACCAGAGGTCTGTGCATTGGCTACTGGAGGGACTAAGGGGCCCTGGCCAGCTACTGGGGAGATCTGGAAGTCACCTGGGAGATCTCTGTGTGTGTGTTTGTGCAAGAGCCAACTAGAGATGAGAGGACCCAGGGGCCAGCTAATGTATAGACCAAGTGTTTCAGACCATGGCATATATCCATGTTGTATATATGTCTGTGTAAGTATATATATCTTCTGTTAAAGGGCTAGGCACATCCACCTAGCTTGGTTCAGACACACCTGAGCTGACAAAAGGTGCTCCCAGAGGCATTGAACTGCTCAGACACCAGTCATTGGTGTGATTCATGAACTGGATATTCCTCTACTAGTCTACTAGAGTACAAGACTACTTGTCCCTCAGCCCAATGTACTGAGACAAGCCCCGCCCACCCCCCCCCCCCCCCCAAGCAGTCTCACCCTAACAGAGGAGGTAACTGGCATAAAGCATGTTTGGGAACATGAGCAGATTGAGAAATGTGAATACATCAACAGTGTGGAGGTACTTTCAATGATGGACAAGTCTGCTAGCAGAGACGAACCTGAACAGAGGCTCTCAAGGCCTTAGGGACACCTCAGTTTAGTTTTGGCAAATAAAGTTGCAGTCCTTCTGCCTTTTCCTATGCTACTCTGAGCTGCTGTGGAGGAATACCGTGATCCAGCCCTGTATTTCCAACAAAACGTAATAACAAATTACAGGCTCTCGTATCAGCTTGTCATTCTCTGAGCGACTGCAGAGATACACTCTAAACTGATGAATTATTTAAAACAGATGCAGTGCATTTCAGAAAATGAATCTGATTAAGTGGTGAGATATTATGAAGAAAAGTGAGACAAAAGCCTAAGAGAATCCATTTTCATAAAATATGGCATGTTTCCTGTCTGATGTTAATTTTGAGTAAACAGACAAATTAGTAGGTAGACTGATAGATTGTCCACTAGGAAGACATATTTACACAGGAAACTAATATAAAGTGAGAATGTTCCTGCTAAGCAAGACATATTACCCTCTCTCCACTCCATCTGTGAAACAGGCAATGAAAGGGAAAGAACACATGGAGCTTTTTTTAGTTTCAAATTCCTGTTCTTCCCAAAGACCTGTACTGTGTGCTGTGCAGGTATGTGTTTGCTAAAGCACTACTGATATTTCACGTTGCAAATGCTACTGAAGCTTACAGGTTCTGTCTGAATTTCTACAAAGCGCGTTGTAGACTGTCATGGTTTTAATGGCTTATCATAATATATAAAGATTTACAGGGAGAAGTCCTTTTATAGTGCTTTATTAGATGGGATCTGGAAGAGGTGTTTGAAGACATGAGCATCCAGAAGCTTGTCTACTGTTTTTCCCAATGAAGTCAGCTTGTCTACAAGCCTTGTCTTGACAACATTCTTAGGCATGCAGGCTACTGCAACACTATTGCATGAAATACATGAGCTATCTTTGCAATGAAAGTGGAAAATTGCTCTCACATATTGCCTTATTATTGTTATGTACTAATTTTCTTTCTTTTTCTTTATTTCTACTGAAAGACATCAATATCATTTACTTGCATATTTGTTTCACTGAAATGGCAAAGAAGCTCTTATTTAATTGAAATGCGTATCATCATATTCACCTAATAGAGTATAAATTCCCCTGCTGCTTCAATTGGACATCTCTCTTAAACTGTCATGGCAGGTAGTAAACAGTGTATTTCATCTCAGGAATGGCCCTGTTGAATCATACATGAATATTCAGCTAATTTCCATCCTCTCTTCCATAGCACTTATTTCCTTTGCTTTTTATTTTCCTTAATAAAGTCATATTTAATATTTAAATTCACAAAAGTAAAAAAAAAGTTAATAAAAAAAAATCTATTTTCCTTTCCCTTTACCTTCCTCACTCCCTCTCCTTCTCCTTTTTCTCTCTCCTCTCCCCTCCCCTGTTCTCACCTCCAACACTGCATTAGAGGAAAACGCTTCTGGCTCAAGTCTAGCCTGGATATTGGCTGCTGGCAGTGTACTTCTGTATGGATTTATCACTATTGATTTGTGTTCCAGGTTTAAGATACAGGCATGTAGCACTTGCCCAGCGTCAATCTCACACAGACTTTCTAGCTCTCCCACAGCAGATATCTGAGCTCTTCTCAGGCATGAGTACAACCACCATGCCAGCAGGCCTGAGGCAGGAAGCCCAACGTCAGCTAGAGATGCATCTGTGCTGTAGCCTGCAGGGGCTCCTGCATACACAATCCTATATGTGAAGGATGAACTAGCACTCACTGAGCTCTGTGCTGCTAGGGGGAGATTGCTTCCTTCCAGCTGCTTTGCAGCGCAGATGTGCACATGTCTTATGTACAGTCATACAGACTATAGTTTGTGGTGGAATACAAAAGTAACCCCAAATACATGTTCTTAGGCTAATAGCCTGAGTACTGGGCCATATCCCCTTCTTTTTGAATCACAGGCCAGTGCTAAAATACAAAAAAAGAAACTATCCCGTCTGTGGATTTCTTGTGGGTGCCAGATATCCTGAAATACAGACCACCGTTCAATGGATTTCTTCAACAGCCACATAGAAACTTGCTCTTGCGAAAGTGTTCCAAGGCAGATAAAGAAGAGCATTTTGATTTTCTGACAAAAGTGGCAAAAAAGAGAATTCATACAGCTTTAGCAAAAAGCTGATGAAAAACCTCCTAAGTATTTCTCTTTTTTAGTTGCAGAGGAGTATACAGTGGAGATTGCCAACATTTTATTTCACATAAAATCAATAAAAAGATGAATGTTAAGAAATAGAAACTAAGATCAATGTAATAACAACAGTTTCATTCAGAGTTGTGTACAGTGAGTACTGCGAGTGAAACCAGTTACCCTTACCTTGAACACAGCACCCTTCTGGAGGAAAATACTTGTTTATTTAGATTGAAAACAAACAGCTGTCCATACGCTGACCAGTGTCCTAGTGAGCAACAGGCAGCTTAAGCTCAGGTTCACCCTCAGCCTCACCAAAGTGGTCTGAACTTTCCAAGGAGTGGGAGCAGCAAGTGCTCAACATCTCTCAGAGGCACCTGGGGCACCTGTGTGCTTTAACTTATCTGCAGTCTAATCCTCCCCACCCACATGTGCACACATAAAATGGAAATAACAACTTAAACCTACCTACATAAATACAGCTCTTTGAAATGAACTGATGTATGTTACTACCCAAATCAGGAGAGCTGTTATGCACAGCACACACTCACATCCAAGCTGCATGGGAAGAAGTGTTTTAAGGTTTGGGTACAATATCAGGTTGCACCAAGAGAATTATAGACAGAGGAGAGAGAAAATTGAGGTTAAGAATGGTCCAGGAGGCAAAAGAGAAAGGGCACAGAAATCAAGAAAAAGAAAGCTCCAAGAAGTAGATGCTTCACAGTTATTTAAGGCAGTAGTTCCAAGTTTCTCAGTTTTGAAAATAAAAATAACACCTACTTATCACCAAGAAGTGAGTTAGTTTTCAATTCATGTTGAAAAGTGCTCAGAGATTCTTGAAAGGAAGGTACTTTTGGAAATGTATGTAAAATACTGTCCTTCAAGCATCTGTTATGCCACAGTGTGATTGTGGACTTCAAAACTGCTACTAAAAAGTGATGTAGAAGGAAAGTACCAACCCATCCAATTATGAATACTTGGCCAACCCTGGTATTTCGACCCATGATTCCATCAATAGACAAATACTGGTGGGAAGAATGGGTAAGAAAATAGTCTTAAGTGTGTGTTTTGCTAGGCCTCTCACCTGGAAAAGATAGTTTTCTAAGTGTTCAGCTCCAGGTGGCATCATCAGTTTAGAAATTTGTGTTCATTCTCAGTTTGTTTTCCCTTGGGAAACTGTAACCAAGCTGCCAAAGTGATGAAACCAGCACTGAAGAAGTCAGCAAAAGAAAGCGATAGACTTCTGTGTTCTCCTAGCTCATGACAGTGATACTCAATTAGCCCCAAACCTTTACTTCAGGGTCAGAAGGGGTTTTAAAACTGTTTCTCTGTCCACTTACTGTGTTACAGCATGTGCCTTCAAATCCTGCAGTCACATTATTTGCCCACCTCCAGACTTGTGCCTTTAATGTCAGTCCATAATTACTTCTTTAGGCTGCCAGAAATTAGTGCTTCACAGAAGAGAGTAGTATGGAGGTTCACCCAAAGTCTTTCCATTTTGGTCCATCTCTGTGCCTCTCTGAGATTTTCTGCTCAGGTTGACAGCATGTCTCAGTCTCTTTCCAGACTGTTCATGACTTGCAAAGCTGAAGAGTGTGCTTGTTGGCATTCCCTTTACTTCATGTCTTCTGCCTGCAAGGAGAAGACAGAAAGATTTCAGATAGATCCAGACCATAAGGACAAAGAGGTTTAGCAACTGAAGTCTGGTCTTTTTACTTCTCTACTTTTAAGGTAGGAATTCTATCAGGAACTGGATTATCCCACCCCAGATCCAGGCTGTTTTACCCCAGTTTATTTACCTGTGCCTGAAGAAGAGGTGGAGCTAGCACTGCCTTCATTGTACCCTATGGTATACATGGCATTCCTGATGCATTTATGGAACCAAGCCCAGGCCAGAATGAATCCCAGAGGAAGTCAGACCTGTTCTTCCAGTCAAGACTACTGGCTATGAGTGTGGTGACACCCTTTCCTAAGGACATCCTTCAAGGAAGTGTATGGAAGGGAGTGCACACAAGGAAACCTTGTCAGCACAGCAGCTTGCCACTAAGCCTTGGTACCAGGAAGCCAGGATTAGATTCACTGAACAATATCTTCCTGTGTTCGTCCTGATGGTGCTGGTTTAGGTTCCTGCCCTAGTCTGTGTCTGTCTCCCTTCGCCAAAAAATCTCTGTGGAGAACTGTAGCCTGGTCGTTGCCTTTTCTCAAGGCCAGTACTCAGCTCAAATCTGGAGTTGGAGGTGGAGAAGGAACAAATCCAACTTTTCGGGTGTGACACTTTGCAGATATAAGGCATTTTTTTTCCTCCTCCAACATAAGATCAGTCCTTACAGCTCCCACACAACAGCAACCGAGACATCTACTTACCTTTCCACATGCTGAAATCCAACATGTTCACTCCTCTTACAAAATTCAACAGTGCCTGTAGTGCCTCTTTGTCATACTTTGTCATTTAATGCACATTGGCTAATAATCTCTAGGGCTGTATCAACACCTTCTTTTGTCTTGGCAGAACACTCCAAGTAAGCATATGCCCCAGTGCTGGCAGCTAAAACTTTTCCTCCTGTTGTGATAATTGTCTCACTTCCTGGAGTAGTTAGTTTCTTCTTAATACCTCCATGATCTCTTAGTTCTATCTTGGTAGCCACCAGAATAATAGTTAAATTAATAATGGGGGAGAACATTTAGGTCTCTGGAATGCAAAAACCAAGAATGTTTTGCTGGGTCAGGCCTGCCCACAGAGCAGCACATTAAAATAACATCCTTGTCCTTGTAGAACAGAGTGGAGATTTCAGTAACTGACTTCATTCTTCCCTGCCACATTGAGAAGAATTAGTTTCATCTCTTTCCCATCTACCTCTGGGTCAGTGGTGTAAGCATCAGACTGGGTCATAGGACTTGGAAGCTGTCCATTACACAGAGCGAAGAGAAGACATGTCTTACCACAGTAGTCATCTCCAGCTACAGTTATCTTTCTCCTAAGGGCAGCCATTCCTTGAAAACCAAGATGAAGTCCAAAATGGATTATTCCTATGCTGTTCCCCCCCCCCCCCCCCCCCCTTCATTTCTTTAGCTTTTGTGCAGGGTAGAAGGAGGAGAAGAGAGAAATCCCATTAGTTTGGAATTCTTCCCCTTATTTCCTGTTTTTTCCCATACTCTTGTCTTACCTTTGTTGCTTTTTAACTTCTCTGTTATCAGAATATTCTGTAACTGTGATTAGCTACTTTGCTGTTGGCTGCTATTACAGAACAAAACCCGAAGGTATAAACCAGGTCTGCCTGTAACCAAGACCCCTGTTGCACCCTGTATTTCTGTTTTACCATGTTAGACATTGTTTATGGTCAGTGTTCAATCTGTAACAGATTTCATTTTCTAGATTGAATGACTTAATTTTGTGAGTGATACAGAATATAAAACACGGTACTGAACAACTATCCAAATCTGTTTTATTGACTACATTTTTCCTGCCATGGTCTGCTAGTGGAATTCTACTCATGGCAATAGCTATCCTGTGTAAGTCTTAAGTATTCTGTGTAAGCCCATGCTGCTTTTGCTCATAGACCACTTGTCGTGTGGGAGTTAAGAAAGTGTTCTCAGTCTTCACATATTCATGGTTAATTTACATGAGGTGTAAGTTTGTTAGATTTACAGAACAGTGATTTCCAGCATCAATCTTCTCTTTTTTGATGTTCAATATTAGATTGGTTTCTTCTAACATTGTTGCCACCTCAGCTTACTTTATGTCACTGGTTCCCCTGCAGAGAGGACTTACCACCACTCTTCAAAGACTATCATGATGACCATGGTATTTAAAAGAATAGGTCAATGTTTCTTAATATAGACAACCAGTCCACAAAGAGAACCCGATGACATCATTGTTTTTAAAGAAACTCACCTTACTGGCTGTGAAGTGCAAGTTACACAATTCATTAACAAATCACAGCATGTTTACTTTAGACATTTCCTCATTCCTATTGCAAATGACTCATCCTGAGTGAGCATTTCAGTTCTGAGTGTGCCAAACTACTTGGCAGGGTGGAGGGGGGGCTGACAGTACTAGAATGTAGACCAACAGTAGACTCTCAAGACACCCCTTTCCAGATCTGCTGAAGCATTCTAAAGAAATGAATTGCTGAATCAAAGAATAGATGAGGTGGGAAGGGGTCACTCAGTCCACCCTGCTCTCCTCAGAGCAGGATCAGCTGCAGCAGGCTGATCTGCACAGGACCATGTCCAGCAGGGTTTTGAGTATCTCCAAGGATGGAGACTTTACAGCCTCTTCAGACAGCCTTTCCCAGCATTTGATCATCCTCAAAGCAGTGAAATGAAGTCTATCAACTGGAAAGTCTAAAGAGAAAGAACTGTCCAGTGTTAAGGATACTATCTTCAGCTCCAGAGATAAAGACTGAATTCCCTGCTATCTTTATGGCATTGGACAAGTCATCTCTACTTTCTCTGTCCTAGTTTTCCTGCTAGACAAAGACAGCAAGGTGGCTGCAACTGCTAAAAACTGAGAACAAAGAGAATCAGAGGCAGATTAATTTGGGCTCCCTGCAGAGAGCACTGTTTCCAAAGGCATTACTGGTGAATGCAGATATGTATCTGCTGATTACTACAGTTATATGGTCAGCCCATTGCCCTGGGTTCATTGTCCTGGGTTATTTCATACAGATACAGAAGAGTTTTTCAATTTAGATGAGGGAATTTAGATCTAAAAATTTTAGCCTAAGGATGAAGAGCTTGTTTTTGTTTAGTTGGAAGTCAGCTGAAGACTTGAGGCCACTGTAGTTTTCTGTGGTGGTCTAATTTTACTTCCGAGTCCTATTCAAGTAAGAATCTAATATTCTTTCCATAGGAACTTGACAAAATTAAAGTCATCAGCTTCTGACTTGCCCTACTTATTCCCTGGAAGAGCAGAGCAATGCCAGTGGGACCCGTACAGCTCTCTAGGATCACGAAGGCATTTCTTGTTCAGGATAATGTGCTTTCACAGGCACTGAACTTAGCCTAAACTTCTGTATGAAAATACACAGGTCTTTTTCATAGAATCGTAGAATAGCTAGGGTTGGAACGGACCTTAGTTGCAACCCCCCTGCCATAGGCAGGGACACCTCACACTAAACCATGTCACCCAAAGTTCTGTCCAACCTGGCCTTGAACACCACCAAGAATGGAGCATTCACAGCTTCCCTGGGCAACCCATTCCAGTGTCTCACCACCCTAACAGGAAAGAATTTCCTCCTTATATCCAATCTAAACTTTCCCTGTTTAAGTTTTAACCCATTACCCCTTGTCCTATCACTACAGTCCCTAATGAAGAGTCCCTCTCCAGCATCCTTCTCTTCTTGTGCCTTGGCATTCTGGTTTCTGGGTAGATCAGTCTGGCTTCTCTGCTGAGAGCACTGATCACAAGGGGATCCGAGAGTTAAACTGCTGATCTGAGAGTTAAATTGTTTTCCTTCAGGGACACAGGAAGGCAGTAGACCTCCTATGACACAAGTGGTCTGGTTCCTATATATGCCAGGAACCCTTAGCAGCTTTGAGAGACAGATACTACCATTTCTGCCTGACCTCCCTCATCTACTAGGAGCTTTCTCACACTAGCCTGCAAACTGCTCATATTTAGCTAGTTTTTGCTTTCCTTACTTCACCAAGAAACTTTGCCTGCATGAGGACTGCAAAGTGCTTGATGCCGGTGTTACAGTACAAGCCAGCATACAACCCCAGTATACCATCACTGGCACATACGGCTCCCTCAGCATGTTACACCACAGCAGGCAATGTACTTAACTTGCCTACTTATTGACAAAAAGGAGAAAGATTACCTTCCCCACTGAGCTTTCATACTTTCGGTACAGATTTATGCTTTAAGACAAATTATCCAAGTTACAGACATGCCCTTTAGAAAATATGTTTTGCAAAAGGAGCAGGGGGGGAATACAATCTGGAAACAATCTCCGGTAATAGACTGGAATTGTCTTCTCAGCAACAACAACAACAACAAAAAAGCCAATTGGATTAAATCAAGTCAAAAAAAAAAAAGAGGCTGAGTTTTAATCTCAAAACCACCAGCACGAGCAATGAAAGCAAAGAAGTGGTGTCTTATTTCTCCTACTTCATACTTTCTTCATCGATCATGCAGATGTATGTGCTGCAGCAGAACTAATGCTCTGCTTAGAGAGTGCACATTTAGGATTACTGGAAGTGAAGTTTCAGCTTGCTTAAAGAAGTGCAGTTTATCTTAGCATGCACATTTGATCAGAAAATGTAAAAATTACAAAAAGTTCAAATTCAGCCCTAAAATACGTGAGCTGGCCATACTCTCTGGTGTCTTCCAGACCATGACCATGCTTGAATACAGAATCAGTCCTGTACAAAAATCCCTAACGAGAGGAAAGAGCCACTTCATCCCAGAGCCTCAATATAGCCTTTTGCTATTTTGTTTCCAGGTTTCGCACCTCTGCTCTCAGGCACTGCCCTGAGGAGGAAGCCTGAACACTTCCACAGATAATTGTCCACTGTGCTTGGTTACAGCCCCGATGCAGTGCCTTTCTGCCGCACTCAAAGCACTGCCATGCTGCTCAGATTCTCACTTTCCCTGATGCATTGATTCAAGCAGGAAGAGAACAGGATTCCTATGTACAACTCTACTCCTGATTTCCATGGTTCTTAAAACTGGCTCACTTCATACTTTCATGTGTGGGCTGAAGAAAGCATGATCCAGAGAAGTAAATACATATAACTGAAAAGATAATATAAATTAAGGGCCTCCTAACTTCCACTTAAGACAGCTCCAGGCAGGTACCACATAGTGCAGTGATACCTATGGGCTAAATCCACTCACTGCAGGATAGAGGTGGCATGTAGCAAATTTACATTAAATATGAAACCCAGGCCATGATCAAGCCCCAGGTATTACACATTTAAGTACAAATGTATGATAACCATAGTGACTTAGATGTTCCCTATAGAGTCCATGGCTGGAACATACCCTAGGACAGTGAAATGAGGGTGATCTCAGCTGAAGTGAGTCACAGGTCTGGGGTTCCCGATACACAGCCTCTGAAGAGAAAATAAAAACATAAAGCATTTGAAACCCAGGTTAAGGAATTGCATAGACTCTGCTGCAGTTCTTCTTGCAAGTGAGAGATGAAACATCTCTGCCTTCAGCATAACTCTGTAGAAGACTACAGATGCAAGACTTCACTAGAAAATTAAGCAGTTACGGATCAGACCCTAACTGGGTGCTGGAACTATTTCTGCACTGTTCAGACACATGAAGAGCCCCAGCTATGGGTTTGGTTTGGGTTAGCTGGAGCTTTGTAAAGTATTTCCGTAGCGTAGTTTGGAAGTAGAGACCAGCAGACAGTTTGGATGAGGCCACTCTGCTTTGAAGTCCAAAAGAGTTGAAGAGTATGAATGTGGGCCACTTAGTTTGCTTTCTCTGCACAGAGGCACATGGAAAATTGCTGGCAGCACTCTGAGGGAACACCAGAGCTGTGTACTTTTAAATGAAGAAGCTGGGTATTTCCCTGCCTTTCATGGCACAGCACTGATGAGATACCAACACAATTGGGTCATCCGGATGATTCTTTTTCCTATTGAAAAAAGTGGTTTTGCTCATGAAAAGACAAAACCGAATATCCACCATGATTCTCCGTGACACCCAGAAGTCAAATAAGGACGGATTCAAAAGCCTATTTAAGAGCTTAATCAAGGAGCACCTTCAACGAGCCGTAGAGCACTTGCAGCTTCTCGTGCTGGCACCGCATAGACGAAACTTCCCAGCCTCGGCGCCGTAAAGGGCCGCCGCGAGGTGGCACTGGACCCCGTGAAATATCCACTACCAGTTCAGGATCGCTGGAGCGCTTCAGGAGAGTTAAAGCAGCAAATTCATTTAGAAGACTCACATTATACAGAGAATTAACTCTTATCTGCCTGTCAGAATGGCTCTGCATACTTGTGATTATAGAGAAAACAGCTACAAGCTGCTAATGCTCCATCGCCAGAAGGATGTGCCAGCATGTGGGAAGACTTCCACACAGGCAACCTTTTTCTGTTTCAGGAAGAATTTAATCTGTAAGAAGCAAAAACACATGTAAAGGGATAATGCAAATCAGAAATTTATCACAGAATGAATCATAGAATGGTTTGAGTGGAAGGGACATTAAGGTTTGTCTAGTTCCAACCCTCCCAGGTGTCCCCTAGGCAGGGACACCTTTCACTAGCCCTGTCCAACCTGGCCTCAGACACTGCCAGGGATGGGGCAGCCACAGCTTCTCTGGGCAACCTGTGCCAGTGCCTCATCAACCTCACAGGAAAGAATTTTTTCCTAATATCTAATCTAGATATACTCTCTTTCAGTTTAAAGCCATTACATTAAACCCATTATCCTGTTAAAAGGCCACAGGTATTGTAGAACACCATCCCTTTCGCTACACTATATTTCTGCCTTTTTTTTTTTTTGGGGGGGGGGGGGAGGGTGGTGGTGTTTGGGGTTGGGTTTTGTTTGTTTGTTTGTTTGTTTCTGGCTTTGGTTTGTTGTTTTGTTGTGGGTTTTTTTTTTCCCCTCAAACATCACTTTGAATTTAATGTTCACTTCCCATAAAATACGCTGTATAAACTGTGTAAGATAAAAACACATCCATCACCATCCAGGGACATGCTCTTTTGACAGGGAGAAATGGGAATTACAAAACTCTCATGGAAGATGAATTATATTTCACTGCCTAGGATTAAGTGAACCATAAGTGAGCCATTTGCCCTATTGACACAAGTGAACCATTTGCCCTATTGACACACAGTCTGCTACAAGGAACTTGTCAGACAATTTTATAGACTCAAGAGACGCATCTGTCTTCAAGTGGGTATTTTTAAATGCGATTTTTAATAACAAACATACTGTTCAAATCACTCCTTTTTGCTGTCTTCATTAACGTGAGTGGTGGCCAGCCAGACACTTTTGATCCAACCCCGAGGCAGTAGCCACAGGACATCGCTGAGGTGGAAACGCTTGGAAGGAAAAAACTTGAACCAACACCCAGTTAAACAGCGATAGCTGCAACAGGGACACAGTTAATTCACACTGTGACACTTCACAGTGCACAGCTCTATTAGCGCACACAGCGTGAGGATCTGTTTGCATTCAGGCACTGGCGCCCCATCCTCCAAGCGATCCTAAACTCGTATTTTGCACTTATTTATTTTCCACATTCGTTTTTCTCGTGACTATTGAGACCAAGAGGGCATTTCAGTTCAAGTCTGCTATTTCCCCTTTCTATAAGCTTTGTAATTCCTCCGTTCCCTTTTGGAGAGACAAACTCAAACATGAGGAATATTTTTTCCTTAAGGAAGGAAGTGGTTGAGTTCTGCGTTTTCCCAGTAATATCCAGCGAAGGTTTTTGTTTTACTTAACCGCCTGCCACAATCTCAGCTCTCCCGCTTTGCACGGGCTTTAACCGCTGCGGATGGGACCCGGCGGCTGCCCCTCTCTGTCCAACTCGGCTGCTCACCCAGCGCTTAACACCGGTCACCCCGAGCTGCGGGGCTGCTGCGGGCGCCCAAGCGGCCACTGTAGGGCCCGGCCCGGCCCGGCCCTGCCCTGCCGCCGAGCCGCCACCCGTGCGGGAGGGCAGCACAAACGGGGGTTGGGGGTGCCCTCGCCCGCTGCGTGGCGCGGCCGGAGACCCGCCCTGCGCTCCTCCGGAGGTGCGGCCCCTGCCGGCCGAGCGCCTCCGCCGGTCTCCTCACTGGCCCGGCGCGACTTACGGCCCGGCCCGCGCAGCCCCGCCGTTCCATAGCCACGAGCCGCCTCCATCTACCCCACAACCACCGACCCTGACGACCCTGACGACCCGACCCGACCCCACCCCACCCCACCCCGGCGCGGCCCGGCCCGGCCGCCTGCCCCGGCCCCGGCCGCCGGGCGCCCCCCGGCGCGGCCCCTCAGCCGCCTGGGTCCGGGCGCCGCTCGCGCCCCGCCTCCAGCCCGCAGCGCTCTACCAATCACGACACTCCCCGCCGAGGATGACTCACTCCCTGCCTTCCCATTGGCTGGCTATATTAAGAAAGTCGCGAGTGCCTTTAAATAGCCGCGCCGGGCGCACCTTGCGGCAGCGACAGCGCGGAGCGGCGTGGGGTGCAGGGGCGGTGTCAGGCGGCAGCGAAGGGACCAGCCAGGCTGCACCGGCAGCGCTTGTCTGCGGCCGTAGAGATCCCCAGAAGTAGGGGACGGAGGCACGGTGCCCGTGCGACGGGAGAGGAGGGCGCGCCCGCCTGCCTGCGCGGGCCCGGCTCGCCACGGTGCCCTGTGAGAAGCGAGAGGAAGAGGGAGGCGGCGGCCGCGGGGAGGAGGGAGCTGCCATCGTCCTGCTGCACGGCAAGGCCAGCCTGGCGAGCCTGGCCATGGCTGCCATCCGCAAGAAGCTGGTGGTGGTGGGGGACGGTGCCTGTGGCAAGACTTGTCTCCTCATCGTCTTTAGCAAGGACGAGTTCCCCGAGGTCTATGTGCCCACCGTCTTTGAGAACTACGTGGCTGACATCGAGGTGGATGGCAAGCAGGTGGAGCTGGCCCTGTGGGATACGGCTGGCCAGGAGGACTATGACCGCCTGCGCCCCCTTTCGTACCCGGACACTGATGTGATCCTCATGTGCTTCTCTGTGGACAGCCCGGACTCACTGGAGAACATCCCGGAGAAGTGGGTGCCCGAAGTCAAGCACTTCTGCCCCAATGTCCCTATCATCCTCGTGGCCAACAAGAAAGACCTGCGCAACGATGAACACGTGCGCAACGAGCTGGCCCGCATGAAGCAGGAGCCAGTGCGCACTGAGGACGGCCGTGCCATGGCCATTCGCATCCAGGCTTACGACTACCTGGAGTGCTCAGCCAAGACCAAGGAAGGTGTCCGGGAGGTCTTTGAGACAGCAACTCGGGCAGCCTTGCAGAAGCGCTATGGCACCCAGAACGGCTGCATCAACTGCTGCAAAGTCCTATAGGGTGCGGCTGGAGCGTGTCGCTGAGTACAGCACCTGGGTCACCTATTAGCAGGCGGAGGGGAGCTGGGTTATGCACGCACATGGCATCTGCCTGCCCCCTCTGTGGGGGGCTGGTGATGAATCGGGGTGGGGGCTAAGGGAGGGAGCTTGCTCTCTTAGCCTTGGCCATAAAGGGTTGCACTGGCTCAGTTGTGGGGACAGAGGGGGGGGGGATTGCATGCCCTGAGTCTTGGGAATAAAGCAGGAAGAAGCCTTCTCCTACCACCAGCCCCTCAACAACAAAAAGCTGCTGAGACTGGACTGAGCAAGTGTTGCACCTGGCTCTTCCCCTTTGCCCACCACCTGCTGCTCCCAGCCAGCCTCCTCTCTTCTGCAGGAGGAGAGTAATGGAGCTGAGATGCTCGAAGGGACTTCTGCCTCCTGCCTGCATGTGCCTCCCCTAGGCAGGCTGGGGAAGGGGTCTGCATCTCCCAGGCTGCCTGGAGCATCTTCACCTCTCCCACAGGTGCCACAGCCTGAGCCTGACCTGCTGTGGGATCTGGTGCCCTGAAGACCAAGACTGGGAGGGGAGGGTCATCCCGAGCGAAGCCTGTATATATCTTACCTTTTCTGTCTTGTGAAAACTGGGGTAGTGCAGGGGGTGCTTGTTGAAAGCAAGGTGGGGAGGGGGTGCCCAGCTGGGACTTATGTTGTGCAAAGGAACTTGCCCTGAGTGACTGATGCCTACTGATAATGCAAGCCTTGAACTGACTGCAGCTGCAGAAGCTACCAGGCTGGGAAATGAAGTTGAACTGCTCTTGTCCTCCTTGCTGGACATCCTCCTCCTGATGGACTGGGCAGGATGAGCAGGGGGAAGGATGACATTGCCATATTATGATCTTCCTGCCTCCGCCTTCCTTTAATGTTGTCTTCTGCAAGTATATTGATTTGGGTTTATTTAAGAGTTAATTTTCAAAATTACTTTGCACATCTTGGTGGATTTTTGGTGTTGTTGGGTTTTTTCTTTAAACGCAACGCATTTGTCATCTGCATACAACACTGTAGCATTGGAAATATTCTTACTTGGTAACCTCATCTAAGTCTTGTTTCAAATTGTTTTCAGCACAAGGCAAAATAAAACCACTGTATCTCTTTCCCTTGGACAAAAAATGGCTGAAAGCACTGCTCCTTATGCGGTGAGCATGTCAGACTTCAGTACTAAAGGGCAGTTTAAAGAATCAAGGTTTATTTAAAGCTTATTTTCACAGGGTAGCCAGCCCAGGTGAAAATAATTTTGTGTTTCTCTGGTTCAGAGAACAAATGTATCCATTTGTTTGTTTACTTTCCTCCCTCTTCCCTCAGCAGTGGTACTGAGACAGTTTGTTTTTAATAAACTGACATGGCAAAAACTGAGATGTATGTGATGTTTACATAAAATTATGAACTGTGTATGCAGTTTTTTATGTAAAAAAAATTAAAAGATTCTATGCTGACACTTGGCAGAGCAGTGGTGTGATTTATGGAGACAGTCCTCTGCATGCAACAAACCACCCGGGTGATGTGGAATGAGACCAGAGTTTGCCCCCTGTCTGCAAATGCTTTTGTTTGTGTTTTGTCTTGGCTGCACTACTTGTCTGGCAGCTTTCAGAGGCTGGGGAGGCTATTTTCCTTTGAGGAAGCTGCTCCCTTAATTCTTCTGTACAGGTGGCATGTGGACGTGTGCCCCACGTTCAAGGTGCTGACTAATCCATTTGCTGCTGAGCACAAGCAGCATCTGCATCTGGTGGGCTGAGGCTCCGGTGGTCCCTCACCGCCTGCACTTACTGCCTGTTGGTGAATGGGGTGAGGTTTGGGCTTGTGTAGCAACAAAGCAGGCAGAAAACTGAAAAGCAGCAGTGGAAATAGAGCTTATTTTTCAAGCAAAATGCTCAAAGAAGTTTTTATTAGTGAACTGCGCTTTGCTTGGAGTGAGTCCCCATTTGGTACAGCCAGACATGCAGACAGGCTTTGCTTGTGCTGCAGCAGTCTCTCAAGTTGCCTGGCTAGGTTTCCTAATTGCTGGCCTCATGAATTCAGGTAGCAACATATAAAGCATAGGCCTCTCCACATCAGGGATCCCCAGCAGAATATTGTACCTGCCTGTCCCTCACTGTCCTGTGCTCCCTGCTGAGTCTTGGCTACCTGGACAGGTGCAGCCAGGAACACTAGCCCCTGTGGGTGCTGCTGGCAGAAGAGGTGGCCTGGTGCAAAATGCAGGACATGATTTTCACCAAACAATAAGACCCATGCCCAAAGTGCTGATGTCACCCTTTTTTTTTCATTTTCCGTTCATAGAATGAATCATAGAATCACAAGATGGTTTGATTTGGAAAGGACCTTAAACATCATCTGGTTCCAACCGCCCTGCCGTGGGCTTTTCTGAACCTATCATGTTCAGAAATGTTAACAAATACCAAGGCAGGCAAAACACACTTGGTGGCTTTTGCTCATTCATTCACAGAGGGCTCTGCCAGCTGCTGACTGGCAGCACTGGGCTTTTTCTGACAGACTACAGAAATAGTGACTATAGGTTATAGAAATAGTTCTTTGAGTACAGAAACAGTGAGTTCCTTGTTTGACAACTGGAAAGTCAATCAGAAATAGTGTGGCATTACATGGGTTTACATTTTGAAGACTTCAAATGCTAGAGGATGTGCTCAGTCCATGCTGTGAGTTTATTGCACTGTTTCCTATGATTTCTAATGAAAGGTAAGTGACATTTTGACTTGAACAGTTTAGTCAGGATTTCTTCAAAGGCACGCAAGTCCCAGGTTTTGGGTATCCACTTCCAAGGATTTCAGTTCTCCTGATATTCAAAGGGCAGGTTTCTAATCTCAGTTTGAGAGCCCTAAAATCACTGGTCCTAAAATCTTAGGTGCTTAAAGGGCCACTGCTAAAGACCTTATTCTTGCAAAGGCACTTAAAAGCCCGGTTCTGTGCAGCATAGCACTGTTCTGTGCAGTATCAGCCAGTGAGATTAAAATTAGCATTGGAAAGTTTTCCTTAATGTGACTGCAGTAGCTGCAAAATTCAGACATTTCATTAGACTGCAGCAATAACGAATCTTATCAAAACCCTAAAGGAGAAAGCATTAACACTGGGAAACGGGTTAGCATCACATCTGTATAATTAACTATACCATTATCTTCCACTAAGGTGCTTACAAGGTAATTACATTCATTATTTCCAATTGAACCTTTGCCCAAGTCAGAGCTTCAGCATCTGGCCCAAGGGGGAAAAGCTGCAAGAAAACACACTTCAGTTTGATCAGAACTGAGTGTGACCTTTTTCTGCTACTTGTGAAGCTGTGAGTAAGCCAGCAGAGTGAGATCACAGGGTGGGAGTCCACGCCTCGGATAAGATGGTGGTACTGGAGCCAGCACTCACTTTGTGCGTCCTTGTTTGCTCATTAGTGTTAAAGGCTTTGGTGGAGGGGGACACAAGGTGTGGCTCATCCCACCTGCCTTGACTCAACCCTGACATGGCCAGGCTGATGCCCCAGGGCCATACTGCTGCTCTGTGAGGATGTCACACTGACCAACTGCACCCCATGGCTGTGTAACATACAGGGTCTGCCCACTGCTGGGACCAGGCAGAGCTTGGAGCAGGCCACCCCACAACCCACACCGTGCCTTCAGTTGTCATGCAGACCTCCCCTTGCTGGTCTTCATCTGGTCCCCTAGTTCATGTTCATCTGGTCCCAGTCTGTCTTGTGTAACCTACTGACTGGAGAAGAGATGACAATGAGTAAGTTAGTCAGAGCATCAAAGGCAAGTCAACAACCAACTCATCTCACTGTCCCCATGCACACTGCTGGGCACACAGAGACTTTCCTGGCTGTGTCCACATGCCTGCACAGCTGTCCTCAGCTGAGGAAAGGTTGCACCTTCTCTTCTGGGTGGAGCCTGAGCTCCGTGGTATCGATGGAGGTATCTTGCTAGCTCTGTCATGATAGCTTACTCTGTCATGATACCAGTGCATCCTTGGCAGATCCTGTGAATGTGGAAAAGCCTCCCTCAAAGGTCCACTCATCTCCATCATTCTCTGTCCAAGGGAGGAGGCTGCTTGTGCACTCTCCCACCGAGATCAGGTTGGACCCTCTGACAGTATAAGGGTATCTTGTCTGGGCAGCCCAAAAATGACGGTACCCAGGGAAGGTCAGCACCACCTTGTCTCCTCCCGGAGAGACAGCAACAGCAGCTGTGAGTAGTCCTGGTGTGATCAGAGAGTGTTTAGAAAGCACACTCCATGGGGTGTGCCAAACAATAAGTTATCTTTGGGGGTGAGAAAGAAGTCAGGAAAAATCCTTGGTAATTTTGACAAAATGTTTTTTAATGCACTTGCTATACATGGAATTAAACTACATTTCTGTATGGTCATGGTTGGACTTGGTGGTCTTAAAGGTCTTTTCCAACCTCGACAATTCTACGATTCTATACGTGGTTTTGCTAGGGTTTTTTTTCACCCTTGTGCAACTTCACGTCCTACAGTGAGGTTCCATGAGTGCAAGCAGATGCAGAATTTGAAGCAATATCCTCTTACCTGGCTTTCTGGTTTTGCAGTAATAATTTAGCTCCATTTGCCTTACACTCTGTTGGACAGGTTGCAAGTCTTTTTGGCAATTCAATATAGAATTGACTCAAATTCCCTGAAGTAAGAGAAAAAAAAAATGTACTTTGAGGAGCTCCATGAGTATTTTACTTGAATCAGTGTCACTGGCTGGAATTCCCTTACAGATTTTATTCCCTGACTGCAGAAAGTAAAAATAGCCCAGTTTGATCTTTCGTATTTTAGTGGACTGTAGCACTAGTGAATCCAGTTCATTTGGCTTTGCTGCTTCTGTAATAATACATATGTAAATAGAAATCAAATTAATAATCCATTGAGCTAACTGTAAAGGACATGTCTAGACAAGCCATTTACCCCTGCAGCTCTGAAAAAGTGTTTACAGATCTGGCTAACCGTGCGTGTGTATGAAGATACTGATGTTCCAGGTCAGCAGTTCAAGCTTACAGTTAGCAGCCAGTAGGTATGGTGGGGTGGAGGAAGCTGATAAGCATCTACTGCAAGGAAGCTTTTGGAGAAGGCATTAGACCTGTTGCTGGAGTCTTTCTGGAATCTTGTGGAGCTCCTTGTGGACACCTTTAGATGTGGAGTTCAAGGGAAGGAAGGATTTCAGCTCACTCCAGTAGTCCTGACGTTGTGTATCTCATCCAACCTTATTGTCCAAGGTTCCTTTAACTGTCTGCTTACAGCAACAGGCAGCTCCAGAGGACCTCTCTCCACTGCCTGGCAGCGGATGTCCTCACCACGTGGGAGGACTTGCAGGTGAAGCTGTGTGAGATGGGTTTCGCTGACACCACTGCCTGCTCACCTCCTACCAGGCTGGCTCACGCCACAACAGGTCTATTCCCACCAGCAGCATTCACCCCCTCCAGTTTTACGTGACTAAAAGAGAGGTGTCTGTTTCCACGCTCTGGTTTTTAGCAGGAAGAGCAGGGTCTGAGCAACTTGCTACAACTGTAAGCAACTCCAGAGAGAACAGATTAGGGAGAGAGATTTTGTGAGTTGTAGCCCCAGCATCATCAAACCTCGGATCTGGAGGATATGTGTATATACCTGTGTGAACTATATGAGAGACACTGGAACAGGTTGCCCAGAAAAGCTGTGGCTGGAAGTGTTCAAGGCCAGGTTGAACGGGGCTTTGAGCAACCTGGTCTAGTGGAAGGTGTCCTTGCCAATGGCAGGAGGTTGGACTAGGTGATCTTTAAAGGTCCCTTCCAGCCCACCCTGGCCTATGGTTCTATGATTCTATGTCTTTAAGTAAGTGCTTGATTTGAGTAGCCTGATGGACATTTTTTCCAATGCCACTAGAGGAAGGGAATGAGTTGCGGTTCCCCCATTTCCCCTCTGCCCTGGAATTTTTCCAAGTTCATGCTGAGAGCAAAACATTTTCTTCAAGTTTGCTCCCAGTGCCAGTGGTAAACCACAGTCTGTGATAAGCTGCAGCCAGACAGATTAAGCTTTGTGGCAGGCACTCATGCCCTGTTCAGAAGAAGAGACCTCTCTCCAGTTCTTTAGGGAGTCCATGAAGTGAGAGGCTTTGCGGTACCTGTAAGAGGTGCCTATACGTGACAACAGTGTATTACCCATTCATAATTCAGCAGTGAGTACCATTTGGTATATAGTAACTATGGGCATATCTGCTTTTCTTACATGATTGAAACATTGAACTCATGCTAAAAGGTGGGGTGTAAGAGTGGGGGTAGGCACTGATGTGATACCTACACTGAACTGCAGAAGTAGAGCAAGAGAATTACCAGATTGGTGCCTACAGCACGTAATAAATGTATGTGTACATTTTCCCCCTAGCTTGCTGGTCTGTGTGGGGTTTTTTTGTGTGTGCTAAATCTTGCTTCCCAGTACAGGGGACCACTGGGTGGGATTTTGTACTAAATGCTTAATTCTGTTGCTTTTAGGTCATTCATCCTCTTCTTCATTCAGAGTTTGATGTGGCAAGGCTGGAGACAGGAATTTGGAAACAAAGTGGATTTCCTGGTGGGCTCATCTGCATTATAATGTCCCCTTCCCTCCAGCTCCTAGGAAGGGGAGGGTGATGGTAGTGCAGGGAGCCACCGAGGGCTCCCAGGAGGCAATGGCAGGGCTCTGCCCTAGAAGAGCCTATTCTCCTGCTCCTATGCTTTTGTGTGGTAGTGGGTTTTATACAATGAGGTTTGACCCTATAGTCTTTGCTTTGTGGGGTTCCTCCCTCTGATGCAGAACAAGTCAGGACTGCTTTGCAGGCAGCAGCCTGACCCTTCCTTATGACAGCTGACTTTCTCCCCCCAGGAAAACAGTGAGTTTTAGACCAGGGCTTTTCATAAGGTATGTGTGTAACTAGAGGTAGTCACATTATCTACGTAAAAACCAAAAAATATGAAAATCCTTCCTTCTGCGTTCAAGGTTCATACAGGAATAACCAGGCACTTTGTATTTTCAGCCTCATCAGCCTGGAAGATACTGAGGAATATCACTCCCTGGTGTGCAACTGTAACTTAACATCAGTAATAGACAGATGAAGGGATACATATACATATATTAACTCCGAGAAGAAAATAATCTGTATGTTTGAGGCTTAAACTGACCATGCCATGAGAGCAGTGAGGCACTAGAACAGGCTGTCCAAGGAGGTTGTGAACGTTCCATCAATGGAAGTGAATTGAAATGGATGGAAGTGTTCAAGGCTGGGCTGGATGGGGCTTTGAGCAACCTGGAACTGAATGATCTTAAAGTCCTTTCCAACCCAAAGCATTCTATGATTCTATGCCCTCATGAGCATCTGAAAAAAACTCCAAATTTCAAGCTACTCTGAACATACTCAGAACTGATTTTCATTTGCTGTGACAGTCAGGTATGCATGTGGGGCACACTAAAGCTGCCAGCATCTATAGGACCAAGGAGACTGAATGGGAGAGAGCTTATGTCAAAACAGCTTCTTACCAAGCTGACTTCCCACGGTGAGGCAATAGGCAGGAAGGCGTGTGTCACTCCCGTGTTTGCTCTTTATCAAAGTAGTCCCAAACAAGGCATCCTTAAGCGAGGGACAGAAAAGAGCTGTCCCTCCTGATCTCAACAGGATGCTTTGTATTGACGGTGATTGCTGCATTTCACTCTAACCACTTCTAAGGATTAACTGAGATAAGACGCTGGCATGACAAAGGCACCCATAAACTACTAAAATGGTAAAGAGGGAAGCAAACTATAGTAATTCCCTCACAGCTAGAAATGTAGCAAAGGTGTGCCTAATGCCTGGGCTCCTTGCTAATGGCCTGTGTCTGCTCGCACACACTGGTGGCCTCTCTTGGGTGGGCTCACTGATTTAACACTGCCATGTGAAATTCACAGCAACTGTTCTTAGCCTGAATGTAGCTGGGAAGATTACAGGCTGGTGCCTGAAGGCTTCTCTGTCCTTTGTAGCTCTTACCACTGGGTTTAATAAAAAGCCATTCCTCCTCAGCACATTCTTCATCTAAGAATGTCCTTAATTCTTCATCACGCCAGGGAAGCAGCTAGGGATGACAGGATGCTTCACTTCAGTGCTTAGACTGACATGGCTATAGCAGTGGTACTATGTATTCAGCCACTTCATTCATTGATTTCAGCCACTTTTTATTCCCCTTAGCATAAGCAGGTATTTAAAACATAAAATTCTGAATTTTTACAGGTCACATACTAGGCAAAGGAATAAGCCAAACTTATTTCTTCCATGTGATCATGAGAAACCAATGTCTGCACTCATTTAAAGGAGTCAAAGCTTGGCCTTGAGCTTGGCGTAGGTATCTGGCAAGTTTAGGGACCCCTATTCAGCTCCACACCCCTGCAGAAGTCCCCATTAAAGGTTTCCTTCCTAGCTTGACCCCTGATTGAGAACTACCTACCGCCTGCTGAAGGCTGTGCAAGTGACATGGGGGCCTAAACATAGCTGCTGCAGGTGATGGTGGGTGCATTTAGTATGTGCCCCCTCCTGCCCTAGGGCATCCTGTCATGAAGGGGTGGGGGGGGCTGGTGCACCAGGGAGGCAGGGTTTCCAGACACCATATAGCAGGCAAGGTGTAAATAATGTGGACAAAGGAGGAGTTTGCTTTGGTAGATGAGGATTGGGTTAGGGATCAGCTATGCAATCTGGACATCTGTAAATCGATGGGTCTGGATGGAATGCACCCACGGGTGCTGAGGGAGCTGACGGAGGTCATTGCTAGGCCACTTTCCATCATCTTTGGTAAGTCGTGGGAAACGGGCGAGGTGCCTGAGGATTGGCGGATGGCAAAGGTCACACCAATCTATAAGAAGGGCAAGAAGGAGGACCCGGGTAATTATAGACCGGTCAGCCTTACCTCCATCCCTGGAAAGATGATGGAACAACTTATTCTTGACTCCATCACTAGGCATATCAAGGATGAGGGGGTCATTAAGAACAGCCAACATGGTTTTATGAGGGGGAAGTCATGTATGACCAACCTTATAGCCTTCTATGAGGAAGTGACTAGGTGGAGGGATGATGGTAGAGCGGTAGATGTAGTTTTTCTTGATTTCAGTAAGGCATTTGATACTGTCTCCCACAGCATCCTCATAGATAAGCTAAGGAAGTGTGGGCTTGACGATCAAGTAGTGAGGCGGATCGAGAACTGGTTGAAAGGAAGAAGGCAGAGAGTTGTGGTCAATGGCGCAGAATCTAGCTGGAGGTCTGTGACTAGTGGAGTTCCTCAGGGGTCGGTGCTGGGACCGGTGCTGTTTAATATTTTCATCAATGACCTGGATGAGGGAACTGAGTGCACCCTCAGCAAGTTTGCTGATGACACAAAACTGGGAGGAGTGGCTGACACACCAGAGGACTGTGCTGCCATTCAGCGAGACCTGGACAGGCTGGAGAGTTGGGCGGGGAGAAACTTGATGAAATTTAACAAGGGCAAGTGTAGAGTCTTGCATCTGGGGAAGAACAACCCCATGTACCAGTACAGGTTGGGGGTTGACCTGCTGGAAAGTAGTGAACGAGAAAGGGACCTGGGGGTCCTGGTGGATAGGAGGATGACCATGAGCCAGCAATGTGCTCTTGCGGCCAAGAAGGCAAATGGCATCTTAGGGTGCATTAGAAAGGGAGTGGTTAGTAGGTCAAGAGAGGTTCTCCTCCCCCTCTACTCAGCCTTGGTGAGGCCGCATCTGGAATATTGCGTCCAGTTCTGGGCCCCTCTGTTCAAGAAGGACAGGGAATTGCTGGAAGGAGTCCAGCGCAGAGCCACAAAGATGATTAAGGGAGTGGAACATCTCCCTTATGAGGAGAGGCTGAGGGAGCTGGGTCTCTTTAGCTTGCAAAAGAGGAGACTGAGGGGTGACCTCATCAATGTTTACAAATATGTAAAGGGTAGGTGTCAGGATGATGGAGCTAGGCTTTTTTCAGTGATATCCAGTGATAGGACAAGGGGCAATGGGTGTAAACTGGAACATAGGAAGTTCCACGTTAACATCAGGAAGAACTTCTTTACTGTAAGAGTGACAGAGCACTGGAACAGGTTGCCCAGGGGGGTTGTGGAGTCTCCTACACTGGAGATATTCAAGGCCCGCCTGGACAAGTTCCTGTGTGATGTACTGTAGGTTACCCTGCTCTTGCAGGGGGGTTGGACTAGATGATCTTTTTAGGTCCCTTCCAACCCTTGGGATTCTGTGATTCTGTGATTCTGGTGATACTAAGCTAGTGAACTCTTTGTTAAGTTTGGTTTATTGGTTTATCCCAGGGGGTCAGTTTATCAGCATAATCATCCCATTATCAGCATAATTGTATGACTATTGTTGCATTGGCAAAACTCCCTGTGTGATTAGGAGGAACGCTGCCCTTTTGCAGGGTAGCCCTCTCTGAGTAGGAGCGTCCATATTGCAACCTGTGCCAGTGGGATGGAGACACTGGTGGAAACACCAGCACGCTCCTCTGCAGGCAGCAACCAGCTGCCCAGGAGCGATGACTCAATGGAGACTCCGCTCAAGCTGCAGGGGCTGAAATTTCACTGCAAAAGTTTCATGTTTCTCATTTTCCTCCTTTGATCCGTTGAAAAAGGATCAAGTTTCAGGGGAAAATTAGCCAGGACAAGCCACAGAGGGCTAGGATTTCCAGCATGCAAAGAAGCAGGGCAAGACAAGATAGGTTTCAGGCTGCAGCCGGTCCTTACTCAATGAAAGCTTGAGCTTGGGCCTGATAGAGGGCTACATCAGCTGGTTTTATTGTTAAAGATACAGATGTTTAAAATTAAAAACAATTGTTTATTAGGCATTCCCAGATGGCTATTTCATAAAGGAGCTACACACTGGACTCGGAACTCGCAGCTCTTGAATTCTCCGACCATGTTAACTTTGTACATGAATGGTTTTAATAAACCCAAGAAAACTCTGCATTCTCACATGTTAATTTTGCAAGGCAATCCAGCGGCTGTGCTTTAGAACTTAACAATGGGAAAAAGAGCAACTCAGAAAGTGCTCACATGCCAAAATTTGTGGGGTTGGTGGCCAAAATATATGGGGGAGGCGGTGGGGCCAGACTGTGGGGCTGGTGGGCTTTTCCAGTGGGCTGGCTACGGCTTGTCACTTGGCATCACTGCTGGGTGGCACCAAAGGTCGCTGTGTGCTCTGTGAAGGTAAGGGAGGGCCATATCAAGGCCTCAACCAGCAGCTTCTCAAACCTTCTACCAACAGACTGAAGCAAAGGCTGTGAAAAGATTGCTTTCCTGTCCAGAGACATTGGTTGGACGATGTATTAATGTGAATCTTTATGAAAGCATAATAATATTGTTTTTACAGCCAACATGTGCTGTTGTTGTTGTTGGGCAGGTACAACCTAATCATATTTTAAGTCTTTGTCTACCCAGGTTAAAGCCCTGGTAAATTTGAGACTGTAACATGTATTTCTGGGTGAGGGAAGTGTTGCTGATAGGGTTATCGAGGTGTCTCAGCAACGCTGTAGGTAGCACAGTACAAAAGGTAGGTCTGCAAAATCACATGCAAATAGCTGTTAACAGGATTTCACCCATAATATGGGCAGGATTTAAATTTTCTAGAATTTGTGACTTTCACAGCTGTTCTGCACAAGTTCCTGACATCTTTCATAAAGCTCTTCAGCCTTTTTTATACTTTAAACAACTCTGATGAAACAACTCCTGTTGTGCTTGAAAATGATGCTATAAAAATAGTTCAACAACCCACAAAAAACCCCAGACGTTTTCAGCAAGGATCTCCCATTGTGAAAGGCATCACGCCAACACTCAGCTGCATTGTCTGCAGTACCGCCGTGCTCTGGGACTGGTTCCCAGCAAGTTGACTGCCTTGGCCAAGGGTAATAGATCCTAGAAAGTAGCAGTCCTGCTTTCTTTAAGGGTGCTTCCTTTGCTGAGAGGTTTGTTAACCTTTTCCTTTCCCTGTTGACCCAAATCTCTGTCACTGAGATGATGGGCTGTGTCTCAGGAGCAGAGCACTGAATGGCAAAGCGCAGCCCATGCTGAGAGTCAGGGTGGTTGTTTTTCTTTGCCGGGTGCATTACTTGGAACCAAGCAGAGGCTTGATCAAACAGCAGCTGCCTGTGGATTCAGAAGAAATTCACGCCGGTGTTTCACCTGAACCAATAGGTGAATTGACAGGAAAAGCGGGAATGGCTTTAAACTGAAAAAGGGGAGATTTAGATTAGACATTAGGAAGAAATTCTTCACTGTGAAGGTGCTGAGGCACTGGCACAGGTTGCCCAGAGAAGCTGTGGCTGCCCCATCCCTGGCAGTGTTCAAGGACAGGTTGGACAGGGTTTGGAGCAACCTGGTCTAGTGGAAGGTGTCCCTGCCTGTGGCAGGGGGGTTGGAACGAGGTGATCTTTAAGGTCCCTTTCAATCCAAACCATTCCGTGATGTTGTATAATGTCAGTGTTAGCCCACTGTGGGACAACATGACCTCCTGAGGTCCTTGCAATCTAAATTACACAGGTTTTGTACATCAAGGGTTAGCTGCCACTCACAAAGTTGGTAGGGGGTCACAACCATCTTTCACCTATTATTCCCTGGGTAGACCTATGTTCAGATATATCTGCTTTTTGAGGGTCAGCTTCAATGTCATGGTGACTGTCGTACTCCTCACACTAGATCTTACCTAGGTAATCACCAAGCCTGCATGATAAAAAAGTGACCTCCTTCCATCCTGCTAAACTCTGAGGGCATTGTTTAAATCGAGGCATGGTGAGTGAGTTTCACAGGTGAAACAAGGACTAGAGTATCCAATCCTCACCCACGTGGGACCTGAGTGATCTGAGGTGTTAGTGCAGAGGGGAGCTTCACCCAGTTTGCTCTGTCCACTGACCAGGGCTTCTCCAGACCTGTGGCCATGCTCTGCACTGGGAGGACATTTGTTTACTGTCCACTGGGGTTTGAGGCTGGGATCACGCCCCAGTGTTTGCTCTCACACCTATTGCTATACAGTTTTAGCAGAGACCTCGTGTGCTTGCGTGTCACAACAGGCAGCATTAGCAGGCGAGGTGAAGCAGGAAGGTCCATGCCTGCAGCCACAGACTCTTCCACAGCCTGTGCAGAGGTCAGGGACCAAAATGAGCTGCACCCCCCCCCCCCCCCCCCCCCCCAGCCAGGAGCAGCATGCTGATTTCTGGTGGAAGCAGAGCCCAAGTGACTCCCCATCACCAATGTGTAAATACAGCTTTGGTTGCTGACAAACTGAGACGTGCTGCACAATGCTTTCCTCTTCTGGAATCTCACTTGATTGCTGCTTTGCCACATAATGCTGTTTTCCTCTCATTTTCCCCACTCAACGTGCAGTGCTGACAACATCCCAGCTGTCACACGTGTCTGGATGGAGATCCACATGTTTGAATTGTGGCTCCTGCTCTTGCACTGACTACTTGGCAAGGCAGGACCACACAGGATATCAGCTGTTCAGCAGTCACAGAAGCTGAGTCTCAGCTGGGGTATCTGTGTGCTCTCTCCACCCCATGGCATGCTTCTCCCCTGTGATTTTCCCATATTATCAAAATCCCTCTGGAAGTCAGTCAGATTTAGGTTTTTTCATCCCCTGACCTCTACTTCTGTCATCAGAAAGCTGCTCTGTGCACCACCTCCTTCCACTTGAAATCTCATCTCCAGCCTATTTATTGCTAATAGATGCCCATTTATTAATATGCCAAAATTAATGGACCTTTTCCCTGGTATAGGAAAACTATATTGCTGAATTACTGAATACATGTCTTTCCTGTCTGTACATGCTGAGAGGAGTTGGATCAAGTAAGTTCTTAAATGGGAAGCATTTAAGACTGTGCAAAGAATGTTGTGTTTGTCTCCCAGATTCAAATCTCACTTGTGCATTTCTCAGTCATTCCTGTCTGACCCTGACTGCTGCCCCTCATCCCACTCTTCATAAAGGCGTCTGATATGTTTAGAAAGAAGGTCAATATCCTTTGTCCTGGCAAGTACCTGAGTTTTGGTCCTTCCCTGAATGATCTTGGAAAAAGTAGAGCCTGATGGATGCTCCTGTCTTCAAAGATGGAAAATTTCCAGCTGGGCTTTTCCTGTGAAGATATTTCAGTCCCTGTTTTTCTCTTGAGCATCTCTGGAGGGATTCATGGTCCCTGTAATGCAGCAGCATGTGGGCAACATTTCCCAGTGTAAGCATGAGCAGGCAAGGACTATTAAGTTTGTTACCTCCAGCCTTGCTTTTGGCTTCACATGGAACCGCCTTACTTGCATTTGACAAAGCTTTTGTCACGGGGAACAGTACAGAGACAAACATAGCACACTGACCCAACACCAGGGAAGGCAGCCAGGCTCAGACGTTGTCTGGGGGGACAGCTGAGGTAGCTGCAGCACAGGGAGCTGCAGGCTGTCCCCCTTGCAGATGCAGGGCACATGCATGTGAGGATGCAGCACTGGTGAGCACAGGTCCAGGGCTCCTCTGGGCAGCAGAGAGGGTGCACCATGCTCCTGAGCCCCCTTCACTGGCTGCAAGGCCAAAACAGAAGTGGGGAAGGTGAGGGGGTGCTGAGTCACTGCCAATTCTCACGCTCAGCCTGTTTTTGTGGCCAAAACAACTGATTTCATTTTCTACAGCTGTCTGTCAAGGAAAGCAGCTTTGTTTTCTGTTTGGATGAGGAAGGAAAAACAGTGGTGAAAGCTTGCAACCGCTTATTAGTGATTAGGACTGATGGAGCTAGACTGAGCCTGCAGAACATTTATTCCTCCTACACCTTCAGTAACTCAGCTTTGTACTGTGAGATCAACAAATTACTCTTCCAAAGCTGCACCATCAAGCCCGGGGTGTGTGTGTCCTCTCCTGGTTCAGGCTGTAGTCACTAGCCTAGCAAAGGGCTGCTTTCTAGGTGAGTTCATGGATCAAGTGTGTGTAGCTTTTCAAGCTTGCCCAACAGTTTAGTCACCTCTGGAAGCAGTTTGTATGAGCTTTTAAAAATTATTATTATTATTTAATTATCTATATTTTTTTTTTTTGGCAGCGGAAAATACTTATCTCCAGCAGTATTCCTCTCAGGGTGGAGAGGATTACGAGCCAACACGGCAGTGAGCAGTGAGCAGCCGGTGTGGCGGGGACGTGGCATGCCTGCCAAACTCCCAAACTGCCCGATAACTGGGTAAGAAATGTCACCTTTACCTGCATCTCTGCACAGCTCTTATATGGCAGCAGACATTAACTGCTCCGTGCTTGCCCTCCACCTGTGTCATTTCTGGACAGCTGAGGAAACTTTCAGCTTTACCTGTTCATGTTTCCTCCTCTGTAGACAAGAAGTAAGTGAGGCCAAAGAGGTCCCAGGGACACTTGACTCTCCTCATGTTCATTTATAGCTGACTCACAAAGGAATCTTTTTCCCCTCTCAGTACTTCTTCTCCTTTTGATGACGTGCCTGCTGTTTACAGGACCCAGAAAATGTGAAGCAAAGGAGATACCACCTTGTTCATCAAATGAGCAGCCTGAAAGGTGTTGGACCTGTGTCTGTCCATCTTATACTTGCAGGCATTGCTGTCCTGACTGCTTTTCTTCCCTTCAGGCTCTTTAAATCATGCCCTTGGTGTTTCTTACTGCACACAATACATACAGAGCCACCCCTCTCCATAGTAACCCTAGCTGGCAGCTGAACATTTAACAGTCTGACAGTATCTTTTTTAGTCATAGGGATTGTATTTCTTAGGATGACCCAAATATGGGGTTTCTATGCAGCCCATTTGATCCAGCAGCTGATTTTGGGGTCTCTGGGGCTGTCACTGAGTCACAGGCTGTGCCATGGCAGCTCGCTCTGGGCTGTTGGTGGAGGGATTTGATGCTTCAGAAGGGGCTTTCTGGTGAAAAGCTTCTTCTCAAGGGAAATAAGCCAGGTGCCCCCTCAATCTTTTGATGCCTTCAGGCTGGAGGGCTAATGTTCCTCATAAACATTCCTCATTGCTGGCTCAGTTGTACCTAATAACCTCAGCCACCCTGCACATCCACTCTGCTCTGCACCCTCCTCAGCACACCTGGCTCACACACACTTCTGGGTTTAGTTTAATCTGAAAACTGTTCAGGACAAGGAGGTGATTTAGAAATCCCCTGAAATAGCACCGTAAGTGCAGCTCAGAGGGCAGAGGTGCTATACACCAGTTAGCTCATCTCCATATGGGACTAGCTACAAGACATTTATGCATCCCTGCTGCTACAGTACAGGCTTTGTATTTCTTTTGGAGTGCCAATTTTTGTATGCAGACAAGGAGGAGGACCTGGCTCTGAAACACTTGTGGTGCTGAGGTAATTATGCATGATGTAGAAAGCATTTCCTCCTCCACTTTCAGTCCCTTCTGTACCGCTTGTTTTTGTGTCCCAAGAGTCTAATTGGTGCCATGGCAGCTGCAGCCCACCTCCTGCCTCTTGATAGGGATTGTAGGTTGCCAGCAAGGGCTGCCTTCAGGCACAGGCACCCGGGGCAGCATCTGCTGGGGCAGAGAAGAGCCACTACCACTTCAGCCCAAGAAAGCCAAGAGTGTTTACCGGGGGAGCAGAGGACGGTCAGAGTCAGCACCAGCAGCACCTCAGGCTCATCCTCACTTCCCTGCTCCCTGTTGCTGTAGGGCTTCTCTGCAGCTCTCTCTGGCAGAGACAGACCAAGCCTCTTTTTTTTCCTTTTCCTACAAGCAAAATTCAGCTGTGCCAACATCTGCCAAGATGCTCCACTGCAACCTGCTGGCCTGAAGCTGTGTTGAAGCAACAGCTAAACTTGCTTGGTAGTCATCTTAAGGCAGCTAAAACCCTGCAGTTTGCCACTGCTTAGTTTTTTTAATAAGCTGCTTTTGGGCAGGGAAGGTAATGTCCTGCTAGTGCACTGCTGCATGGTGTCAGGAGCCATCTGCTCTGCTCCTGGGCTGGCTGCTGATTCCCTTGGGCAAAACACTTCATCCCTTCAACCCCTCTCTCCTTGCACAATTCTTACTGGTCACATTAATTCAACTGTTACACAAGAAAACTGGTGTCTTATTGTTTGGAGGGCCCATGGCTGACAACATGAGTTAATCCACTTTCAAAATCAAGCCATCCTCCTGGTTGAGCTGATACATTGACGTTAAAAGACATTATCCTATCTGTCTCTCTGGTGTCTAGACCACCATGGATACAGGAACACTACTGCTCCTCATGCGCAACTGTTTCTTCTCTGCCTCCATAGCAGCACAGTGACATTATTAAAGGCATTGCAAACCTATCCAGCACTGCTGGACAAGGAGCCATACTCTTCTGTAAGAAACATTAGGACTCAGGAAACTTGCTTGGAGATATTTATAGCATAGTGTCTTCCTGGGAGGGAATCAGGCTTTTATTTCTGAATACGAGAGAGCAGAAATAGGCCAGCTCTGAAGGTGAAAAGGTATGAACTTCTGTTCAGGTAATACTGCACGGCTGGAGTTGTATGTGAAGGAAACCAGCAGTGGGTAGAGGCAGTGCAGCCTCCCCTGCCTCAGCTCGCAGTATCTTTGGGACCTCAGGGCAAGGTTCTTCCTGCTTTGTTCAGTGCTGAAACTGACCCAAATGTAAGGAAGGCAGAATCTGGTGATTAATTTTGGATTCCACCCCATTTTTGTGCATTTAACTAGATCTGTGCTAAGCCCTGAATGTTGCCTGGAACAGAATCTGAGAGGTTTTAGGTGCTGGTGCAATGTGACATATCTGCAACTTGTGGTCAGAATGAATATCCAGTATTGTGGTGGAGTTTCACCCTGCATTTGTTATATGGATGAAATTACATATTGAATACTTAATGCCTTTCCATTAGCTCTGCTATTATTGCCTTGGACCAAAGTAGCCCTTTAAGCAAGGGCTGTTAGCCATTTTCACAATTCTGGCTTTTAATCATTGCCAGCTTGTAAATACCTCCTTCAGAGGCTAAACCTGCTGGAAAGATTTCCAAGGAGCTGACAAAAGTGTTTTACAGTAGCAGCCCCTCTTTCCTGCAGGGGAATTACAACCCTGTAAGTCTTCATTTTACTTGACATTCCAATTTGCAGCTTCAATGCTACAAGAAATGCCTTGGCTTTCAGTTTAGTGATGAAACTTGTGATATGGCAAGTGTAAAAGAAAAATGAAGATCAGTAAAGACCTAGTTAAGCTTTCCTTTGCTAATGTACATAGCCAGTCAGACAGGAAGAAAAATCTCTCTTGAGCTGAGATATTTAGATACATAATTAATGTCAAACATGATAGCTGTGGAAATGCAACTATGGTGTCTGGCTGTGAACATTGCGGTGAGCCTCAAGCAGTCACACTGCTCAAGGCCACAGAGCCTGATGCCAGCCCAGACCACCCGAACTGCAGGTTTGGGTTGGAAAGGACCTTAAGATCAATCCAGTTCCAATGCCCCTGCCATGGGCAGGGAGACCTTCCACTAGATCAGGAGAGAACAGGGAGAACCTGAGGCATGGAAACATCCTCTTTCCTCCATCTCTAATCCCTTATTTAAAACCAGGAAAAGGCTTTTTGGGGATTCCCTGCTTTCAGCAGTGGGCCTTTGGGACAGTGTATAGGGACAGAACCGTTTTCTCTTCGTGCTGGCTTTGCTTTTTGTTTTGAGGCTCAACATCGGAACAGTGCTGTTGACCCTTGCAAAAAGGATCCCTCTTAAAGAAGTGGTTTTTCCAGCAGGCAAAGAGATCTGTAATGTTACTCTGGCTGGTAAGTCCTGTGTTGGACGAGGGAAAGTGTTGTAATGCTGTAACTCTCCCTAATCCTGCCATCCCCTCTCACATCTACCAAGCCTTTAAGTGTCACAGATATCTGCTACCCAGCTGTGACTTTTGTTTCTTCAGACCATCCTTATTTTCTCCTAAGCAGAAGACACAGCAATTTAATTGCCTTAGAAATTAAATGCCAAATGAGCCAAGACTGGCCAGTCATAAAGACGCACGTGGTGAGGACCTTACCCCAAAGTTGCACCTTGCATTTCCATGCTCTTTACCTTAAGTCTGCTGCTTCTTCCAAAGTATGGCTTGAAGCAATGAAACATTCAAACTGGGATAACACTTTGGTTTTTTCTCTTCACTTCCACATGCTGAAGGAGGAAGCTGAAGGAGATGGGGCCCCAGGGCTAAAGGTGGTAGCTAAGAATTAGCTCTTTGCCTGTGCCAGTCACTGCTTGCTTTGCTTCCCTTACCAAAGGCTGGTGGTATCTTTGCTGGTGCACCGAGGAGGCTGTGTGAGGAGGCAGGGTGCCTTTTAAAACTCTTAAGACTCTGACACGGCTGATGATTTACGTGCATGCACTCAGGTGCTAAATGACCTTCCTCTAGCATTTGAAGTTTGGTGAATGAATAACCATCTGTCACCTGGGCAGGGCAGCAGATTCTGTGCTGAGGGCAACGATGAAACCTGCTCAGGCTTCTCCAGCGTTAAGGTGACATGAAAACAGCCTCTCCCCCTCTGACAGTGACCCTAAAACAAGTCCTTTCCTTCATGCCTGCTCCTGAAAACCCCCAGAGCTGATTTTCAGTGCTTCTGTTGCCTGCTGAGCCATCAGCCCCACTGCACTTTCAGTCCTGGCATTTCTAGGCTGGAGGTAAAACCATCCAGGTCTCCTTGCTTAACCCTCCATAGGCATTCAAGGAGGACCTTGAAAAGCTGTAGCTGCCCCATCGCTGGCAGTATTCAAGGCTGGGCTGGATGGGGCTTGGAGCAACCTGGTCTAGTGGAAGGTGTCCCTGCACATGGCAAGGGGTTGGAACTAAATGATCTTTAGGGTCCCTTCCAACCCAAACCATTCTGTGACCATGGATTTGCCCGCTGCAGTGGCAGACTCAGCAGAAAGATAGGTCTGTCTTTCCGGGGAAAAGGAGCATTGTCACATGGTCACAATTACATGGGATTGTCCTTCATTTCTTTAGAGGAGTGCTGGCTGTCCTAACCTACTGACCCTCTGCCATTTGCTGGAGCAGTCTTCTCCCAGCCAAAGCACTTTTCTGCTGTTGCATGCAGTCAGTATGCCACTCAAGTGGCCCAACAGAACCTGTACACAGCTCTGCGAGCTGCTGAATTTACACTGATTCATTTGTGCCTACGTTAGCCCTGTCTGTAAGTGCAGGTAACACATGATGAGAGCTTTGCCAAGGGCTTGTCCTGAGGATGGAGGCTGCTTGGTGCAGTGATGAGGGAGGGCACCTACCATCCCAATGTAAGTTACAGCCAGCCGCAGGGCATTGTGTGCTGCCTGGTTTGGAAATTGGAGTGTTGCCATCAAATTAGTGCCACCAACACCCCAGTTCAGCAATCAGAAGACTCCAAGTGGATGTGCCAAGAAGGCACTGAACCTAAAAAGTCGCACATGCTCTCATTCCTGAGATCAGCTGCCTCTCACTGAGCACAGACTCAGAAAACTGTACAATTTCTGCAGACAGAAATTGCCAGCCTTGTACAGTGGAAAAACACGGTCCTTTATGATTTTGCACTCAGACAGAAAAGTTTGAGTTTAAACAAAATTGACTCTCCTGTTCCTGTAGGTGAGTTAGCTGCAACTATATTAGGTCAGTTGCCCTGTTGCCATTGGACTGATATAAAAGAGAGCTTTCCCTTGGAAGATGGACAGTGTCTGCTCCTGACATGGCCAAAGCCAGTATCTTGCCCTTAGGAGCCCAAGGGAGCCCTGTGCCATAGGAGAGTATCTCAGGCAGAATTTAGGATTACAAAGGTTCTACATGCCTTGACTAAAAAGTTGCATAATGCTTCACTGGGCAAAGAATACCTGAATTGGGAGTTTGCACAGAAAAAAAGCAAGTAGGTGGGTTAAAAAACCCCTACTTCTATAATTAACTTCAATATCTATGTCATGTTATAGTTTGACATGGCAGTTTGAACACATGTGCCTAATGTCACTGTGCTTTTTTCAGTCTCTCTTACTTGGTCATGTATAATGTTAAGTAAGGAGCAGGTCCACGTTGCACAGGAGGTCTTTGGGGAAGCCTGTGAGGAAATGCCTGTGTGTCAGAGTGCTTAATGACAAGCATCGCATGTGCCACAGACTGCTTGGAGCACATTCAGTGCTGGGCTGAGCTTGCGAAAGGAGCCTGGGAGTTCAGGCATACCCACACAGCACTTACCTGTTCAGTCCTCATCAGGGATATCTTTGACTTTGTTCCTCCTGACCCACACAGTTGTGTCTTTCTCCTAATGCTGGGTGTACTTTGACAGGAAATCCAGTCTAGGGGAGAAAAAACCCAACCACACGAAGCTTTTTTGCTCTGCCCTGCCAGCTGCTGCTGGTTTTTAATGCAAAGTATTATCCTAACATGTATCATATCCGATATCCCAATATAACCATATCCCAACAACACAGCTTACCCTTAAATGGTTTGGAAGTTTGGAAGTGGTCAGATAACATTTTTCATTTCAGTGTTGCTTACTTTCCTGGCTAAGGCTGCAAGCATGGCTGCCACGTTCACACAAGAGGTTTCACTCCTGGTACGTCTAACCAGGAACACACACAGTAGTGCCTGGGGAAGCAACAGGAAAGCCCAGTTGTGTGAGGCTGCCAGCCTTCATTTGCAAAGAGAGGGTTCAGAGGGTTCAGAATGGTGCTCAGGTCTCTTGTGCTTTTCCAAACCATAATTTCAAATATTATGACAATTAACCCATCATTAGACAAATAGTCTTGCAGGTACCGTAAGCCAGTTAGGTCAGACTTCTGTTGCTTTTTTTGTGAATAATCCTCATTTTCATGGGTGTTCAGGACATTTAAATTCTCACCTCTCTTTGAAGCATCCTGAAGCTCACGCATCACAAATGTGTGTCAAGGGTGTGAGTTGTGATTATCTGCTGTTGAAGTTGTCCAAAAGCCTCCTGCTTTGAACATGTGCTCTCCTTTGAATGGCAGATTGTATTTAGACATTATTTCTATACAAAGAATTATAGAATGGCTTGGGTTGGAAAGGACCTCAGAATCATCCAGTTCCAGACCCCTGCCATGGTCAGGGACACCTTCCACTTTGGTTGCTCAAAGCCCCATCCAACCTGGCCTTGAACTTCCAGGGATGGGGCAGCCACAGATTCTCTGTGCAACCTGTGCCAGTGCCTTGCCACCCTCACAGTAAAGAACCTTATCCCTAACTCTCTCTATGCCAACAACTTTAAAATGTTTCTAAAATCATCTTACTTCTGTTTATGGAGCCAGCTCTCTGCCTCCTCAGTACACAGCAAGTTCCCAACTGGCAGCTGCCACCAGAGACCTCCCCACTATCCTCTCACCATGACAGGGGATTACAGGTGGTCACCAGCATCACTGCCACCTTCCCAGGTACTCATGTCTTGGGACTTCTCTGTGATTTGAGATACTGCCAGAAAAGCCATGCGGCAGTGAAGAGATTTCTCCGGCAGAGGTAAGAGGATGGAAGCACCTGAGCAAGCTCGGGTAAGGGAAAGGGAAGGAGCTCTGTGAAAGCCAGAGCAGAAGGTACCAACAGCTCCCACAGCCATCAGCTGCCATTTTGCCTGCTGCCCATAATAGAATAGAACTGTAGAATCACAGAATAAACTAGGTTGGAAAAGTCCTTTAAGATCATTAAGTCTAACCTCCAGGCTTATGCCTTCCCATTTGCAGCTGCACCTTGGGACAGTTGGGAGAGGACATGGAAGAGTGAATGGGGCCTCGGTTTTTGTGTGTGTGTCCTAGGGAAACAGGGGAAAATGCCTGAGATGTCCTGAAAAGCCTGTTTCCTTTGGGCTCCTGAGTCAGAGATAGGGAAGGGTCTTTTCTGGCTGAATTGTCACAGGGGCTGCACCTGCCTATGCCCTGAGGTTGCGCAAACTGTTTTAGGAAGGGGATGGAACCAGAATGAGCTGCTCATTTCCTTCATCACAACCCCGTGAAGTGACTCACCTTCTCTGGGAGGTGCTCCTGAGGGCACGAGTTGGAGTGAGGTGTCAGAAACTGAACTAAAACAAAAGTTAGGTTCAGGCCCAGGAAAATGTTCTGCTGGTGCTGTGGGTGGATAATGACACAGCCTCCACAGACACAAGGCAGAGCAGCACAAAACCCAGGCAGCAGGGTGAACGCAGGCAGGAACTATTTAAAACTGAAAGGCTGTGCTTCGGTTTTTTATGTGAAAGACCTAATTATGGGGACTTAGAATCCTGTCGAGCAGCTACTTCAGATGATTGAGTGCCAGGTTGCTTGCAGCAGGGAGGAACATTCCCAGGTTGTTTCAGACAAAATGTTTTAAGGACCTGCTTCTTTATCCCTTTTCACACAGCCAAACCTTTCTTATGCCAACAGTTCAGGAAGATCAAGACTGCTGTGCTAGAAATAACTGCTTTGCAGAAGCTGATCACTCAACTTGGTTGAAAGGGTTTGGTTTGATTCTTTTGCTGTTGCATGGGATACAGCAATGCAGTTGGAAGCAACTCCACCAAGAAGATGGAAGTTATATCTGCTGCCTTTTAGGGTGGATTTCATTCAAGCCTTTAACTCCTCTCAGCAACAGCAGGAGTCTGTTGCAGGTATTTGTAAACTCTTACCCTGGCAGATTTGGTGGTTGTGAGGACAGAAATTCAGTAACTACTACTCTGTGTCATGTTTTGCCTATGCCAGGACAGTAGGATACTGATGGAAGAAGCAATTTGCTGTAGGAAAATACCAGTGTTACTAAGACCAGTTGTGGCCTTGTTTCAAGACAGTTTATTACATTATAAAACTGAGATCTGCCTATGTAGTTTAGCAGTCTCCTTGGTTTAAAGAACCTCCCCTTCTTCTTTTTCACTTACCTATCCCACAACAATATACTCTCCCTCTCCAGAAGCACAGTCAAGAAACCTTCCTGTGAGTCATCAAGTCAGCCCCTGCATGGCACAGGCTCCCTTTCCTGTGTCACCAGACGATTTAGGGAAAGCCACACATGAGCTTTGCTTTCAGCAGAGCAGAGGATCCCACACCCATCCAGTGCAGATCACTGCAGCTTTTCACTCCCAGTCCCTCACAGCTATTCAGCACTAACTCTGCTTCGGATGCTGTGTTCAGTGTAGGCTCATATATGAATCTAGATAAGCACAGCCCAGCAGTGCAACTCCCTGTGAATGGGATTAAGCTTAATGAATACTGACATGGGACTAAGCATATTTATTCTGTCTGAAATATCCTGTTTATGTCAAGGGGTCTATACCTGTACAGGCAGGTATGCTTACCCACATTTTTCTTGCCGCAAAGGTAATTTTGTTTTATCTTTCTCACACATTACCTGAGGAATAACTCAGTATTGCCCTTTTTACATAATAGAAATCTCCAATTTTTAACTGCTTTTCTCTTTATTAGACAAACTAAACCCCTTTGCCTGTAGGTCATAGTTTTGAATCCTTTCATCATTCTGGCTGCCATGCTTTAGTCTTCCCAGTTTATCTACGTTCTTTTTAACTAACTGAGCCACAGTGATCTAGCTGAGGCTTGTCTACTGTGGGCCAGAAAAGAACAATTATGTCCTGTCTCACAGAGAGCTTTATGTTGTTGGCACGTCTTTATTTTCTGGTCCATTATAACTCCATGCCTTCTTCTGCTGCACTGCTGTCAACCTGCACGTTCCTCATTTGCATCTGTGCCATGCATTCATCATTCTCAGGTTTAGTATTTTGCATGTGCATGCACTGTGTTTAATCTTGTAGTTTGGTTCATTTCTGATTTTTTTTCCAAGCTATTTAATCTCTGAACTTATCTACAGGGATGTTCTTGTTGCCAGAAAATTTTAAAGTATACCATCTTGTTCATCATCCAAACTGTTCTTAGAAATACGGAGTAATACTGGATCTAAAGCAGGGTGCCACAGTACATATTTAAATGTCTTCTAAGTTTCGTATACCAGCTGATCATAAAAGACCTTTGAGGACAGTTACATGGCATAGTGTTTTCAATAAATGAAAATCAAACTTCTTAGCAGAAGTACTCTTTGTCTATGGTACAGGTCAGGGCTCTCAGATTTTTCTGTCAGCACCAGTGCCAAGCACAGAAATGTCAGCACCAGCTGACTGGACAGCATTGGCCACTCAGAGATTTCCTTGTGTGAGTCTGAAATACCTCTTACAGCGTATATGGCACCCTCTGGAAAAGCTTGGGTGGCATTTTTTTGTCCTCAGCCAAGCCGATTTTCAAATGCCTAAACTCAGCAGGTACATGGAAGGACCGGGGAAAAGGATGAGGCTTCCCCCCAAGAAGAGTGATTTTAATGACCTGACTCACAAGCCAGTGTGTTAACCTTGCAAATGCTCAGAAAGGGTATTTGTTGCTTTTGCACATGAACTTTTGGAAACCCTTAATGAATCAGATCAGACCAGTGAACAATGGAAAATGTATTAGCTCTGCTGTTGTGTTAGTGGGTGGAGACTGGGCAGCTGAGAAGAAAACTGCCTCTAAGGTCTGTGCACTGGATCAGGTAAAACTTATGGTGATAAAGGCAAACTGTGCCTGAACTGAGAGCAACCGAACATGCTCAGTGTGGAGAACTTCTTGGGGAGTGGACTGGGTGGGCAGAGCAGAGGACTAAGCCTGGAGCATCATTTGTGGCTGTCAAGGGTCATACTGTGTATTCCTCTAGTGGCAGGTGACTCCTGCTGGAGCCTCAGAGAGGGATTCTGAGACTACAAAGTATCAGTGGTTGCCTTTGTTTCTGTTAATTTCACGTGACATTTCTGTCATGTGAAAGCAGACAGACTGACTTAAAAGTTAGTTCAAAGCTAAGCAAGTAACTTCTTTGTGAAACTCTACTCAAACAGAGAAAGTTGCAATTTCTTACAGTACAGTTCTAATTCTGCTGTACCTTGACTTTTATACCAGGCTCATTTGCTCTGTTTTGAGCACCTTCTAGCTGTGAATTAAGTGTTTGTTACAACAAAGTCCCCCCATCTCTGAACACACAGACATTTATGATACTATCTGAAATGGCAGTAATCTGCTGCACAGCATTTTTAAACAAAAAACAAAGTGCTCAATTTGAATGGGGAAGAATCATGCGTGTGCTTCCAACAGTAAACTGCCTTTTGACTCATCTGCTAAAGGCAAATAGACATGTCTCTTGAGGACAGGCTGCTGGTGTGGATCAGGAAAGCGGTATCTTGTGTGGCAGGAGAAGCTGCAGCTTCTGCTGCCTACAGTAGGCCCTGATGCTTGCACTGCTTCAGTGGTGTTCAGAACTGAGTGAAATCCCCATGTAAGTAAAAGTTATTTCTGAATTTCTACTAAAGAATGGGTATCTGTCCAAGGCCAGAGATACAAACCACAGGCCACCATGTCTCATCTTATACAGATCTAAGAAATGTGAATGCTCTGAGAAAATGCAGGTCAGTTTGGCCCCCGTCAGTCAACTGCTACAGTTTACCAAAAAAATCCAGAAAACCAGACCACAGCATTTATTTCAAACGCAAAGTGCTGTGTATTGAACAATGTGCTAAAATATCTCAACACAGAATGCGCCACACAAAATGTCTATCATATACAAAGTCCCAGCAAATAAAGCAGTGAAATTGGCTGCAAAAGAGCAGGAAACAAGCTTAGTGGACTGTTTTTTCCAAAAGCTATTAACCGCTCTTACTGCCCAACTAGAATGTGTGTCAAATGCTCAGCTATAACTCCCTCCAAAACTGCTGCCTTGGGAAAGAGTTTGGGCTCTGTGGGAAATGCAAGGAAAATTTGGCACTTTACTTTCTGACTGCTGCCACTTGGCAAATTAATCATTAGTGGTTTTGTTTCAAAGTCATCTGCAGCTTCAAAGATGTGCATAAGTTACATGTCCCTCCCTGCTTTTGTTCTGTGTAACTCAAGGCAGCATCAACACTCAGACAGGAGTCAGGGACACCTGACTAGCAGGTAGCACTAGCCACCTCCAGTGGACTTTGCACTGAAGGAGGTTATTGCAGAATGAGGTGTGGTGTAAACCCAAAGCATCTCAGCTGCACCGGAGCAACTCTGTGCAGGCATAGATTTTGGAAGAACCAAGGTACTGGAGGCAGTACCAACACAGCTCTGCTGCTGCACAGTAGAGCATACTTTCAGATCTTTCTTCTGTCTTGTTCCATATGGTCTTGGGGAAGAAATGCATTTGTTAATTTTCATGTCAGCTCTGTGTGACATTTCTCCCTGCTTCCTTTGCTCTCAGGGAGCTGAAGTAGCCAAGGTGAGTTGGAGACTTGCAAACAGGGCTTGACTTCAGTGAAGTCAATGGAGAGACAGTGGGGGTTTACATAATTGCCTACTGTATTATTTCCAGTTAAGCATGCAAAATAAATACTTTTAAACCACCTTCTTATAACTACTCTGGATCTGGATGGCTGCTTTTAGAAACAAGAGCCCTTTCAGCTTGCTAGTTAACTCCCCTGCTATCACAGAAATCTCTTTTATGAGCTTTTGAAAGAATTCAGCTTGAAAGTCTGTTTTCAAAGAAATGCTATTTTTTGTCTTTGGAAGATATCCTGATTACTTTAGAAGCAAGAAGCTTTCTAATTTTCAGCCTAAGTATATTTGTGGACAGTCTGTAGTTGTTTGTTCTCCTGCCAATGCTGTACTTTAGGTTAAACGGATCCTTTCCTTTCTTCTGTTTGCTTCCACCTTCCTCCTTGCTGTATTTATAGAAAGCAGTTAACAGACCTTCTTAGCCTCTGGTTTCCTAGGCTCAGAATGCCAAGCTCTGGATGCCACTCAGAAAAACATCCTTGATACAGTTTTTCAGACAAACTTGCTACCAGACCTAGTTTTCTGTACAACATGCATATCTGTAATAACTGGGATAGAGATCATGTAGTTCCTATTTCAAGTCCATCAGAGTCCTTGGCCCCTTTGCCCCTCAGATGCTGTCCTTCCCAGTCCTATGTGCTTATTCCCATTTAGCCACCTTGCCTTGTCCACACAATGAACAATGACATCCCAGTTAAAATATGATGAAGTATTATTTTTGCTTTCAGGCTTTGCCTGTATCATCCTTAGATGTTACTCCACACCCTTTCTTCCTCTTTTGTCCTTTTTTTGTGAGGTCTGGCCCACATTGATGGGGTGTGTTTTAGACTCCACAAGTCCCTTTTTTGCATGCATGAGACTCCCTGCTTGTTCCTAATATCCTTTGAAACCAGCCCTCTTCTCACAATTGTCGGGCTGCTCTGCTGATATTTTGCAAATAGTTAAAAGCCTGAGAATCTGAAAGATGCCCTTGTTCATTCAACAGATTAAATCACCAGGACAGTGTTGTGCTTTTGTTCCATCCCTTTGTAGTGCCTTTTAGAGAACCACAAACATTTGGGAGAGTGGTGCCAGATCACGATGCTGCCATTCATCTTGTCCATCATCATCCTGTCCCCATTTGGCATCATGTTCCTTGTGTGCCAGCCCACGGATATTTCTGGCTTGCCTTAGTGTGAATGTTTTTCAGTCACGTCAAAGCAAGCTGTGTTTTTCTGTTGCAGTGACAGTTCTGGGGGACAAAGGAAGACTCTGAAAGAAGAATCACATCTTTGTAAGCAATCACAGCCAAGTTTCCAGAGCTGTAGGAGAACCACATGTTTGCCACACAGTAACATGGAATCTCTCAGAGCAATATGACAGAGCTTGAGCAAGACTTCTTTTATCCACAACAGTGTTGAAGGTTTTAAGTCATCTCGTCCATCCCACCTGGCATGGACTGTTTGGGTCTTGCAGCATCCTTTGCTTTTTTCTTCTCCTTTATCTGGAGAGGAAATGTAGAATTTGTGTCTCCTTGCCATGAGAGTAGATAGTTTTGCTAAATTGCAATTGGTGGCAAAGTTTTCTTTGCCTCCTTAGGCATTTATTTGTCAGGCTGCAACTTACTCCTCGTAACTTTTCAGGTGTCTGTGAAATGTGAACCTCTGCTGCTTTTACACTCTGAGAACTAGAAAAGCTAGAAAATTAATTCGAATCCCAATCTGAGATACCATCTTGGGGTTTCTTTGCTGATGGAGAGAAACAGGTGTTTCAGGAAACAATTCCTGTGTCCTAGTTTAGGTGACTCCTTTAGGTTGAGGTGACTCCTTTAGGTTGAGGTGAACAATCCTAAACATGGTGGAATCGCTGTCCCTATCCCTAGAACTGTTCAAAACCTGTGTAGGTAAGGCCCTTAGTGACATGGTTTAGTGGTGGACTTGTCAGTCCTGGGGTAATGGTTGGATGTGATGATCCTAAAGGTCTTTTCAAACCTAGCTGATTCTATGATTCCATGCCATGAAGGGTTCCTGTATGACTACAGCAGATATACATTTTGATCAGAGAAAGCCCACCTCAGCATGAATGCAGTGCAAGAGAACTTCTCTGCAGTGCTTTCATAGGGTTAAAGAGATGGCACTGAGAAGGCAGGGATGGGAGTGGGGTAGGCTTCTCTCAGTTTTTGAGTGAGGGGAACTGAGCTGCAGAGCAGGCTTACTTTGCTCAGTGAGCCGGAGGGAGGTGTAACACACACCCTGTCTGCATTCTCCTGTTTACCAGCTCAGTTTCTTTAGTAGAAGACCAAGTTTGTTATCTTTTATGGAACTGCCAATCCTTAATCCTGCTTCTATGTCCCACTTCAGGTTAGCTTTGGCCATTTTACTGGGCACTGCTGTTTGATCACGTGCAAGGATTTTAACCAATTCTTGTGACATGCTGAACACCGTGCAGTTCTATGCACATGGAGAGATTTGGCTTTAAGAAAAGACCAGGATCTGATTAGCTTGGGATTGTCAGCAACCTCAGATGTACTTGTAAAGCCTTTACCACAAGCGGCTGCAAACCTTTGACAGCACCTTTGACGGCAGCTCAGGTGTCCCCACATCCTCACTGCAGTTGCTCTGGCCTTCCATGGAGTGGTCTGCTTCTCGCACAGGGATGCTCTTCTCCAGTGGCAGTTCTGGTGGCTCCATGTGCCCCCAGGAGATGCTGGGGCTCTCAGATCCCTGGCCTGATTGCCCCTGTGGGGCTGCCTTGCTCTGTGGCAGTGCCCACTTTGCCTGGCCAGAAAGGGAAGGGCTGTGCCCATCGCCTGGTGTCCCAGGGCCCTGTTCCTTATCAGGGGTGCCTGTCAGGGTGTTTTTGCCGGCCTTGCTGCCACCAGCTAGTTCCCCATGCTTCCTTTTCCATGGTGGTGTCTCTCCATCCTGCTGGGCCATCTCTTTTGGTCTTCCCTGGAGTGCTGCTGTCCCAGGCTGGGTAGGAACAATTGGGTCAATTGCCGAGGTGAGTGGCTCGAGAGAGGACGCCTTCAACACCGGAGCGGGGGAGAGATCAGCGTCCACGAGCCTCAGCTCGGAGCGGCCAGAGCCACCGAGGGAGCCTCAAGTCCTCGACAGGCCCTGCCCAGGAGCCGGCAGCTCCGCGGACGCGAGCAGGGACTCACAGGGGGCGGAGCCAGGAGCAGCGGCACCAGCCCTGAGGGGGTAAAAACCTGCCCCAGGGAGCGCGGCGAGCACAGCGGGACGGGGCAGTTGGCGCGGGCAGGCGAGCGGGATGGTGAGCACTCGCCTTATGACCAGGGCCCGCTCTGGCGGTGGCAGCGTAGGCACCCAGACAGAGCCGATGAGAGGGGAGGCTGCAGGGCAGAGCTCGGGGTGTAGAGGGTGCCTGCACTGGGCTGGTGAGGGGAGGGTGCACGATGGTCAGGGCTGCGCTCGGTGCTCCCTGGCGGAGGCCCTCCTGCAGCAGGGGCTGAGCTGCGGAATGCTGTTAGCGGGCTGCAAGATGTCAGGGAAGCTGAGAGGAAGCAGGGCTGCTTGCTCCGGCCCCAAACTGTGCAGGGGCCTCAAGCTTCCCCTCCAGCTCATGAAGGAAAGAAGGAGGCCACCAACCCGGGAAATTGGGAATTGGTGACAAAAAAAAAAAAAAAAAAAACCCAAAAAAAAACAAACCCCACAAAAAAAAAAAAAAAAAAAAAAAAAAAAAGAGGAAAAGTACAATTAAAAGCAAGGGGCTTCCTCCTAAATCTGTTGTCCCCGTGCAGAACCGCTTTGCTGTCCTGCGGGAGGCTAATGAGGAAACGCACTTGCACCAGAAACACCCGGCTGCCAAGAAAAAGCAGCGGGTCATAGTAGTAGGGGACTCTACTTTGAAAGGGACGGAAGCACTCATCTGTCGGCCTGACCCCGTCTCGAGGGAGGTGTGCTGCCTGCCAGGGGCACGGATCAGGGATGTTACAGAGAGGCTGCCTGCTCTAGTAAGTTCCATGGACTATTACCCACTCCTAGTGATCCATGTGTGTGCTAGGGGTATATATAGTAGTAGCCTGGGGAACATAAAGACTACAGAGCCCTGAGAGAGATGGTTAGGGGCTCTGGAGCTCAGACAGTCTTTTCATCAATTCTCCAGGATAAAGGGGTGGATCTTCAAAAGGCTAGAAGGAAGGCCAATCTTGAACCAAAGTTTGTAGGCCAGGTGTAGTGGGGGCTGGTGGAGTTGGTCTGATAAAGGGAAGAGCAGTTTTGGTAGGAGGCTTGCCAGACTGGTCAAGGAGGCTTTAAACTAGGTGTGTTGGGGGAGGGGGGCATCATTCCATCCCAACACACCCAGTCAGTTGCCAGCACCTATAATAAACGCTCGGAACAATGTACATATATTCCAGCCTCCAGCCAATGAGCCAGCTTCATTTGGAGCTCGGCTCAGATGCCTCTATACAAACGCCCATAGCATGGGGAACAAGCAAGAGGAATTAGAGATGTGTGCACATCTATGGGGGTATGATATAATAGGCATCACAGAAACATGGTGGGATGGCTCCTAAGACTGGAGTGTTGGAATGGAAGGTTACAGGCTCTTTAGAAAAGACAGGCCTGGCAGGCGGGGAGGGGGAGTTGCCCTTTATGTTAGGGATAGGCTGGAGAGTATGGAACTCTGTCTGGGGACAGGTGAGCAGTTTACAGAGAGTTTGTGGGTCAGGGTTAAAGGGAAAACAGCCGTGGGAGACATTACTGTGGGGATCTGTTACAGGCCGCCTGATCAAGGAGAACCTGTGGATGAAGCACTCTACAGACAGATAGGAAAAGCCTCACGCTCACAGGCCCTTGTTCTCATGGGGGATTTCAACCACCCTGACATCTGTTGGAACGATGGCACTGTCTGGCACAAGCAATCCAGGAGGTTCCTAGATTGTGTGGAAGACAACTTCCTTCTGCAAGTGATAGAGGAGCCGACAAGGAGAGGTGCCATGCTTGACCTTGTGCTCACCAACAGGGAAGGGCTTGTTGAGAATGTGAGGCTCCAGGGCAGCCTTGGATGCAGCGATCACGAGATGGTCGAATTTGAGATCCCCAGGACAGTGAGAAGAGCGTGTAGCAAGCTCACTGCCCTGGACTTCAAAAGAGCAGACTTTGGTCTCTTCAGGAACCTGCTTAGTAAGGTTCCATGGGATATAGCCCTGGAGGGCAGGGGGGCCCAAGACTCTTGGTTGATATTCAAGGATCACCTGCTACAAGCTCAGGAGTGCTGCATCCCAACTAGAAGGAAGTGCAGCAGGAGGGCCAGGAGACCTCCTTGGATGGATAAGGAGCTGCTGAGGAAAATACAAATGAAAAAAGAGGCTTATAAAAGGTGGAAGCAAGGACAGGCGGCCTGGGTAGAGTACAGGGATGTTGTCCGGGAAGCTGGGGACCAGGTTGGGAAAGCTAAGGCTCAGTTAGAATTAAACTTGGCTAGGGATGTTAAGGATAACAGGAAGGGATTCTACAGGTACGCAGCAACTAAAATACAGACTAGGGACAACATAGGCCCCCTGAGGAAGCTCTCGGGAGAACTGGCTACACAGGATTTGGAGAAGGCTGAGGTTCTGAATTACTTCTTTGCCTCTGTCTTCACTGGCAAAGGCTCCGACTGCACCACCCAAGTCTTGGGAGGTAGGCTCAGGGACTGTGAGAATGAGGACCTTGGGCCCACTGTAGGAGAGGATCTGGTTCGAGACCATCTTAAGAACCTGAATGTCCACAAGTCCGTGGGACCTGATGAAATCCATCCGCGGGTCCTGAAGGAGCTGGCGAATGAAGTTGCTAAGCCACTGGCCATCATATTTGAAAAATCATGGCAGTCAGGTGAAGTTCCTGACGACTGGAAAAAGGGAAATATAACCCCCATTTTCAAGAAGGGGAAAATGGAAGACCCGGGGAATTACAGACCAGTCAGTCTCACCTCTGTGCCTGGCAAAATCTTGGAGCACATTCTCCTGGAAGGCATGCTGAGGCACATGAAAAACAACAAGGTGCTTGGTGACAGCCAACATGGCTTCACTGAGGGGAAATCCTGCCTGACCAATTTGGTGGCCTTTATGATGGGGCTACGGAACTGATGGACAGGGATAGAGCAGTTGATGTCATCTACCTGGACTTGTGCAAAGCGTTCGATGCTGTCCTAGGTGACATCTTTGTCTCTAAATTGGAGAGATATCAATTTGATGGATGGACCACTCGGTGGATAAAGAACTGGCTGGATGGCCGCACACTAAGAGCTGCAGTCAATGGCTCGATGTCCGGCTGGAGACCAGTAACGAGTGGTGTCCCTCAGGGATCTCTGTTGGGACCGGTCTTGTTTAACATCTTCATCGCTGACATGGACAGTGGGATTGAGTGCGCCCTCAGCAAGTTTGCCGATGTCACCAAGCTGTGTGGTTCAGTTGATACGCTGGAGGGAAGGGATGCCATCCAGAGGGACCTTGACACGCTTGTAAGGTGGGCTGATGCCAACCTTACGAAGTTCAACCATGACAAGTGCAAGGTCCTACACCTGGGTTGGGGCAATCCCAGGCACAGCTACAGGTTGGGCAAAGAAGAGATTCAGAGCAGCCCTGTGGAGAAGGACTTGGGGGTGCTGCTCGATGAGAAAATGAACATGAGCCAGCAGTGTGCGCTCGCAGCCCAGAAAGCCAACCGTATCCTGGGCTGCATCAAAAGGAGTGTGACCAGCAGGTCGAAGGAGGTGATCCTGCCCCTCTACTCTGCTCTCATGAGACCTCACCTGGAGTATTGTGTGCAGTTCTGGTGTTCTCAACATAAAAAGGACATGGAACTGTTGGAACAAGTCCAGAGGAGGGCCACGAGGATGATCAGGGGACTGGATGATCAGGGGACTGTTCAGCCTGGAGAAGCGGAGGCTGCATGGAGACCCCTAGACCTCCAGAGACAGCAACAGGGGTAGTGATGTTTCTGAACTGGCCACAGCACGTGGGGTTTGGCATCCTGGCAGGGCTGAGCAAAGTGGTCTTTCCTCTCATGTACATCTGCCCAGGCTGTACAGATACTAACAAAACTGCATGCTGAAAACACAGTCCTCCATCCTGACATCATGAGGGCTTTCCCTTATTTTTTTTCTCAAAAGTCAAGCCCTAAAAGCATACTTTTCATCCTTATTAGTGCCTTGTTCTACCCCCTTCTCAAGATGAGTATGTAAAGCAGATACTCCAAAGCAAAGTTCAGCTCATGCAGGCAGCTCAGACCATTGACAACTGGTAAAGACGAAAAGAAGGATGTAAAGAAAGAGGAAAAGATCTCTCCTGCAACCACCAGCACACCCAGAGTCTTGTTTCAGCCTACCAACACACAGGCCAACACAAAGACATGATGACTACAGAGCTGGCAGGTAAAAGTTAAATAGTGGTACCTGCCGACTACAGAATGAATGTGATGCTAAGAAAACATGGGAAAGTGCAACGCATGAAGCGATCCAAAGGAAACCAAAACAAGCATCTACATTATCTCCTTCCAGCCGCTTATAGCTGGGGTCTGATCACAGTCCTATTAAAATCAATTGAAAGATTCCAGGTAGTCAGGGCCAAAGTTGGGTTTGGGTCCGTATCTTTGGCTCCAAAGCTTTGTTCCGGGACACTAACAAATATGTTTAATGGTATAAGAGGTCTAGAAACACCATTGCTGCCTCTCAGCTGCACATATCAGAACAAGGATCTGGCTCCACAGCCTTGGAGAAGAAAGGCAGCTCTGTCTACTGCAGGAACACATTACCTGATTCAGATGCAAAACCTCTAATTTATGCAGACAGACATATTTGTACACACACAAACACGCTGGCTTTTCATCACAGCATGTGGATGAGTGGCTAATAAGAACAGATGACATATCTTTCTTTGACACATGCAGTCACCTACACAAAACCATGCTAAAAATATTTTTTAAAGGCAGCAGTCAAATACACTGAATAGGGAATGGAAGAATGAAGACTGCCTGTTCATTCTGATACAGTCTTAAGGATTAAAGTAAAGCAATAATAGTATTGTCTTCAGTGCCACGCTAACAATTCCTGCTCTGTTCTGACAGAACATCTTGCATTAAAAATATCTTTCCTTTTCTTTTTTTTTTTTTTTTTTCCTATCTAAAGCATTGGGGAAAACCAGGAAACAAAACCCAAGTCTTTATTTATAAAAGTTTGTGGAGTTTTCTCAGGAAAAGCAAAAGCAGAAACACAGAGATGAGGAAATGTAAGAGTTAGGGCTGCCCAAAGATGGAGATGCCTTTGATTTACTCATGTGACCGACTCCAAGGAAAGTGAACCAAAATTGCACAGCCTGTCCTGGCATTCTGGCATTTGAGTGACTAACTACAACGTCAGTGGCAATCTTTTAACAGAACACATTCAGGTATTTAAATCCCAAGCGAGCATTTTCTTGTTTGTGTTTAGAAAAGGAAGATGAACACTGTGCTGCAGCGTTGTCACTGATGGTGTCACTGGTGCTAGCCGAGCCTCTGGCAGAGGTCCAGGCTGCCATCCCCCGTGGGAAGAACAGCCTGAAGGAGAAGAGACTTCTGCCAGATGTCTGGTGACTTAAGTTCACACATACTGTCCTTCACAACTATTCCCTGCCTGAGGTTTTCTGTCTTTTCCCCTCCAAACTGCCCCTGCTCCATGCCTGTCGTACCGTTTTTGCACTCACCAAAGTTCACTCTCCTCATCTTGCCAGCCTTGTCCCTATTCCTCTGCTTTCCCAGCCTTTATCTCATTGCTTGGCCATTCTCAGCTCCCAATGCCCAGTCTCTTTGCTATGCATTTGCAGTTGTCCATTATTTTTCCATCCCTTCGTGTCTTACCTTCATCCCATCCAGCTCACTCTCCTAATTCCTTCTGCCTTGCCTTTCAGTTCACTTCAGGCAGCAACAACTAGTCTGGGCTCAGCAGGATTCAGGGACATGGTGGGAACAAGTCCTGTGCTCTCACAGCTGGCAGTGCACTGCCATCGCTGGGCAGGTCCTTTATGTCCCTGCACTGCACCATGCTCTGTGCAGATACACCAATTGGGGTGCAAATAGAAAAGTTCAAGTTAGGGTTAAATCTCTACTGAGCATGTGAAAATCAGACTTTTTCCTAAAACTTGCTACTGAGGCTGATTTTAGCAACTACTGGAATGGGAAGGAAGGAGTAAAATACACAGGATCAACCTGTGAAAACATGCCCTCCCCATTCAAAAGGAGTGACCCTCTCATCTTCAGTAAGGGCAAATAAACTAGATAAAATTTTGGTAATTTCAGAAATTAGTTGACACTAAAACAAGTTTTGCATCTCTGTAGCATCTCTTAACGTAGACTCTTGGAAACGGCTTGTAAGCCTCAGACAGCTCTATCCTCCCAAAGGGCAGGGGAATGATGGGTAAGCAGATGGAGAATGCTGAAAAAGCTATCAGTGCACCCACAACCAGCCGACCTGCCTAGGCTCCTTGGGTGGTCTGCAAGGCACCCTCCTGGCAACTCCCTGAAGGTGTGATCTTCCCAGATTACACTTCAACTGTACAGTCGCCACATCTAAAAATGGGGGGAAATAGGTTTGCTCCACTGACTTCATGCCTTCCAGGGCCCCTCACTAGAGTGCCAGGACCTCTCCCAGAGAAACCTGACCTTCCCTTTCTGCAGTCAGGGATTCTGCTCAAAGACTTTCATACCTTTACCTGCTGGCTTCTAGTTAACATTTGTAGTGTTCCATGCCTCCCTTTCCTGCTGAAAAATAGGAAAAAAGATTATTATTTTTTTTTTAATCATCACCTGAACATATTCGTCATCACTGAAAATTCAACTTGGAACTTGCAGGCATAGACCATAATGGCATAACCTCAGTCTTGGTCTTGAAGGGACAGAATATCCAAAAACGGGTGGAAAAAGAAAGCCTTTATGCTTTCCAGTGTCTAGGAGAGATCCAGAATTCTATTTCAAATCACATCCAAAAGGTAAAAGAACTAAAGACTTGAAAGACATCACTGAGGCTTCCCAGACTACCTTCCTACACTGACTTTACCACTTAGACCTGAAGAGCCTGAACAACATGTTTTGGTTATTACAGAGAACTTCACCAAAACAGGCAGGTGCTGGCATGATTTTAGGGCTGTAGATGAAGTTCTCAGCAGAAAAGTTGTGCTCCATTTGGCAGTCTGTCTCCCCAGTCTATTTCTGCTGCCATACTAATGAAGTTGTTTGCATAAAGACCATGAAATGCAACTGGTGAAATGCAGTAACATACATTGATACAGCTGATAGTGAATGCAAAGAAAGGAGGTGGATGGAAAGGGATTTCTGTTGATATATAATGAATTTTTAGGGCTAGTGAACCATCAAATTAGAATCAAGCTAAGGATTTTCAGCATTTTTATAATTTTAAAGCTGAATGCCACAGTCTGGCAGCTCAGTTTGTACAGTTTCTTCCGAGATCCTCTATGGACTACAGAGAAACAATTATTTTTCTGTTCACACATCATTTGTTTCACGTTACATGCTTGCAGCAACAAGTAAACGCATGATTCTTCATGTCATCCCTTAAGTCTGGGTCGACAACTGAGATTTCTCAAGATAAAATATATGTTCACATGCCCAGGACGTTTGCAGCTACTGTGGTAGGAATGCCCAATCTGCCTCCTCCAGATGGTCGTAACACATTTTCATGATGGCTGTACACATCAAACAGCTATAGTCACATCATGCAAGTACAGTGCTTCCCAGAACTGCAAGTTTGCCCTGTCTGTAGTGTACAGTTGATAAACGTGCCCAGCACAGCGGTTTCTTTTTTTCTCAGGCCCACAGCAACTGTGCTGTGCTGTGCTCTGCTGGGACAGTAAGTGCAATGCTTCCCAAAAACATCAGACTTCACCTGTACACACGCCATGGACACAACCAAGGTTTCTGGGTGCATGGCAGCCCAGATAGATTTGTTGCCCATTAACTCCAAGTTTGCCACTGAACATCTGAAACCCTGAGCAAATACAGAAAGTGCTGAAGACTGTCTAGGTAAGGTTTCTAGTTAAGAAAAAAGTGATCATGGCAGTGGAAGTGCCAAAGCATGATGGTCTACATTGCCATTTGGCATTAGGATCCACTGGTATGTTCTGCCTACATCCAGACCAATGGCTGACAGATTTAAGTGGGTGGCAAATGAACAGCTGCATAGTTTATAAACAAATATTTTATTATTTGTGAAAAAATGTTGCGCGAGTGCTTATTGTCAATGAAGGAGAATTATTTGTGCTCAATATTTTGATCATCACCTATGGCAAGAAAGCATCCTTTTAACTAAAGGACATGTGACATATTCGATGACAATATATTTCAAGATTAACAAAGTCAACTGTCAGGGAAATTAGATTAGTCATTATTAGTCCTCAGCAGTTCCCATGAGAACCTTAAACAGTTGGTGGTTCTTCTTAAAAGATTAGAGTAAGCCTTGTAATCCATCATGATGAGAGTGGTAAAGATTTGGAATAAAAGTCTTTGTTTCTGAAAGTAGATGGCTTCTAATTCAAGCTTTTAATTGTGCTGAACTTTATCAGTAACACAGAAAACATTGGAAAAGGGCCTATATCTTTCCATGAACTGCTGGAAATGGTATTGAAATTAATTCCTCTGAAAGAATCTGATTCCTATTGGCTGCATCAATGCCAGCAGCTATTCTTATTTCCACGCCATTTCTCCTTGCTCTCTTCAATTCTTACTAATGCAAGATGAGAAATGATGCTGATAAGCAGTCACAAGACTAATTATTAACACATGGCATCCTACAGCCTTATCAGTGAAGCTGAAACAGAATTGGCAGAATATAAACCATGACCTAAAAGGAAAGGTGGGAAGTTTCAAAGCAAATGGGATGAGGCTTTAGCCATTGTGACTGGTCTGCAGTATAACAGAAGAACACCTTCTGCATTGACTGTTATATTCCTTCCACAACTGGAAATTTCTGTGATGTGAAAAACTCTGTGTGAAAATGGAAATCCTATAAATTCAAATAATAAAGGGTATTGCTTCAGTAATATTTACCAAAGAGGCATTCAGATAATCTAGAATATCTGTGAACAATGATTTCTTCAAAGCACTAGCCAAGATTTCTCTTTGAAACAGCCTGTTTGAAGTCTCTTTGCATGACCATAAAACAAAAGACTCTCTGTTTAAAGGATTACATTAAAGGAGTCTTTTTTCTGCATTTATTTGTTGGAAAATGCTGATGAGGGAGAGAACCCCAAACTGCTATGGAGAGTATTATGATTGTCATTTCAAAGAAGACTGATAAGTTCTTTAGATCTTTCTCCAACATTGAGGTAATCATGCATCCTTGTACTTCCATTATTTTTTCTTAGGCCAAAATTTATCAAAGATTGTAATTTTACTGCATTTTGATGTTCTTTACTATCAATGCTTTCTTTTTGGTGGGTTTTTTTTTGTGTCTTTTTTTTTTTTTTTTTATACATCCCTGACGCACATAGCTCAGGTAACACAAAATCACTTTAACCCTTAGAAACATGTAATAGCATGGGACTTACAGAAAGCAAGGTATCTGTTGACCAAGCTTTCATGCTCCTTACTTGTGCAATTGGTCTACATGTTATTAGTTAAGACCCTTTGTTCATTATATGTGAAAAATCATAATGTAAACAATGTGCAGTCATTGCTATGCTGTGTGTCTTTTGGTTACATGAGGTCCTTATGGCAGCAGCTTTTTTCCTGGTTTACCTACATCAGTGTAGCCCCTCCAAAACCACTGAAGTAACAACAGCAGTAACACATTATGTCACTATAGCCAGAGATTTTTAAGGACTCAAAAGGGTCCTTAAAATGCTCCTGTGAGCATGTGCCTGGCCAGCGGTGGCACAAAGCCATGGAAATTTATTCCAGGGTTCCTACAGCCAACCCAACAGCCCCAGGTTGAACCAAAGCAGTGGTGCACATCTCAAACAGTTTCTGCAGAAGAACTGCAAACTCACTATAGGTAATTTAGGTTTGCTGACCAGCGACTTGCATTTTTTAGTTATCTTCCATAAACCCAACTAGAAGCAGTCTGTGGGCAACTCAGCTATCCCCGGACCAGTGAAGTGCTGAGAACTGCAATGCCGGCTCTGCCCCAAATCACTCCCACGACTTGACATTTAGCACTCTCCTTGGCTCAGGTTTGGTCCTGGTCAGCTCTTCTAAGTAATGCTGAGGCACTGTTTGGAACACAGTCAGGCCAGAGACCATTCAAGCTGCTGATTATGGTCAAGGCTTGCCTGTTTTGGGAAGGAAAGGGGATGGAGTCTATCCAGATGGATGTAGATCAGGCCATGTACTTCTTGCCCTAGTGGCCAACAGTCCCTGCAGTTCAGCAATTCCCTGAGTTAGAGATGTAGTCTTTGGCATGTTTAGCTGTTCTAAATTAATTTTTATTCCATTAATTTGTCAAAATATCTGTCTGACCTATGCAAAGCTTTAGCATCCTCAACATCCTTTGGCAAGCTGTTCCACAGCTCATTTCAGTGCTATTAATACCACACTTAAGTGTGATAGTAAATCTATCATGTCTTGGCAAACTCTTCTGGGGGGTAGTAGTTTTAATAACTGTTAAAAAGGTTTTCTTTGCTTTCTGTCTATGTCGAGCTTCAACTTCCAGCTATTTGGTTCCTGTCAATGCCTTGTCCATTAGCTGAATCCACATTACTAAATACTTTCCCTGGGTAAACAGTGATGAAGCCACTCCTTACCGTTCTCCTTTATATGCTAAATCAACCGAGTTTCTGAAATCTCTCTGAACATAACATGCTTTCAAAACTCAAATAATTATCCTAAATATGTTCAGACATGATTTTCCTTTCAAAAAGGAGCCTTTTGTGGCTGCGTAAAACACACCTTGACAGTAACAAATAACTTTTACCCACTCTTTTAAGTTTTTGATGTCATGAAGATGTTACAGAGAAACCTTTGGTCTGTCTCCATGCAGAAATCTTCTAATTGTAAAATAAACAATTTCACAATGCACATCTGGGAATACCCCCTTATGTGGAAACTGTGCTCCAAAATGCAAGTGGATTTTACTCCAAAAATACTAGTATGACTTTGAAACTTGAAAAGTATTACAGAATATAAACAGCTTATTCAGCACTATATGCTTTGGGAAAGTTTTCCATGGAGAAAATCTCTTTCTGAATGTGAGAATGGCACTAATTTGTCCATATGCATATAGAATCATAGAATTCACTTCGCTCCACTGATTTTCTTGGAGATCGGTTAGAAGATGAGCAGAGATCTTTACAATAACTTCACACCACCAAATGCAAAACAGTAGATCTTCTTATGAGATACATATTGCCAAAGGAAGAAAAAATAATGTCAATATTGTTCTATTGATTTGGCAGTAGAAATAGTGTTTCATGTTAGATCTTATGCAACAGAACAATATAGAGATGTGAGAAAAAATATACTTGAAATCCAGATCTATGTTGAAACATGTCCTCCCAGTTGAATGAAATTGTGAAAACTGAAAACTTAAGCATGCATTAAATTTTTTTTCGTAGACATTACACAGTGATGACAGCTACTGAAAAAAACCCCTCTTTAAATCTTGATTTTCAAGCCCCTACTGCTCCTTAGACTTTCAGGCATAAACTGTAGATTTCTGACTTCTATGAAAGGAACAGATCTCCCTGACTGTTAATCTTCCGTTTTAAACATCCACCTTGGCAAAATCTTATGACTCAATTTACTTTGCTGAGATTTCATTTTCTTCGGCAGTGACTCTAGAAGCGCTCACTGCACGGAGATGTAAATCCTATTCAGATATGCTGCATTTCCAGTATCCTTGCTGAGGCTGAAATGAATAACTTTTGAGCAAAAATTGGTGAAAGGGCTTACCAAAGCAGGTGTCTTGGAGCAGTATTACCACATTACACACGTTAAGCTTTCAAACTCTCCAGAGTACCTCCACAATATCAGACCAGGGCCAAGTAAAATAAGTGGCATTTGAAGGTCAGCAGAAACTGCTCATCGCTGCTGAGCAAAAAGGATCTGAGAGGACATGAGAAGGATGTTTGGATTCTCTGCTGAGGACTGAACATCTTCACAGAAACCCAATCCTCACATTTGGCATTGCACTGGGTATCACCAAAGCCCTGCTTTTTTATCTTGTGAAATGAAATAATTTGAATTAAAATCATTACACTGGAATCTGAAACCTGAATATGAACAAGATGATCCTCTTTCATCTTCAAAGGCATGCTAGGTACCATCTATTAAACATTCAAGAAGATGGTCACTTGATCTACACTACTGACAAACTAAATTCCTGCTACACTGGGATGTGCAAACCAGACGAGGGACTTCTATTTTGCTGATTCTCTCCTCCTTTGTTAAAATCAGATTTCAGCATATCATTAGAGTCCATTTTGCCATTTACTGCAAGAGAAACAAGACTGTGCCAGTTGCACCAGCACAACAGATACAAAATATTCAGATCCTCTAATAGAGGATCCTAAATATTCGGGATCCTCTAAACAGCATTATTCTGGGATTTTCTGGGTTGCCAATACTTTAACAGCACTAACCTTGCTTTGCAATTGACATCAAAACAGACATTCAGGGATTTCAAACCTTCTTTTGAATTTTAATTCATTATCACAAGGTAAACCATTGCCTCTCAGGCCCTCTCCCCCACAGTGGCATGCTGTAATCTCAGAGGAAAGGGCTTATAGAAGCTTTCAAACAAGTCAGGTTGGGGTGTGATTCCACCTACTTCCTCTGCATTTTTTTTCTCACAGACTTTTCTCATCACCAGCTTCAGCTTCCCTTTAAAATAAATTTTCTATTTAATTCTGCTTTGTCTCTAGCACTGCTAAAACCACGACACCCAACAACCCAACATTGTTTTACAGATTAAAAAAACCCACAACAAAACAGCAAAAAAGAAAACAGCAATAACAACAAAATCTCTGCCTTTTAGCCTTTCCTACATTTTTCTCCAGGGGGCAAATTTGTTTTAATCACTTTCCTGAGCACAATTTAGCACACGTAATTATACCTCAAAACAAAAGGAAGTGAATCACTTAACACGATGTTTTGATTTTGGGAAATACTAAATATAGTTAATCTAAGAATTTCTTACTGCTTTTTTGACACAGTTGTTATTGCCAAGGACAGAAGTGCTTCCTAGGTGAGAATAAAGACCATGGTGTGACACTTGTTACACAGCAGTCTTTCTGAAATACATAATTGCTGTCTGGAGGGGTTATGGTTAGGGTCTAACGTGCAGGAGTGCTGCAAAATAACCTCCTTAGGTTCTGGCACTGCTGCAGTCCTGCTTCCAAAATAGTCTTTTTTCTTTTATTTGCTTTTTATTACCACAACCACCCTCATTCACACTTAGGTCCTAAAAGCCAGACCTCCCTACACCTGTGTAACTGTTGTTATGCACAACAAAAAGGATGTTTCCTGAAAGACAAGCAATCCTCTCTCCATACAGTAATCTACACAGATGACTATGAGGACGTCTATGTAGACTTTCAAAGTAATCACCTCCGGGCAACTTTCTCAGGGTCACTGCATCTATGTCTTGGGGGCTTCCTCCCTATCTGACCTCTGTTTTACTTGGTGTCTCTTCAGTGTCATATGTCTTAGATATAACCTTTGCAGCTGATGAGAAGCTGGTTTGTTCTGATATTCTTCTCAATGGTTGCTCTCCATCTGTGCAAGCATTTTCCTCCTGCTGGAGACCCATCATGCTTTTGCAACACCCTTACTCATTAACAAACTTTATTAATTTATCCACTCTCACTTCCTCTTGCATTGTACACCCTACTCTGATAAAACAAAATAAAATACTAATCAGGATTAATAGCATCATTATAACCCAACAAATTTGGTAGAATTGTCATCGCTGGAGAGGGAACATTAAATCACAGCTGAAGAACATATGCAGGGAACACAAGACACTGAAAATCAACATCTCATCTGGAGTTACTTGTAGTTAAGCGACCCTTCATATACCTTTCACTGTGCCTGAAAGCAAGAGCAAAATGAGCTGAATTTTGCTTTTGGTTTATGGCTTCAGAAAGCAGGAAGGTTTTTGTATTAGAAGTTCCCCATTTTCTACATCATGTGTGCTGGTCATCTGTGGAGGGGACTGACATTGTCAGTAGTGCTGGTGAATGGCTAAGTAGCATTAAGCACTTTTGGAGCCTAAATGCACTTTTCTAAGGAGACACAGGCACCTGGTAGAAGACCCACAAGGCACACAGGCATCACAGCACTGAGATGTTCAACAGCCTGTTTGCAGGGACTTGCTGTCCCATACAACAGAGATGAGTGAAGTGTCTGGGCTCCCCAAACAGAGTTTCCTGACAACAGGAGTCACAGACCAGCCCAGCAGTCAAGGAGCCACATAAACTAGTTGATGGGAAATCCTGAGGTGGTTTCAAGCCTCACCTTACTCAAGGGTGTTGCGCTTGGATGACGTTCACAACTCCACAGGGTGGAGAGCCCCATTCCCACCCTTCCCTGGATCATCTTTCACAACCCCAGGATGCAGGAAACAGGAGATCACATCATTCCCTGGCCTAAGGAAATGCTGTCTGCACATCAGAGGGCTGGTTTCCAGGGTTGTTTTTTCCTTTAGGGAGAGAAAGGAAGATGCAGAGCATCTAAACCACAAAACTTAGCACTTTGAAAAGCTTTTCCCATCTGTTTTTAGGGGTTTTAACTATGAAGTCAAAGAAAGGGAAAAAAGAACATAAAATTTTGGCCAATGTAAAAATCTGTTCTGAGTGAAATTTTCCCTTCCTCTGTCCCATGAAAGCTGCCAATTGACTCTTGCTGTTCAAGGAATAACTTCATACACCACTAAAACTCCTCTGCCACTTAGGTAAAATGCTAGAGGTATATAAGAAACAACCAGCCATATCTTACCAACACTCTGCTAAAGACAGTAGTGACGAATCAACTGTCACAGCATGGTCAGTGGTGAATACAGGAGCTATTAAAGGGCCCGATCCAGCACTGCCATTTTGGCTGCCATCTTTGAACTGTGCTGGAAGTCTTCTTTTCCTGATCTATAGTTAATCGGCTCACATAGTCACACAGAATGTGAAACAATAAATGTGACAGGCAGTTTTTTGTTGTCTGCCTTCTGACAGTTTGGAAAAGAAACTCACTTTCTGGATTTTCGCCACAAAGATTATGCTCTGTTTCACTTAAGAAGAATGCATTTTTCATAAGTAACTATTTTATATTGCAAACTCTGGGCTCTTATTCCAGACAGATAGACTACTTTTAATAAAGTTTTCTCCAAGTTCTCATCTGGCTTTCAAGTGCCTGACTGTTAATCTACAAATACTATAGAAAACTGCATGCAAAGGTATATTCATTGGGTCTGAGGTTGCTTTCACACTGAAATAGCCCTTTAGGAGTTAAAAAATATTACAATATATTCATAAAGGTAGAATGCATTTGAGCATAACACAGAGTTATAGAGAGCCTGTACTCAGTCTCAGAAGGCTGTGATCACAACCTGCGGCTGCAGTTTGGCAGGAAACACTTTTCCTGCCTTGTAAATATTCCTGAGATTTTAGAAATGCTTCCCATTTCCATGTGAAGAAAGAAGTTATTTTACAGTTTTCCTTTAAATGAAAGAGTGGAGAGACAGGCAGACAGCTCACAGTGCTGTGGTTAGGACTCTCACTTGGGATGAAAGAGATTCAGAATCAGATTAGCTGTGTTTGCTTTGATTTGCAAAGGGGACTGGGGTGCTTGGCTCTAAGGGGCTTTTTCATCCCTTTCAGTTGGGGATTTTCTGTACAGACAATTAACTGTTCACCAGATCAGGAACTTGAACCTAATTAATCTCCAGGGCAGGCTGATGCCAAAACCACCTGCTTTAGGCACCCAAAGTGGTTATGCATGGCAAGTAACAAGGTAGATGGGTAATACATCACAAGGGTGATTCAGCTTACCCAAATTCAGTGTCTAGACACCTGCCAGTGCTCTTGGGCAGACCTGCTGCTTCTGAGACTGTCTGGAGTGCCCATGCCAGGAGCTACCTCTGTCTGCCCACCCTGGGCAACTCTGAAGGGTGACTTTGTGAGCAGGGACATACCAAGAACCAACTAACAGGAACGGGTGCTGTCTGTGTCACACTACCCTTATTAAAAGATTTCTTAAGGTGTTCATAGATACCCAGTGTCATGGGAAGCTCAGCCAGGAGGGGATCTCACCCAACCTCCTGCGTATTGTAGGAACTGAATTATCACACAAATTCCCCAGCATGAGCACAGTTCAGAGGAGCAAACAATTACATTTCAGCAGTTGCTTTTGCTTTTTATCCCTCTTTGTTCTTTTCTACTTATCCTCCACTAAAGAAGCAAAATGAGGGTGCAGGAGAGGAAAAGTAGGAATAGAATACTCCTACTTAGAAGTAGTTTGGCTTAGATAGTTACTCTGGAGAGGAGAGGAAGGCACTGGAAATTTCTTGGAGAAAATATTTTATACATTTATTTTTTCACCTTATTTGTCAAAATCATTTTCAAGTCAGGGCGTTTACTTGTACTCAAGCTATTTACTGGGACCAGCCCTGCTCTAGAAAGCTCACCCCCCATAAAACACCACATTTTGTGGTCCAGAAGGGGTACACATGATCAGCGGTTAAAGCATTTCTCATCATTTCCTGTAGCTGCTCTAAACTCTCTATAACTAGGTCTGATGACAGGCTGGCTAGGGATGCACTTGCAAATGAGTTCTCTTGAGGTGATAGCCTAATTAATGGAATTTAACAGTGCATGATTTCAGAAGTTTCTCACTAAAGAAGTCAGCATTTCTAGCTGAGTTTTCCAGGACTATCTTTAGGGTGAGTTACAACATACAGCAAGTAAGGGTGTCTTTGTATGCAGATATTTTAGATTCTCTCTTGACTCCATGGTGGTCCCACCTGCTTATTGTGAAACCATTTCCAGAGTCATGTTTATCATATTTTTTCTCTAAACTCCTTATCGCCTGGTTAAATTTGATATTCTCTTTAAAGCAAAAGCTATTTATACCTTGGAGAGCTCAAAGAAGACAGATGGAAAGGAAGATGCCCTGGATGTACTGGGGAAGGATGAGACTTCCTGCTCCTGGGGCTAGCAGGACCTCATCATGAGCACATGCTCTAGGTAGGTTTGAGCTGGCCATCCGCATCTTTGACCTTCACCCTGTGCATCTCACATCTGATTATCTGTGAATGGATTCATTTAAGAGCCATGGATTCATTTAAGAGCCATGGATTCATTTAAGACTTTGGGTTTTGACCTTTCAGAAGCGGTTTACATCAATGGCTATAATGCTTAGGTAAATAGACCCAAAAGGAGATGGAAGAACCACAGTTTAGCCCAGTGATGACAACCTCAAGAAACTCCATCTTAGGAACTGCTGAGAACACTGCTTTGGTTGGGTTTATTTCTGAAATCTTCAAACATAGGTTGGTCTTGGACTTTCATCCTTTTCAGAAAGGCTTGGCCAAGACATTTTGCAGAGATGTATGAAGTGAGATGGGTAGACAACACCCAAAATGCAAAAAGACCCTGGAATTCCCCTATTATTCCTCCTCACTATTTTAGCTCAGCTGCCTGAAGGCCGCAGGGCTCCTGCAAGTAATGCCACACAAGTCACTGCAGAGTGAAATGCAAGTGGGGAAAAAAATAATTTCTGTAGGGGATGAAGTGAGCCTCACTTTTTAATTCCGTTGACTGCACTGTTTCTCCCAGTCAGTCTTCAGGCAGCAAGAGAACAGAAAGGATCCTTTAAAAATAGTGAAAAGGAACATCCCTGAAAAGAAACACCTGAACATTTTGATGTAAAGTGCAGCAGGTGCAGCAGCTATGAAATTATTCTTCCTATTTAGGCTTGAATACTAATGTTTTCTTGTATGCCTTGCCATAGTGTTTTCCTAAACATTTTCAGAGAAGATCATGTAGCTGGAGTATAATCAGCACAAAGAAGAATGGGCTTTTGTTTCTGCTTTATTTATTTTTTTTCCCCATCATTGGCTTTTGCATAGTCACTGGATGGAGGACAGGCTGTGTGTATGCACACAAACACACACAGAAAACAAGCAGTTGTTTTCGTAATATCAATCACCCATTCACAATATCTGTCACCCATGCAAATCCACCCTACCCCTTGTTCAAATAGACATCGTTACTACCTTTCCCTTTTACCCTTCAATTACCAAGCACATCATGCATTACCAGGCCAGTCTTGCAGCACTCCCTCAACTGCAATGCTGAATGGAGCTTGGATAAACAAACAACAAAATCAAACAGAAAAGAAAAGAATATTTACTTCTCTGGATTTCTGCACACGCTGATGCTATAGAGTAGAGAGGAGAGCGTGAAGGGGCAACCATGACCTTTAGTATGAATTTTAGTTCTCTTGACTCTTGTTTTGAGCTCTTGCATGATTTTGAGAATCATTTTGTTACACAAAGGTAGTAAGTTCTGATGATGTGATTCCCTCATATTCCTGTTCAGCAAGTCTTACCTTACACTTCTTAACTCTCCTACAGCTTTACTAAGGTGAATATCACTGATCATCCTGACAGGAAAGGAAACAAGTAGGTTATTTAAGTGTTTTCTCCATAGTCATACTAGGGATCACTGACAGCTAGGAACAACTACCCTGAGTCAACACCTAACATTTATATCACTTCTCCACTTACAGCCATCATGCAATGCATTCCATTAGCCATCAAGCCACCATGCCTACATGGGAGTTTCTGGCATTTATGTAATATGATGTAATAATAAAATAATAAAAACCAATAAAATTATAATAATAATGAAAAGGACATGTAATCATTAGGCCAGGGAACGAAGAGAAATGAGGAAAGCAATTAACTGAGATCTGAAAATTTTTAGCAGATTTCTCTGGGATGTGCTCTCCAGTACTTTATTAAATCATCCAAAAGACTTTGTATGACTAAAGATGTTTCATCATCAAAATGTTCCCACATTCAGCAACACCTTTTGCTCAACTCCAACTGACTTCTTTTGCAACAAAAACATCCCTGAGCTCTTACATCACCCTGGCTGTGGACACAGCTGCAAAATCATGCCCTTCTCTAGGCAGTGTAAGGCAAAATATTTATTTTAATGTGCCAGCTAAACCAATTTCATTCATAATTAAATCAGGAGTTTATTTCTGGGTCTTTTCACTGACCACCCATTCATCACTTCCAGCCACAGAGTTCAAAGAGCTGCTGGAAGGCACACTTTAAAAACTGTTCAAAACCCAGCACAGCAGAACGGCAGACCCAAGGGCCAGAGTGTCAGCCATACAAAGCAGGCATGCTCTGCCATCACAGCCTGTCGGCCCCAACTAGGGCTTTGCAGAGGACACACTGAGACACTCCAGCCAACATTTCAACAGCAACTGGCACCTTAGGGCATCCATTCACTGGCAATGGAAAATGAACTGGTTGAGCCAAAGAAGGCCCAACCCACGTTCAACCCATTGTCCTGGCATCCCCTTAGAGCAGCAGGTGGCCCCAGTGGAGCAGAGCTGTTTGGGTCCTCTGATCTTCACCAGGGTGTAGACACACACAATCCACTATGATGCACACTGAACGCATATTCTCACATACCTGGTGTAGGTAACCAAGGAAGCTGTACCTGCTTTCCTGCAGTTATCATTTCACAGCTACTGCCCTCCAGATATGAATTTCTAAGGTGCACCGCAGTGCAGACCTATAGAAATGGTGGTGCACAGAGGGATTTTGCAGCTCTGCCCTAGGATACTTCACACATGCTGCAACAGAAGGGGTCTGTAAAAGATTTAAAGCTAAGAGGTTTAGGCCAATGTTTTAGACCAGCGATGTATCTCAAGGGTATCTTCCATCAAGGAGTTCCCATGCACTTTGTAGTACAAAGAGAAGTCAGCTTTCTCTTCCAAATAACTGCATTGTACAGGTAGCAGAAGTGATAGCAAAAAGAGGCTATGATTTGGAGCAAAGAATAAAGACACCAGACATCAATCTCTGTAAGCCCCAGGCCCCAGCCAGCAGTCAGTTTGACACATATCCCAGACAGGTAGGCAAAATTTTCTTCCGAATTCCAACCTTTTATCCCTCCGTATTTTTTCCCTGAAGCTTTTTATATTTCCCCTTCTGAGCAGAATGGCTTTCTGTATTTCCTGCCCCAGTCCTTCCCAATCTCATGCAGAACTTCCCTCATACAAAAAACCCACTTTTTTCAGTCCGTTCTGTACCTCTCCCTCTTGTAACCACCGATGGCTATCTACAAAGTGGTCAGACAATTTCCAAAGATGAGCAATATTCAAAATGAACAACCTAAATTTCAGTGAAGGACACTATGTTTATTTCCAATATTCCTGCAAATTGATACCCCTGTTAACTGGCCAAACAGCTGGTGGAGAATTTGGTTTACCACCACAGTTCAAATTATGAGAAAAAGAGAAATACAGTTTTTCACAACAACTCACATTTCACGGTGACCAGGCCTTGGTCTACTTTTTCATTTCCACTTCTTGCAAATACTTGGATCAACTTTCCAGTCTCTCTGCCAGCCACTCTTCCACAGCTAATGGTTTCATGGAGCCAGGCGCTTTTGATCTCCAGCATCCATCAGTAAAGCCAGTTAGAACACAGTTTGATAAAGCAGAACATGAATCAAGCAGTAAATTTGTGATTTTCCTTCGAACTACACAGGAGTCAGTGGCCGCTACTGGCTTAGCCAAATCATCCATTCCCCTGACCAACAAAGTCTGAGGTCTTTTCCTCTGGAGAACTAAATTGGAAAAGCTTCTGATATTTTTTGCTCTCAAAAGAGGATCCTGAGCTAGGAAATACTTGTTTTAGTGGAAAAAGCAATTACTTTATAGTAGTTTCTCTGACAGAAAAAGTGTCTCTTAAAACTGAGCAGAAGGATGGGTATGATTTCCACTTAGGTGATACATTGATCAAGATAAGAAATAATTAATTATACAGCTCCTCTGAAATATTATACAAACAGAGAAAATGTGTCTATCTGAAAATCCAGAAGTGAGGAACAAAAAAGACTTGGAACAAATCCAGATACATCAAACATCTTCTTTTAAACTCAGTAATTAATGAAAAGAGAGCCTCATAAAGTGATAAATAAACTAGGAACAGCCCTGACTGGCTCTGTACAAAGTGACCAGAGTTCAGAGTGACCCTCAAACTTCAGAAGGACTTAGTATTGTGGAAGGATGAGATCTGCTTGGAATACTGGAACCTGAGGAGTGTTGCATGATGTGATTTCCAGAGAACTCTAAGGAGACCTTGCCCCTGTTCTCAACAGGTGCAAACACCTTTGGTGTTTTTCTTGAAAAACTTGCCTATGCGATAATTTTGGGCAATCACCTATGGAGGGGAACAGTCCCACACAAAATAATGACCTGCAGCTGTGCGGGAACAGGCAGTAATAATGAGTAGGAAGAGGCACCCAAGCCCTACACGCGGTGCTCCGACTCCCATCTCGTGAGGGTGGCTTTGCTTGCAAGAGCCATGAAAAGCTCACTTTTAAAAAGCCATTTCAAAATGCTTGTGCAGTATGTGGTTGGGTCACATTCATTTAGAGTCATTGCTACATGCAGCTGCCCAGATGTCTGAAATGCTCATTGCCCAATCCCCACTCTGCCATCAAACTTGATCCCATTGATGCTCTGCTTCCTTCTAGATATCTGTGTGCCCAAGCTGTGAGACCGATCAAACTAAACCCTTTTTTCTCTTGGGTAAACTTAAATGTGAATCCAAGCCCTGAATTAAATGGCAACAAGTATTCAGGAATTTCAAGTGCAGACCAGACATAAGACTCAAGGCTTGGGACATGTCTCTTGCTAAATGTTTTGCACAAGGCATGTATTTTATCAGATCAGAATCGTATGCATGCTAATGAATTCAGTGAAACAAATGGCATTGCAATTACTGTGTGTTGCACAGTAATTGTCAGACAAAGGATAGCAATGAAGCAGAGACTCATGTAAAATCAGATTAAAAACTTTAACTCTTAGTGCATCTAAGCACCGTTTCCATGGCTCTGTAATGATCCAGGGAAAGAATTTGCAGTGGAAAGCAAAGAGCCTGTCTCTGAATTTGCAGTGAGCAGTTCACTGCTGTTAAGGCTGCAAACACTAGCTATAGACAACTGAAATCTTCAGAGTGCACATCTTCCCTGAACTCTAATTTATGTTTAAAAGCTTAAGAAGAATTTATCTTCAGAACCATTTCAAGGATCATTACGTGAAAAGGGAATGAAGAAAGGAAAAAAGCTATCCATGTCTTTGCCAATAAAAAAACTGGACACGGAGTAGCCATGCAGCAGCCAAATTGCGTGGAGCACATCAGGATGAGCATTGTCATCTATGTTAAAAAGCTTTTCTAAATTCCTCATTAGCATTCCTTGATAATGCTGGCATAAGGTGGGGAGGGAGGCAGATGTGTATATGTCATGAAAGAATATTACTTTGTAAGTCATCAACTGTTCTAAATCTCTTTCTCACACAGAGACCTAACAAGCAGAGAAAGTTAGGGTCTGGGCAAAGAGATGACGATCCTACTGCTCTGTCTTTAACCAGAATCACTGCACAGACTACCTGGAGCTAATTCTGCTTTCTTCTGGCATAAAAAAGGATCAGACTTGGCATATTGTTCTACATGTCCACTGTAGCTACTGGCAACAGAAACGTGCTGAAAGAAGTAAATTAGTTTTTTCACTCTGAAGAACATAACTGGCAGAAATGACTGGATAAAAATCTGGGCTCATATTGCTGCCTTAATTATATTTCCTATTCAGGTTTCGACTCCTAACGATAAATTCTTACTACTTACTACTTACTTGTAAGTTCTTACATCTTACTACTTACCACTAAGTTCTTACTTCACTCTTGCCTCAAATTGCAATCTCTGTGCTTCAGTAGTGTATTAAAAAGGCAGTCAGAAAACAAACTTTTGTGAACTTTAGTGTACAAAACTAAAGATTTGCCACTGATAATAGTCCTGTGGCTACATTCAGACAGAAATTCTACTAGTAGAAATGAAGCACACAAGAAAGCACCAATGATGTTGTGCCAACAGAAACTGTAAATGAGTAATCTTTAAAATTTCATTCCTCCTCTGCAGGACAGAGAAGGTAATGAATAAGGAAAATCCATCTTGGAGTGCAGAGCCATGCGAGAACTCCAAACTTCAACAGAAAGTGCATGTATGATGATGCATTTCCTAGGTACACCCCATTGTTAATCTCTCATTACTCAGATTAAACAGGAGCACATTGGTCTACTTCAAGGGAGTAACAGTTCTTGTACAACACAGCAAATAAATTAGAGAGAGAGCAAATTCACCACAGAGAGAACAGAAATCGAGAAACAAAGTGCTTATGCTAGAGCCAGGCCTAAACGCTAAACCTGTTCTGCCTCTAACCCAGCTTCAAGCACATTGACATTCAGCGGACCTTTGTAAAATCCTGGCCAGGTACTTTTCAAACCCCTGTGCAATTGAAAACAACAATTTATAAGCCTCCTGGAAGCAAAATATGAAAGGACAGCAATCCTGCAAAAGCCAACTATACTAACACACAAAGCCAACTATACTAACCCACATTCTTAAGACAAGCTGGACTCAAGTACTCAGTCTCTTCAGCTCTTCCTTACACTTACTTAAAAATCTATCTTTTTTATTTATTAGTACTGATAAACCAGAGCTCCATGACATACTAACATTGTGATGGACCAAGGCAATTGGAAACAACAGATTAACAACTTCCAGTTAATAAAACCATAAAATCACACATAGATAGCCTTCTCTATTGCCTGTGTCCTCATTCTGCAGCAACATTAGTGTGTCTTCTGGGAATAAATAGGGCCATATAATGGCAATTATTGTCATGGGCTCTTTGCAGACATGACCTCACCCCCAGGACTTGGAATCTGCCCCTGGCTGGACTGGAGTTCCCGAGGAATTTTAATGATGGGGTGTGAGGGTCAGGCTAAGCTTGCTACCTCTTTTGCAAAATAGAAACCCATTTTGGTGGGGTTACTGAGGCTGACGTCCCCTTAGTGTCTCCAGTGAATGGTTTGGTTGCAACAGGTAGCCAAACACACTCAGTGTTCAGTTACCCTAAGTGGCCTGACAATTTGTATGGTGCCAACCACTACATCCGAACACTTGATAATATTGTTAGTGAAAAACCTCTGGTTAGGGCTAGCACTTGCTTTCCTGAAACATCCTTTGCCTTCTGGATCCCAAACAACAGGACAAGGCTGTCTCATGCTCTCAGCTTTTACACATCTGTCATTAAATGACTGTGTTATCTGCTAGGGATCCCCATCTTACCCAAAATTCCAGTATTTCAGTAAGGAGATTAGCAGCACCCAGGGAGCAGGAGGAAATGTGTATATATACCTGTTAATCTACAGACTGCTCACACCTGTGCCCTCTGGGAATTACCAAGCACTGTCAGAAGGCTGGTCTGCTGTAATGCACAACCATTCTCAACTCGGCTAAGAAACACCTTGTGATTACTCTGTGGAAAGCTAACTCCAGCTCCCACTTGGCACCAAATATAAGTATCACTGGGACCCAGTTCAACTGGTGAAGTCTTCATGTTGTCAGCCTCTAGCATAATAGTCCATTAACCTCAGTGAATTACCTTGTAGTCCCCATCCACCAAAGTGTCTGCCTACCTGATGAAATGAAGAATTATTTCTTGGGACTGTCACTGTGTGTCAGCTCAAGAGCTAAATCATTTATCCAATATGATTAATCCATAATATCCCAACTGTGGCATCTGCCCTGTCAAGTTGAAAAGGCGATCAGGAAAGTTTCCAGGGACACCAGAGACAATGGGACTGACAGCTCACACCTCTGTGTGGCATCCAGGGCACAAATTCCCCCCACTCCCACTATGATGTTGGAGCACAGCTTAATTTGAGGACAGTGAATTTCAGCGGGAGGCATAAAGGACAGGAACTGCTCAAAGGAAAACAAGAATAATTTCATTAATAGTTCCTACTGCCTAAGTGAACTGAGAAAACATGCAGGAAGAAAGAGCTTTCAGGGTGAAGATAAGAGTGTTCAGATCCCATGATGAGCATCAATACTCAGAAGTGCCATTCCTCCCACCTGGCGAAATGTCTGGGATGTCCCAGATCTATACCATCACTTTGGTTTTAGGCTTGCTACACCATGTATCTCAAAACCTGCAGGGTTACATGACCCCCAGTAACAGACAGCAACTGACTGAACGGATTCAGTTGTAGCCGGCCTTCTGTGTACTACCTGCCATTGTACCTAATCTCCATCCAGCGCTGCAGAACAAGGTTAGCTGGTGCCTTTCATCCTCCACTGTCATCTAATCCTTAAACCCAGTTCATCTGCCATGAAAGAATCTGAAATAGTGCAGCATCCATCAGTCCAGCATGTGCTAGCGAGGAGCAGGCTGTGGATTAAGCCTGACAGCACTGGTGAAAGAAGAAACCATTCAGCACAGAGCACATATGTGGGGTGAGTTATAAAGAAGGATAGGCAGGTTCTAGCTATTCATTCTTGAATATTTACTGGGCTTGCTCCTGCTACAAGGCTTAGTCCATGAATTTCAGATTTACAATGCTAAGTATTTTTCTAAGGCCAAGGGCGATAATTGAAAGTCGACTTCGATATTCACATTAAAAAATACTGCTAACAGGGAACTGTTCTGAAATCAGACCAGCATGATGCCTTTCAGACTTGGTAATAATGAATATATGAGTGACTTGTAACAGTCTACTCTGTGGAAGCAAAACACAGTTTGGCTGGTCATTTGCTTTTGTTCATCTTTTGTTGGGGGAATGGGAGGGGAGACAAGTCCTGTGGCAATAGCCTTGAACAGACCATCCCCATTTTGAATCTGCTAAGATGAAATATCTCCTTTCAACAACAAAGGCTGAACTCTGATCAAAGCCCAACCAGCAGCATGCCCTGCAGTGGTAGACCAGACCCTAATTTGTGCAAGTGCCCAAGGGGATGTGAGACTCCCATCAGTCAAGTAACACAAGGACAGGAGAAAGGAAAGCACTGTAATTTTCAGTTCAGCGCAACAAACCCTGCAGCCTCTTGGCTCGCAGTAACCTGGAATGCGTCCTGCAAACAATTAGCAAGATGGCTTTCCAAGCTGATCAACACACACAGCTCTTCTTTGATATTGTTTTATTCTTCCTCCCCTCCCTCCCAAGAGCTTTTTCAGGAACTCCACACACACGCTGCTAGGAGTACAATTATAGGACAGCGTGTACAGTAGACATTCATTCAGCATGTTTCTGGGATCCCTCATTTTTATGCAAGGGTCTCTGTGCCTGTTCTGTGTGCACCCAGTGTGCATGCAGTTATATGAGATGCTTGGACAAGCAATTACCCACCATGTGTGAATAAAGGCTTGTTTTGTCAAGCAAATATATATATGCAAAAATGTACAGCTCTTTGCTGTAATTGTCTAAAATAGCATCGTGGCACAACAGTGAGTTGCAACATGCCAGAGCACCGGGGTAGCCTGTCTCTTAAGTAATGACTTGTCTTCTGTATATACCCCCCAAGAAGTTCCTCTCCTCTCCATCTCTATAAATGCAGCCATGTATGTAGGACAATCACTGCTGTTAACAGACTGAATGAAAAAAGGTATTTTCTCTACTTAAAACACAGCACAACTTAACACCAACTTTGAAAGCACCAGATCAATTATCCCTGACTGCAGGGTGAGAAGGGGGTCTGCACCAACCACTTAAAGGCAGGCAAGGTTTAGTAGTGGGCAAATGTGTCATCCCTACTCTCACCTTGCTCGCTTTCCCTTTGTCACTCCTGCACCCAGCAAGAGCAAGTCTCTTGCTACCCAGCCTTCTGCCTTATCCATAGGATCACACTATGGTCAACAACCTACCAAGTGTTGCTGCTGAGAAATTAACTCTCAAATAGACAAGTCCCTCACAGATAATGTGTCTGTTCTGTTCTCCAGCAACCAGGTGAGGGTGGTTCTGCTGCCAAGCCATTCTGGTTATGGTCACAACATGGAAAATGTAGGTATCAACTAGGGGTATCCCCAAACTCATAAAATATCTCAGCAGCTCATACTTTCCTGCTGTTGGGGGCGATGGTGCAAGGGGCAACAGCACAGTATAAGGAGCCTGGGCTTGTGAGGCAGTTTGGTCATTTACTGCCCAGAAGGAAATACAGCTTCAAATCTAGGTTGAGCTATGGCTGCCTGGTCTACATGATGTTGCTCAAACTATGCTTCTCTCTGTCTGTGTTCCAAGGTGGAATCAGGGCTCCAGGAATCTCTACAAGTCGCCCTAAGTGTGGTGTGTTTTTTGGAAATTAGTAACTGTTAATATAAATGTTTCCAAGTCAAACTACTCTTTGATATCTTTAAATACTTTAGGAAGATGAAACCACCCACTCCAAGTCTGTAGTTCTATTCTGTATCTTTGGTCTAGAAATATATTGAGAACTTCCTTTTCTATTTTTAGGAGTTCAATTATTTTAAGAAAGTAACTTAAGTTTGTTGGAGAGGTGCATTTCCATGCACATCTGACAATCACTTCTGAAGGAGAAAACATTAAAACAAAGAGAATATATCATATTTGTCCATTAGCACTGAAAGATGACCTACCAAGTAATTAATAGCATAGATTCAGTCACTTAAATACTTATTTAGCAACTGGACTTAACTGCTCTATTAAATTCCTCCGAAATCCGTAATATGTAAGTGTGTAGGTGCTTTATTGAACAGAGATTTAGTTACCTGCAAAGCCATGCTGCAGTGAAGAGTGTGCACTGGCATGGATATGTTCTTTCATTGTCTATGATCCCGTGTTTATCTGTAGGTCTGTGAATTCCCTTTGTGCATCCTGACAGCTGCCTGATAAATTCATGGCCACTGGAAAATGAGATAAACCCTGCTGCAACAGTTTACTGATAGCATCAGTGTTCAATCTAAGGCAAATGCTAAATCACAGAATCAACAGTTCATGCAGAGGTCTGAGATTATTTGGTTTCAGAAGCCTGTGACTTTGCATTGGAATACAAGAAATCATAGTTCAACTTTCTATAAAACTGTAATAGCAAGCAAGATGCAGATTTGGTGAAGTACTTCTGGGAATTTGGAGGCAGAAGGAAAACTGCTTGAGGCTTTTAAATATTTTTTTTAGTTATTATTATTAGTTTGTATATTTCCTTCAGAAATAGCTCTTTCCTGTGGCTCTTTTAGAGGTGTTTTTTTTTGTATTTGATAAACACAACCTCAGACTGGGGACATACATCAAACAGTGTATTTGTGATCTCTGACTGGATAATAGTAACTCTCAGACTGATATTTCCTGTGCCAGGTTCATGATTATGAGCTCAAAAAAATCACTCTACTGGCGTAATTTGTAATCATTGCTTAAAAGTCAGTAAACAATTCCACAGTTAACTCCTTCCGCCAAATACAGAGGAAATGCAAGTGGCTGTAATTCAGTCAAAGCAAATCCAAAGCATATTTACAGAATCCTTGCTCTATTTCTTCTAAATTAATAGCTGCATCTGGTTATATCTTGCTTTTCGGTATCAAATTGCCAATAATGCCATGAAGTGATGAGATAGATACCTTGTTATCTAGGAAAAGCCTAATGACAGCCCAGCTGTGTAAGTTTTCTTACAGCTTGCTTGGCTGTTGGTTGTTGACAGAACTGCAGTCCCAGGCAGAAATCCAAGCCCCATAGGATCTCAAAGAAATTTTGTCTTTCATTTGGGAAAAAGAAAACTACCGTAATTTCAACTCCATTGATTGACCTGGACTCATACCAACCTAAATGTCTTGCAAAATCAAAGTTTCATAACATGACTCCCAGAGTAAATCACTAAGGGAAATGGTTTTGGTGAATGTTAGTCCTACAGAATTATCTGTCACCCAAAACACCTTTTCCATTTCAGCAAAATATTTCTGTATTTTGCTCATACTCCTTGACCTTATCTTGTATGTTCCCCAAGGTTTCTAAGCATTAATATTTCCTCTTCTAAAAGATACCATCTACTTTATGTTTTTTTTCTACCCAACTCTTCACACCATCATCACTGCTAGATCCTTGGCGTTACAGGGTCTGGCTGTATCTGACAGCCATGTAAATGCAAAGAAGGGCATAATTTTGAAGAGTTCATGCTCACATAAAAGCGAATTTGAAAAAAAGATTAGCATGAAGATATTCCACTAACTTTGTTTCTTATGGTGTCACTATAAATGTCAGGAATGAGTATCACACAGAGTGAAGTATGCATCCTACTTGAGCTAGGGGCCATGTTCAGCCAGTCTAAACTCCTAAGAACTTGAGTCTGCTGTTTCCTAGAGCCTAGGTATCTTTTATGGCCTGGGACTAGCAACAAGAAGCTTTAGACATCAACTTGAAGGCCATCTCAACCTTCTCCAAACCCACCGGTCAGTGGCTGCAGTAGCAAAAGGCCTTCATCAGCCTGAAGTCTGCCTTATCATTGCCTAAAAATTCCAGCCCTGAATCATATCTGTACCCCAGTGTGTATTCATCAAGAAGAGAAGCAACCTGGGAGGGTCAGCTCTTACCTTGTCCACTCTGTACACATCTCCTGTGTTCTTGCCTGGGGACTGGGAGCGGGTATAGCTTCACTGTGAATCTTTCTCTCAGGCTGGCTGTCGGAGGGACAAATAAAGAACCAAAAGAACCATTTACCCAGATGAAGAAGGAATGGAGACACCAAGTGCCGTTGAACTTTTCCTGCTCCTTCAAATCCTATGGGAACAGGATCCTGACTGAGCAGAAAACTTATGGCTCTTACCTAGGAATGCAGCAACCAGGACAGGCAGTCTGCTTCCAGATGGCAGTAAAATTTGGCATGCTCGGAGACACCATTTTTTTCCTAGGAGCTATATTTCTTCAGTGAGTGATGCATTATCACCTGGCTAGCACTGTTTGTACATAGCTGAGTAAGCTTCAAGTCCATAAGGACTGTTCCAGAATATATAGTGCAATTAATCAACTGTCTTTTCAACAGAGGTCACGATATTGCACAAAGCTCATAGTTTGCTAAGTGAAACCAGAGGGCTGTTCTTTTCCTTCAGCAAGCATTTGCCTTTCAAAATCCAGAGCTATTCTATTTAAGTGTTCAAAGCTTGCCGAGGGAAAGAACTTTGTTGGGTTGGGTTTTTTTTAGCTTGTGGCAGCCAAGAACTAATAAAGTTTTTCCTGAGAGTCAGAGAATATACAATATCTCTCCAAGTAAATAGCTGCTCGGTCTCTGACTAAAAACAGCTCAGAAAAATGAATTCAATTTTGTAAAGCAATCACACAAAATGTCCATGAACACAGCCCTGGAGGCTGCAGACAGACCTTAGCTCAGGCAGTGACTTAGGTCTTCAGAGTGAAATGCTGCTTGAGACATGGGGCTGAAAGAAGAAAACAGGGACAAATCCTGAAGGATGGATGGATGGATGGGGAGCTCTCTTTCTTTCTTTTCATCTGTGTAAGCCAGATTCCATGTAAGTTTATATCAATGTAGTCTGCCCCAGGGATGTGGAGTTTTGCTGCTGCTGCTTTCATTTTTTTAGTTTGTGTTAGAAAGTGAGAAACTATATTGTTACCATCAAGGTCTCTGGAACCCATACCAGGTTTTAGATCTGGAATGGAATAACTCTCATAAACTTCTCATCTTTTGTAGCATAGGAGAGAAAACTAGCTTTTTATATGAGCAGTTACCTGCCAGCCTGACAAACCAGTGCGCAGCCGGAAATACGTATGTAAGTTTCCTTATCTCCACATGTAGATGAAACTCAAGTCCAACAGGACAGCTACAGCAGGTATCTGTGGGCTCAGATGTGTTCCTGTCTCAGTGCAAGGAACCATCATGACACCTCACTGTCTTGTCTTTAGCAGAGAAGAGATATTTTGAATTTACTGGGCAGTTTGCTAGTCAAGTCAATATCCTTTGTACTATTAGAAAGACAGGGATACAGCAAGACTTCTCTTACTTTAATCACACAGTAGACTCTTGCAAAATCATTGGCAGCACCAGTAAGTTATGCCAGATACATTATGCCATGCACATGTAATTCCTTTTCTCCAAGAAGAAAACAATGTGGTTAGATGCCAGCTCTGTGTCTGGGCATGCACAGTGGAGAGCTTAGCCTCTGCTTAAAGCTTGTGATACGCAAGGGATAAGGTCCTTCTGACTATACCCTTGACATCTGCCCTGGCTTTGAAGATAAGATTTGATGTGGACTTGTTGAGTAATCTAGGTGAGCTTCAGAGTCAGCAATGTGCTGGCAAATGGTTTCCACCTTGCAGAGGTTTTTGTCCAGTCACACAAGTGCACGGTGGAAGCTATAATAAAAGACCAGACTCTCTTGCTCCAAAAACTTTTCGCTACTCTTTTTACGGCTACGTACCAAGTGCTCCAGCTCTTAACTCTCATTGCACCCTTCCCACGGTGACTAAGCTAACACCTCATTAAACCCTGGAGGGGACTCAAGTCCTGTGTCAGGTAGACAATAGCATCACATCAGATCAAATTTGACCCACTATTCTGACTATTCCAGAAAGCTTGTGATTTATTTCTTTTCCCTCCTAGAAGCAGAGACTGAGCAATAACTGATTAAATGACTGTAATTTACATAACCAGGACCTGTATGCAAAATTTTATACTACTGTTTGTACCACTCAGTGCCAGTTTGAAATTTGTATGAGAGCCCTCAACCTCTGCATGTGCCAGCAACTGCCATCCAGGCTGGAACTTGAGCACAGATTGTGGCATTAACTCTGTTTAATCCGTCTGCTATACCCGCCTCTTTAAAAAGAGTTTTCTACTATGCACCAAAGACAATTTTTCAAGAGAGTATTAAGGGCTTGGCTGTTTCACTGTTACTGCCATGGAGGTGACGCCCACCAAAGCTGTGGCTGCTCCAGTCTTTGTCAGAAATGCTGCAAGAACTCCTCAGTTTGCAGCAAACAACAAAGCCCTTGCTCAAACAATCCCTTAATGGCCTCCTCATCTCACAGAAAGGGGATATTTGGTGCAGTTCTCCCCTGGGCTAAGAACCAATGAGAAGAGAAAACTCTTGAGTTATAAAATGCAGCAACACGGCTAAAGGTAGCTTATCCAGATCAAGGTTGCTATTGCCAGCCAAAGACCTGAGCAGCAAGACAGAAGGTTATGGTGGTGACTAATATAGACTAAGAACATCAGGAAACGTTCTACTGACAGCAGGTAACACCCTTTGTCCTGCAGAGCCCTGACAGGGTGGTTTTGGATGGCAGCACAGCCAAATTCATACTCTCCTGCATTTGACCTCACAGCACCTCTGTTCAGTGTAGAGGTTACCTGCAGGTTTTGCTTCTCTACCCTGCCACAGTCCCCATGTGCACATGCCTCTCGTGCATGGTTTCACTGTTTTCCTTGCAGCTGTATGCTGTCTCCTGAATCACGGAAACCGTGTCTGTGAAACAGGCAGACTCACTGCTCCAGGAAGTGCCTGGAGGATTGAAGAAGAGAAGGTGGCTGCAGGTTCATGTTCTTCATTTGTCCTAAACAAAGCAAGGTACCCTACATACAGTTTAATGCCCTTTTTGTTTCACTTCATGCTGTATTCTGTTAAGTATGGATAACTCACCATTCCTGGAAGGACAGGGAGGTAACAGTTTTGCAGACGGTAATTTGTGTTTTTATTGTTTCAGATACTTCAGGACTTTTGTGTTTCCTGTCCTCTTTATGAAGATTGCAAAACCCTGGTAATGTGAAATTCACTAATGAAAGTGCCTCTAACACACAATTTACTCAGAGCTTTGTTGCTTCAGAATCTGGGAAATAACTCTAAACAACCAGCTCTCATGAGTCAGTCTTCAAATACAACATATCCTCATTAATACGAACATCAAAACCAAAAAAAGCATCATTTTTTATTATTTTTAAGATACTTTATAGTTCTTTGGGTTTTGACATTTGTTTTTTGAGGCTTTTGAGTTTGCTCATGCCATTAGTGAAGATGATGTATAAAGATTTCAGAAGTTAGGACAAAACTATTAAGCTGAGAAAAAGAGGAAGCCTTGTATTAAAGGAAATACATGTTAGGGAGAATTAAGCTCTTGCATCACTCTTAAGTTAGCCTTTTGCAACACCTGGAAAAGCACAGTTTAGGGTTTGTTTTTTTCAATTACAATAACTAAACTAAGGTTCCCAACTCATTGTTTGTCTAGAGAAATTTGGACTTTAAGCAAAACACTAAAGACATGGAACTGATAACAGAAACAACTGATAAAACTGGAACTTGAACTGCTGCCTTATCACACAGTATAGAACTATGTTTAGGCTGTTCTCATCTTCAAAATCAACCTGCCCGTAAGCCTCTGGACCTCACAAGTCAGATTCATCTGGGGCAAGCAATGTGACTCATGACTTTATCAGCTATGTTCTTCCTTTTCTAAATGTGTGACAGCAGGGGAATTTTTTTTTTTTAGGTCCCTTCCAACCCTTGGGATTCTGTGTTTGGATTCTGTGTTTGGATTCTGTGTTTGAATGAAAAATGGGAGCATTTCCTTAGAAGCTTTAAAATACTTCATACTTTGAGTGTTGAGTGGTTGCCATGGCAAGCAGGCATGTTTACATAGCAAACATGGAACAAGGACTGGCCAATAGCATGGGAGGAAAGCCCTGTGAGTGCAGCAGTACCATGGGTTTGCAACTTTAAACTTCAGATATGGTCACGATGGCTGGGACTTTGTGTCCAACTGCTTCCTTTTAGTAGCTTCGTTTTAGCCAGAAGTGTCAAGGGTAAATGAATCACTGTTTCCAACCCCAAGATCAGAACGGAGGCTTGAATACCATGAGACGCTGGCACTGGTGGTAAAACAGCATGGCTTGCTGACACCCATTCCATCCATCACAGTCTCCTTGGTTATGCCAGTGTAACTGAGATTTAGATTAGGTATTCAGAAGAAATTCTTCCCTGTGGGGGTGGTGAGGCACTGGCACAGGTTGCGCAGAGAAGCTGTGGCTGCCCCATCCCTGGCAGTGCTCAGGGCCAGGCTGAATGGGGCTTTGAGCAACCTGATCTGGTGGAAGGTGTCCCTGCCCATGGCAGGGGCTTTGGAACTAGGTGATCTCTAAGGTCCCTTCCAAAAGAAAACCATTCTATGATTCTGTGATTCTGTGATACTTTAAAGAGCTGATTCACATTTCAGGGGCAGATATTCTAGGATGTATCAACCCTTGTGGTTTCTTGAATGTTAGTTTCGTTTAAATATGTGCCTGATATTTTATTTGTAACACTCTAGGTAGCATGAAGAGCCCTTGTTTTCCTTATGTGATAGTATCAATTTGCTTTTCTAAGGAGAAATATAAAATCCTGTTTTGAAGCAGTCAAATTCTGCATTCTACCCACATTGTGATCATACTTAATTCTGCTTTTTCTCAAGACAGCTGCAAAAAGGAGCATGTAGTCAGCAAATCTGACTGACTAGCTCCTTTTGGAAAGGTCAGATAAAGTTCAACTCGTTTATAACAGAGTGACGATTCAGGAGGTCTTTAATCGTTTGTCCTGTAGACTAGCATGATCATCATCTCTCAGTGAACATAATGGTTAAAAATTACATTAAACCTCCCCTTTTTTAACAAGAGCTCTCCTCTTGACCTCCCTGTAACCCTGAGTATTATGGGCTATTATCCAATTTGAATCACAGATGAGTGCTGCACTTTTCAGATGCATGTTAAATAACCTGCCACTTTCTTCTGACTGAAGACAGAGACACAGTCTATGCAGGAAAATCTAGGCAGATAAGGGGAAAAGCATCACATCCCATTCCCAGAAACCAGCCTAGACAAGCATTCTTTTAATAAGTATTCTTGTTTTAAAATGTTGAGAAAACATTGATCTTAATCTTAAGAACTGACTTTAGCCTCCTTTCATACACTTTGCAGCGGCTTCCTCAGAAGTACACAAGTCTTCCCAGTCATGACGATGTCCCAGCTGAGCAGCAGCCTGTATGCAGAAAGGACCAGGATAAGTACCTCTGAGCAACTGACTGTGTAAATACAAAACAAAGAAGGGGTTTGTTTATGCTGGTCAGAACAGATAGGAAAAAAAGGTCTGGGAGAGAAAAGGCAAGACTCTTCCAAAGTCATTTTAAATTATAAGATTTATTAGCCTCAGCAATTATTATTCTATGAAAACTGGATATCCAGGTGCTTGACTTATAGGGCACAACATACAGTGTTGCGTTTAGCCTACTGCATTAGCAGAGAATGGTATAAAGATCTAATTCAGTGCAAGGAGGCTTTCAAATCACCTGGTTGGATCTTAGCCTAGTATTGCCAAGCCTCCCATCAGCAATGAACTTTTCTGCAGAAATATCTCTCAGACAGGTCTCTAGAGAAATCCTAGAGGATCCTTGGAGCAGCTACCTTCACAGTGGAGAAGGAAGCACAACTGAAGAGGAGTCTGACCTATCACCCAAGGAGGTTTCAGAAGTAGAAAGTGGTGTTTTCCATATGGTTGCATCTCTTTATGCCTTTCTGATTTTTTTATGTTCCTCAAGTTCAGAAGGTGTCAGCCAGTTCCTCTCTTAGCTTTCCATTTCTCTGCCAATTTAAGTTTGGGCATTGCATGTAACTCTTAACCACAATGGAATTTATACCAGGCCAGCCAATAACTCAAAACAGTTTTGTGGTGCAGGCAAATCCCTTTTTTATTTGTAAGACAGCTAACAGTGAATTTGTGTTCAGGACACACATGGCACAGTTATTAGCAGTAACCCTGGATTTATTAGTAGTAGTTCTAGCTGAGGTTCATTCCTACCAGTTTCATAGATGTGTATAACATCTCCAGACCTCCTGAGAGTCTTTTAAAGGACAGAGACCTCATACATTACCTCTAAGCTATACATGGACCATCTACTCCAGAAACATGACCAGCTGTTTGGATGATGCTTATTTTGTTATATGACTGCTTGGGTGTCACAAATTTTATAGCAAAACCCATAAAAGCAGAAATGCTGTCACAGAGGGTAGCACACAGCCCAGCCTTAGCACTTGTTTTTTTAAATAAGTGTCTCATATTTTGAGCAGAATCAGTAGGATACAGCAGACATTCAGCACAAAAGGACCACTTCTACTTGGGATATATGAGTTTTAATAATAAATGTGGCCTGAGGATTCAAATGTATAGCCTGGTCTTATGGGAGCTTCTGAGCAGTCAGTACCTTTGAAACAAGCCACCAGTGTCTGTGAGAGGTATCAAATGAGTATCTCTGGGCCAGATGAAAGCTCAGGCTGAATGAATGCTTCAGACATGCCTCTAAAGAGCAACAGCTTGTCCTGAGGACTCCTGCTCCAGTAACGCAGTCCCACCACTGTGCGTCCTGCTCACCCCATCCCTGCTCTAGGGCTTCTTGTCACTTCCCAATACCCACAGCCTCCCCCTTGCAGCTCAGCCACACACTCACTGAACTGGCCTAAAACCATTTTCAAGGTCACCATATTCCATATACTGTTTGCACTTCCAAAAAAAGATGTCCCTGTGCATTACTTATCTCTTATTTCAGTGTCTCCTTTCACACCTTCTATGAAAGTTGCAGAAAATATCGTGTGCTTGCACAGCAGGCAGAGGGAACATACAACACCAAATAACACCAAGGCAAAGATCAAATAAGCAGTTAATCATGACAAAACCCCTGGCAGTTTCATGTTGCTCTCACAAGCTCCCTAGTAGAAGCAAAATAAATGCTAAACATCAGAGACTTCCTTGTGGAAAGTCAGCTCTTAAGAAAGTGTTGGAAATATCCCATTTGTTCTCCAGATGATCCTATTTCTCCAGCTCTTTGAAAGCTTGTAATGTACACTCTGCTATAGATGTATATTACACAAAACTGAAAGTCAGATATTACTTTTGGGCCATTTCAGCATGAGAGGCAGCAGTGTTACCATCATGTGATGTACCACTATCTGACATGACCTTCCAGCCTTCTGGAAATGCCTGCTGTCAGCACATGCTATCTTCTTTAATGTTTGATAAAGTGTTGATTTTAAAATCTGCATGTTAGCTCACCCACCCCCAACTCCAAGTACCAACTGAACATATTCTAAACAGTTTATTGCAGTAATAAAAGTTATGTGCCTTTCATAAGCAGTTTTGGTGAAACATTATGCAGGTATTTCTATCAAGTACATTCTTTTATGTCATTTGTTGAAGTGAATAAAGTCTATTGTCAGGTCTCCCAAGATTTGCAAATCTCGTATCTCATTGCTAAAAACTATATAAAAAGAAAAAATAATTCAATACACAGAATACAACAAAGGACACCAGAAGGCAGCCCCAGAGCACCTCCACAGCTAGAGAGATTTAAAAGCCAGTTTGCTCTTCTCTAGCACAACCCTGCTAGAGGGCTGCTGGAGGCTGGAGATGGATGAGGGGAGGTCCCCATGGGAAAAGGGGTAGGTGCAACCTGTGCGACTACAGCCCTGGAGGACCCACACCTTTGTACAAACATCCCTGACGGACTGCAGCTATAGGTGACCCACACCCATACAGGGACACCCCAAAGGACTATGGCCATGGGAGAAACATACCAGTGCAGAGACATCCCAAGGGACTGCAGACATAAGTAATCCACGCCATAGAAGAGACACTAAGAAACAGCTCCGTGAAAACGAGTTAGAAGGAAAGAACAGGAGATAAAAAAACTAAAGAAGAAAATGGTGACACAGAAAATGAATAAGCAAAAAAGCAGCAGCAAGAAACAGTTCCACACATGACTTGAAGCTCTTATGCCATCATAGAAATTAGGACAGGCTAACTGTATGATGGGATGAAAGTCAGGGAAGTTGAGGCTACGAAGAGGGTGTGATGTATTTGATTTTAAGATGAGCTGGGGGACAGAGCACAAAAAGGTATTTGTGTCTGTTTGTTTGGTTTTTTTCATCAATACCTGATCAGTCATCAGAAATTAATGTTGTTTGAAAACACATCAAGTAAAAATTCCCCAAGTCAAGCCTGTTTTGCCTGCAACTTTCCAGTGTCTGTAAGAATTAGTCTGCTTAAGGCTTTTATCAAGGAGCTTCGCCAGCAAACTCTCCTCAAGCAGCTGCCACAGAGCATTGGCAGGCATGCCTGATGGCAGGGTCCACACAAAGGCACAGTTTATGCTTGCAGACTTGTCTGGGAGGCTGAGGGGAGCACAGTGTTCTGTGGAAGTTTGTCTGGAGGCCACAGAAGTCTTGGTGCAATTCACTTTTCCTTTACACAGGTGCTTGTGCCACGTGCGGTAGAAACAGACCAGGCACTGAAACAGAATTAGACAATTCCCACCATTTCCTCTGTGCATGCATCCCTCAAGCCACCCCAGGCCAGCACTGAACGAGGACCACTGCCAAGTGAGCAAAGGAGAAACTTCCTTGTGCCCAGAGTGGAAAGATCTGAGTAACAGGCTTCACCACTACAGCTTTTCTTTAGTGAAGCCTACCTGGTGGATGACTGATTTCTAGGCTTTTTCAAGAGGTACAGACTTCCAATTAAATTTACACTCACAAACACATGGAAATTGCTCAGCAAAGTGGGATGTGTGTACACCTATCTGCATTCTGATTTGAATGAGTACAATTAGTAACTCTCTACTTTTTTTCCTGCTTAGCATGAGGTTATAATCTTCATGAATTCATTCCTTATTTGAGTTGCCTGTGACAGACTCTCTCCTTGTGGCCCTGCACTTTGCTGTCTTCCAAAGCACACTACACAATGCGTCATATTTTCCTTCCTACTGATTAAATGTGCAGGGTTTCCTCTTTTGGACCTACTACCTTCTATTGATGCCACTGACTTAATGAACAGAACCATGTTTTCTAATATGCCTGATTGTAAACACAGCTTCCTTGACTGTTCTGCAGCACAGAGCTAGAGATTGTTCGTTCAGCAAACACTCCTGCTAGTAAATTGCCAAGATGTTTGTGGATGACAAGCACAAAGATGAGTGTAAGTCAGGACACGTGTTTCAAATTTCAAACATATTTATATTTTCTTTTTCCCAATATTTGTCCACCTGTCTAATCTTCCTAAGAATTACATAAATTAACTACAGGTGAATTAACTAGGTTAACTATTGCCCACTGAAAGATGCTATACCAAATTCTCATAAGCAGAGCTGGGGATGGGTTTTTCGGTCATGTCACAGCACACACCCCCTCCAGCAAAACAGTCCAACAAAATAATGTCTCTAATTTTCACCTTAAACAATGTGTTGTGGTACAAGAAATTAATTTCTTAAAGAATCTAAACTTTCATCACAGAAAATATTCTTCCTCCAATTCTAACTCTGAATCATGGTGTCACTCAGGCCATGAGATTTCTCCATGGTTTCAGTTACTACAGTCTTCAGCACAAGTCATTTTACCATTAGTACGCTGCTACCATCTCCACCTTTTCAAACCCAAAATTTTCAGCGTGTGCCAGTGTAGAAGCCTTAGACAAAAACCTCCACCAAACACCTCCCCCCACCAGATACTCTATTTCCCTGAACACAAAAATCAAAAGTGGAATGCTGAGAAGGACTCAATTCCTCTCATCAACACACACTTGAGCACATGCAATTTTGTCACATGGCATGGGGAGAACAGCCAGTATTTCAAGTCTAGAATGATGTAATGCTGGAAGGTTGCAACATCTCCAGAAATACTGCAAAGACAAGATGCACGCTGATGGCCACTGGTGAAGAAAGCAAGAGTAACTAACTTAATTAAAAAATACCCTAAGACTAAGTCAGAAAAGGAACCTGGAGTATACTGAGGTTCAAGACAGCAATGACCAGAAGCTGCACCTTGGGAGGGTCAGATTGGCCCCTAAGGAAACTTCTTAAGCAGGAGAATAATACAGTCGTGAAACAATACATCTCTCCCATACAGAGGGGTGATGGAGTCTTCAACCTTAGAGATGAAGTGTAAATCAGAGTAGACATTGTTTTGTCTGATGCTGGCAACAGTCCTGCCTTCAGCTTGAGGATGGACTCGAGACCTTCAGAGGTCCCTTACAACCGGTATTCCAATGATTCTGTGAGAACATGAACTAGAATTGAGAGCTATATACAATTGCTTAATGCACAACCTCGTCTGCTCTTATTTGCCTGGAAGTTTATTCGTTGCATCATCATATTTAAATATTCTCAGCTTTCCTTTCTAAAAATACTATGGTACCCACAAGCAGTCTGTTCTTTGAAGGCTCCCTTCTGTTAGGCTGAAAGCATCTTGTTCTTCTTTGTGTAGGAGTAAGTACAACAAGGAGTAAGGAAAAAGGGGTAACTGCTCTGATTAGGTAAAACTTAAAGCTGACACACATAATGAAGTTTGTAATCAGGTGCTGCAAATGGATCTGACCTTTCCTAGTATAAGCTCTGCATTGCCACACACCATTGCACATCAGTGTCATTAACCCAGAGCTCGTAAAGAGTGCTTGATAGGTTCATCTCAGATTATACACTAAATTAAGAAAGGACTATCTGAACATGTGTTTTGGCCTCTGGAATTTCCCAGGCTTTTACACTTAACTCAGCCACTCTCACACAGGACAAGCTTGTGCTTGACAAAGTGTGTCTTCCAGAAAGACTTTATTTCTTGCAGAAATCAAGAAGAGCCATCTACTGCACCCATTGATAGTCAACATCAATGTTTTTTCATTGTCTCTTAGAAAAAGGTGCTCTATGACCAGAATTTCTTTGGTGTCAGCAGTACAGCTCTTAGATCCTGTTCTCTCTTTTTCTACTAGATCATTTAGCTTATATATATGCAGTATTTCTTCCTTCATTAGGTTTATAATACTGACCTCAATCTCTGAGAAACAGAGATTTAACTATTTAAAATCTCCTATGCTGTGAGATTTTTGTGTACAGTTTTTTCATTATTTCTCTATCTCAAATGATTCCTCTCACCTTCTCCAGGTTTTCAACATCATTTTTTTAATTATGGAGAGCAGATCTCAAAATTTCCCTGTTTCAGTCTTACCATGTAAATACTCGGTAAAGGAAGAGGATTTTCAGGTGCTTGAATTTCCCAATGGAGATTCCATTACGCTGTCAGATGTACCTAACTTCTTTCCAGAGACATCAGGAGACAGTAACTTCTCATTTGTGGGCCTAGCCTTTACTTTGCATTAGCACTGATCTCACTACCAAAACAATTCATAAACATATGCAGCAGCTTTGTCCACATTCATATTTATTATTGTAGCAACCAACCTAAAGGTTCCAATGTTTCTTGGTTGAATACTTTAGCAACAATGATTCTACAACTGGTTCACATTAGACATAGAAGTGGGTCATCATCACACCTGGAGCAAGTCATTAGGAGGTGAACAGAATCATAGAATCATAAAACTTAACAGTTCCCCTGTAAAGTTTTTGTTTCTTATTTACAATCCAATTCACACATGCCTACCTTGAAATCTTGCTCCAAAAGCAACGATGCACCTTCCTCTGCCTTGACAATTGCTAACAGCTATCCAGAAACAGAAAAGAGCCTTGGTGCATGGGGCTAGAACCATGCTCTCCACAGTGTATGGATCTGGACTTCTGGTTTGCCCCATGCTGGGAGAGCCAGGAGCCATCATGAAGTCCATCAGCAGAGCCAAAAATTCTGCAGAAATAAATAATGTGAAGCAGGATATTCAGGAACAAGAATCCAAAGCACTGCATGAAGTGAGGGCCTTTCCCGTAAAACACTGCACAATGCAAGCTCCCTGGGGCATCAAAATCCATTCTTTCATGTTCCTTATGGAACCAAGGGAATTGCTGGTGCTCGACCTATCAAGAAAATACGTATTTATAAAGGGGGATACGGAGCCAAGAAGCCCAGTGTTATGAAGCTTGGCTGAATGACACCATTTGCAGAAGCAGCTGCAGCCCAAGAATTTTAAAGCTTCGCTTTTCCAGACCCAGAGTAATTCATTGCCTTCACAGTGGAAGGAACAGGGAAGGAGAAGTGCTTTGGAAGCATTCACTTCTAGGGCAGAGGGGTACTCTTCAAGTTGTGTACACCAGAGACAGCTCCGGGGCTGCCCAGTGCTGAGATGGGCTCTTAACTGGAAATCCCAAGTGCATGGCCAAACCCCAGGAAAACAGGCTGCTGGTACATGTTGGAGCCCTGTTTTCGCAGAATCATAGAACAGTTAGGGATGGAAAGAACCTTAGGATCATCAAGTTTCAAGCCCCTGCCATAGGCAGGGACACCTCACACTAAACCATGTCACCGAAGGCTCTGTCCAACCTGGCCTTGAACACTGCCAGGGATGGAGCAGTCACAGCTTCCTTGGGCAACCCATTCCAGTGCCTCACCACCCTCACAGTAAAAAACTTCTTCCTTGTATTCAATCTGAAGTTCCCCTGTTTAAGTTTTAACCCGTTACCCTTTTTCCTATCACTACAGTCCCTGATGAAGAGTCCTTCCCCAGCATCCCTATAGGCCCCATTCAGATACTGGAAGGCTGCTATGAGGTCTCCACTCAGCCTTCTCTTCTCCAGGCTGAACAGCCCCAACTTCCTCAGCCTGTCTTCATACGGGAGGTGCTCCAGTCCCCTGATCATCCTCGTGGCCCTCCTCTAGACTTGTTCCAACAGTTCCATGTCCTTTTTATGTTGAGGACACCAGAACTGCACACAATACTCCAGGTGAGGTCTCAGGAGAGCAGAGTAGAGGGGCAGGATCACCTCCTTCAACCTGCTGGTCACGCTCCTTTTGATGCAGCCCAGGATACGGTTGGCTTTCTGGGCTGCAAGCACACACTGAAGATGGCTCATGTTCATTTTCTCATCGACCAGCACCCCCAAGTCCTTCTCCGCAGGGCTGCTCTGAATCTCTTCTTTGCCCAACCTGTAGCTGTGCCTGGGATTGCTCCGACCCAGGTGTAGGACCTTGCACTTGTCATGGTTGAACTTCATAAGGTTGGCATCAGCCCACCTCACAGGCGTGTCAAGGTCCCTCTGGATGGCATCCCTTCCCTCCAGCATATCAACCGGACCACACAGCTTGGTGACATTGGCAAACTTGCTGAGGGTGCACTCAATCCCACTGTCCATGTCAGCGACGAAGATGTTAAACAAGACCAGTCCCAACACCGATCCCTGAGGGACACCACTTGTTACTGGTCTCCAGCCGGACATTGAGCCATTGGCCGCAAATTTGTGTGCGGCCATCCAGCCAGTTCTTTATCCACCGAGTGGTCCATCCATCAAATTGATATCTCTCCAATTTAGAGACAAAGATGTCACGTAGGACAGCATTTGCACAAGTCCAGGTAGATGACATCAACTGCTCTACCCCTGTCCATCAGTTCCGTAGCCCCATCATAAAGGCCACCAAATTGGTCAGGCAGGATTTCCCCTTAGTGAAGCCATGCTGGCTGTCACCAAGCACCTTGTTGTTTTTCATGTGCCTTAGCATGCCTTCCAGGAGAATGTGCTCCAAGATTTTGCCAGGCACAGAGGTGAGACTGACTGGTCTGTAATTCCCTGGGTCTTCCATTTTCCCCTTCTTGAAAATGAGGGTTATATTTAATTTTTTGCAGTCATCAGGAACTTCACCTGACTGCCATGATTTTTCAAATATGATGGCCAGCGGCTTAGCAACTTCATTCGCCAGCTCCTTCAGGACCCACGGATGGATTTCATCAGGTCCCACGGACTTGTGCGAGTTCAGATTTTTAAGATGGTCTCGAACCAGATCCTCTCCTACAGTGGGCCCAAGGTCTTCATTCTCACAGTCCCTGCGTCTGCCTTCCAAGACTTGGGTGGTGCAGTCGGAGCCTTTGCCAGTGAAGACTGAGGCAAAGAAGTCATTCAGAACCTCAGGCTTCTCCAAATCCTGTGTAGCCAGTTCTCCTGATAGCTTCTGGAGAGTGACCACATTGTTCCTAGTCTGCCTTTTATTTGAAATGTACCCATAGAACCCCTTCCTGTTATCTTTCACATCCCTAGCCAAGTTTATTTCTAACTGGACCTTAGCTTTCCTAACCTGCTCCCTAGCTTCCTGGACAACATCCCTGTACTCTACACAGGCCTCCTGTCCTTGCTTCCACCTTTTATAAGCCTCTTTTGCCCTCTAAGTTTCCTCAGCAGCTCCTTATCCATCCAAGGAGGTCTCCTGGCCCACCTGCTGCATTTCCTTCTAGTTGGGATGCAGCACTCCTGAGCTTGTAGCAGGTGATCCTTGAATATCAACCAAGAGTCTTGGGCCCCCCTGCCCTCCAGGGCTATATCCCATGGAACCTTACTAAGCAGGTTCCTGAAGAGGCCAAAGTCTGCCCTTTTGAAGTCCAGGGCAGTGAGCTTGCTGCACGCTCTTCTCACTCTTCTGAGGATCTCGAGTTCGACCATCTCATGATTGCTGCAACCAAGGCTGCCCTGGAGCATCACATTTCCAACCAGCCCTTCCCTGTTGGTGAGCATGAGGTCAAGCATGGCACCTCTCCTTGTCGGCTCCTCTATTACTTGCAGAAGGAAATTGTCTTCCACACAATCGAGGAACCTCCTGGATTGTTTGTGCTGGGCTGTACTGTCGCTCCAACAGATATCAGGGTGGTTGGATTCTCCCATGAGAACAAGGGCCTGCGAGCCTGAACCATCACTGTGGAAAACAGGGAAGATATACTTGTGTTGCACAAGTAACGAAGGAGATGGGCTAATGCTGCCCAAGTAAGCATGTTTCTGTGTTACTCTGACCCTGCTTGATCATCCCTGAAAAGGTCTGTGGAATGTAGGTTCCCATCTCTACTGCCTTAGATCTACTGATCTGCCATCCTTCAGACTCTGATGGTGCAGGCTTCACGTAAGGAGACTGAAGTCCTGTGGGAAGAGAGAAACCGCTATGTCGGATTTGTTCCCTGTAACTCAGCAGTTTTCAGCATGCCCCAGTATGATTCTTCACTTCTTATGCAAAGGGGCTGAAAAGGTCACTCATTTCTGAGCAGTGTTGACAGGACTGAATTATAGCAAGGCAGGCTCAGCAGATTTGCACAGCTATTCTAAAGATTAAATGTGGTTTAGACAGCTGGCAGGTCCTTCAAGCTGATGCTCTTTCAGTGGAACAATACTGATACAATCCAAATACCTTCTTCATGGTATGAGAGGGAAGATGGCCTTCCTACATCTATAAGGATCAGAGATTCACCCGGTCTAGTGGGAGGTGCCCCTGTCCATGGGAAGGAGGTTGGAACTAGGTGATCTTAAGGTTCTTTCCTACCCAAACCATTCTGTGATTCTAGGCAACATTTATCCTGGAAGGCTAGTTTAAAGTCAAGTCTCTACTTTGCCATGGTCCTGAAATACATTTGTGAAGTTCTTTTTTTCCTACAGTACCGAGGCAGAACAGCGCACGTTTAGTCATTTATCTGTTAGAAGACCTGATGCCTTCATGCACACTTGTTTATAGATCTAACTTAATGTGCTTTTTTTCTCAGGAAAGAAAAATTTATATCTCTCCATTTTCCCCTTCTTGATTTTATTTTTTCCCTAAAATTCATAAATCCTGTCTCAGTTCTCTTTTATAGCCAGTACATCACTTGGACATTTAATTAATAACCCTTTGGATTAACTGCCTGAGTTAATGCCACAACTTACATGCTCAGTATTTAGTGGTCCCTCAAGGATCTCAATATTTCTTCTCAGCTATCTCATAAAATACTTGTTCATGAAGTACAGTTGTGTGGCTTAAGAACTCAGTAATGCAACACAAAGATTTCAGATTGGGTTACTGCTTCAAAATACATGAAATTAGGATCCTATCTGGTCACTTGGGTTACCTGAAAAATGCTGCCATTTGGCAGGGATCAGGAAATTGTTTTAATCTGTATAAACTTCTTTTCTCTCAGCCTAAATTCCTTAGCTCTTCATTGCCAAAAAATGCTACCTGTCCCCATTCTTCCTTCTTTGGAAAGGAAATACCAGGAAATTACCACTGTTGCTTTGTTCTCACAGGCAGAGGACCATGGGCTGGCACTTGCCCATAGATCAGTTTCACTTGGCTTCCCTGATGATGTGCTCATGCTGCATACTGCAGAGATTGCCCAGGCTATCATGGACTTGATCACTTCTACCCTTATGGTGTGGCAGAGCAGGAATCCATAGCATGAGCACCCACAGTACTTCTGCATCACTCTTCTCCAGCCAGGCACAGCCCGTCAAGCCTCCCAGGTCTTCTTCTCTATGCTTACACATTACACAAAAATCTCCCCACAGCTTTCTTCAGCAAGACAGCCACACATTTCTGAAGAAAGTCACAAATATTTACTGTTTTGTGGCAGTGAATATGAAGCCTATGTGCCTGAATTTCAACCAGTGTTTAACAACCACTCGTAGCAAACTGTAATATATGTGATGTTAACATATATTGAGGACAAGTGGTAACACTTTGGAAGACAAATAGGATAAATTTTCTATAAACCATCCTCTGGAGTATAAGCAGCTTCAGTGACAATTACAGGGTGATTCTGCTATTGGGAATGCCTTCTAGAACAGCCTGTGAAAGAGATGTATCATGCAAACCACTCATAAGAGGGAATATTTTATAGACTCCCTATACAACCCATAAAAGTGGCACAACCAAGAAAACTGCGAAGCTCAGATAAAAACTGACCAAAGGTGATGATGTAAGTGCTTCTCCATCAAACTCCATGGCAGAATCACTGCTTCAGGAGACAAAAAGAGCTGTGAGTCTCACTACATATTCACTTCCAGGGGCGGAGAAGAGAGCTAAGGTGTGGCACAGAAAAAGAAAATAAGAGTTTACCATTTTTCAGTTCACTGAGGTTTTTCTCAGATTTTGATGAAAAACTGCTGCTGGCAGTTGTCAAGGGCTCAGAGGGGGGGAATTTTCAATTAACTACCTGCAAAAACCACAACGGCAGCACAACACCAAACACTTTGCAAACTTCTGCCCCCAAAGACTCAGTAAATAAAGAAGTGTTTCTCCAATAAATCACAGTTATAAAATTACAGAATGGTTTGGGTCAGAAAGGACCTTAAGATCATCTAGTTCCAGCCCTCCTGCCATGGGCAGGGGCAGTTCACCCTAGACCGTGTCCCCCAAGGTTCTGTCCCACCTAGCCTTGAACACTGCCAGGGATAGGGCATTCGCAGCTTCTCTGGGCAACCCATTCCAGTGCCTCACCACCCTCCCAGTAAAGAACTTCTTCTTTATATCCAATCTAAACTTCCCCTGCTTAAGTTTTAACCCGTTACCCCTTGTCCTATCACTATAGTCCCTAATGAAGAGTCCCTCCCCAGCATCCTTATAGGCCCCCTTCAGATACTGGAAGGCCGCTATGAGGTCTCAACGCAGCCTTCTCTTCTCCAGGCTGAACAGCCCCAACTTCCTCAGCCTGTCTTCATACGGGAGGTGCTCCAGTCCCCTGATCATCCTTGTGATGCCAGCAAGGAGACCATACCAGGCACTGATGGAAAGAAACAGAGCCCTGAGAGACAAGGGGATGTGCACGATCCTTCCCGTTATGGCGAGGAAGAGTGGGCAGGGCAAAACGGTGAACATTTCCTCTTCAAGAATGACCCAGATTGTTGATTTTATGAGCTCAAGGAAAATTAAGAAGTCCAGACTTGGGTGCCCAGCAGTCTATCTTTGACTTGAGTCCTCTGTACTCTGCAGCATGAAGGGTTTGGAAGTGGCTTACACAAATGGTACTTGTGTCTGCCAAAAAGAAGGGAAACTGGAGGCAGCTTTCCAAGAGGTTACATATCAAGACAGGAAAGAAAGCCTGCAGTCCCTCTTTTCTCAAAGAACTTTTAGGCTGATGGGGATCATTTGACAGGACCAGACTAAGGAGCATCTACACGTGAAATAACACCCGCAGATCTGAGGAGGCAGGAACCAAAAAACTCGCATGCAAGCTGTGTCAACAGGAAGCAGAAATGGAATTGGGGCAGCAACCTTAAAACACACTTCAGCTGCACCAGTACAAGGGTCATCCATGTCTACCTGCAACTGTGTTATCACCTGAAAGACACCACAAGCTGGGTACAAACAAACCATTATACTACATCAAGCAGTATATAAGCTATACTTCCTGGAAGTGGCATGAGTCCCTTCATGAGCTAGGCCAGTTGGTTGGTGTTGCATGGTGAGGCAGCTAGTCTGCTCTTAGTTCCAGAAAGAACATGTGGGCTCTGGATAACGTTGTGTCATGCAGATACTCTCTGTTAGTCCTAAATCCCACAAAATCAACATGGAAGTGACAGAAGCTGAAACTGCACAACAGCACATCCATCTCTGTTCTGCATCATCCCTCCCTCACTAATGCAGAGCACTGCTGTCTTAGTAGGCTCTTCTGTGAGCTCCTGATTTGAATCCTTTGTCCCAGGCATTCACTTCCAACATAAGCAGTTAATCCCACTAAATCTAACACATGTAATAGCTCTTGGGTTCCTTGAGCTGCTAAATAGCCTTACTGTCCAGCCCTGGTGCTTCCTGGCAGGCTGGCAGCTCACAGCTGATGATGTTAACGTGATGGTCACATTCCCCAGGGAAAAGATTGTAGAGGCTGCTCATAAAGAAGGATCATACTGTCCAGAAACCATGGCTGCATTTTCACCTCAGCCTGGCAAATCCTTCTGGGACCCTGCCAGAAGCTTTACAAAACAACTGCTTGCTCATTGCCTGGATAGCAGCTCTCAAAGAGAAGTGAGGGTTGGCAAGGATAGCTTTTTTTGCTCAAGAGCTGGTTACATTGCAGGGGAAGCATTTTTTCCAGTCAAGCCTGAAGGCAAACCATGCGAGAAATATCCCATTTCAAGGGGTGGGTTGAAGAAGCAGACAGCTGCACTGCTGGTGGGCAGAGCGCTTGCACACATAAGGATTATATTGCCAGTGTTTTACCTGCCAATGTCTGTGGGTCTCTGGCATCAGAACCAGCTCTAGCAAGGAGGGCAAACAACTTGTGTCATAGAATGATAGAATGGTTTGGGTTGGAAGGGACCTTAAAGCTCACCTCATTCCAACCCCCTGCCATGGACAGGGACACTTTCCACTAGACCAGGTTGCTCCAAGCCCCATCCAACCTGGCCTTGAACACTGCCAGGGATGGGGCAGCCACAGCTTCAATGGGCACCCTGTGCCAATGTCTCATCAACCACACAGTGAAGAATTTCTTCTCAATACATCATCTCCATCTCCCCTCTGACAGTTTAAAACCATTCCCACTTGTCCTGTCCCTAAATGCCCTTGTCAAAAGCCCCTCTCCAGATTTCTTGTCAGCAAAGAAGCACATTGTAAAAATGAAGAACCAGCGGCGCTATGGGCTGCCAACCAAAGGTTTTTTTGAAGCTATGTCCCTGATACAAGAAGCCGGTCAGCTTCCTGTTACGCAGAGTGGCAGTGTGCTGCCCTACCGCTCTCCCTTTGACTGCTGGGACAAGCGCCCTCAGGGCAAGAAGGCAGCAAGACAGCGCCCGGGTCCACAGAAAGAGTCTGCAAACTCTGTGGACACGTGCCCACGAGGGAAACAGGTTCCTACCCAGTCTGGGACAGCAGCACTCCAGGAAGACCAAAAGAGATGGCCCAGCAGGATGGAGAGACACCGCAACGGAAAAGGAAGCATGGGGAACTAGCTGGTGGCAGCAAGGCTGGCAAAAACACCCTGACAGGCACCCCTGATAAGGAACAGGGCCCTGGGACACCAGGTGGTGGGCACAGCCCTTCCCTTTCTGGCCAGGCAAAGTGGGCACTGCCACAGAGCAAGGCAGCCCCACAGGGGCAATCAGGCCAGGGATCTGAGAGCCCCAGCATCTCCTGGGGGCATATGGGGCCACCAGAACTGCCACTGGAGAAGAGCATCCCTGTGCGAGAAGCAGACCACTCCATGGAAGGCCAGAGCAACTGCAGTGAGGATGTGGGGACACCTGAGCTGCCGTCAAAGCTGGCTGCTCCACTAAGCATAAGCTCTCTAAAGGCACAAAGACCCTCCCTCGAGAAGAGACCCCCAGCTCTGCCACTGTCTCCAGACTCTGCAGGGACCAACTTTTTGATTCCCTTCCTCAGTGTCCTCACCGACTGATTCAGGACTAAGCAAGCTGTTGTGGACCTGTGCAATCAGCTGGGTCATTTATGGCAGGAGCAGCACCCAGACAACACAGAGCTCCCCAGTGCCTTGCAGAGCCACCGCCACAGAGGAGCAGGGAAGGGCAAGGGAAGTGCCCAGGACAGAGCCAGCTCCAGGAGACTCAGTCCCCAGTGCAGCAGAGCCCCACATCTCCGCCAGATCTCCAGGCCAGTCAGGAGCACGAGCTCTCCCACAAGACAAGTTTCTTCTGCAGTCGTTCCATCGGAGCCTTTTCTGCGTGGGGAGCAGAGTCCCGCCGGAAGAGCCCGCAGACCCTGCGGACACGTGCCTGCTATGGACACAGGCTGCGCTCCGCTCTGGGACAGCAGCGCTCCTGGGAGGAGCACAGGAGACACCTCAGCAGGACGGGGAGCCAGCCCCTGCAAAGGGGAACAGCCCGGGCAGGGCCGGGGCCGCGGGGCAGACCTCTGAGGGTATTGAGGCCTGTCCCGGGCAGCTCACTGCCTGCCGCAGCCCTTTCCAGAAGCCTCCACAACAGACGGGAGGCGGCTCTGAGCGGATGGGAGGAGCGCGCGTCACAGTGAGCGCAGCCGCCCTAGAACGCAGGCGGGCAGAGGGGGTTAGCAACGGCCCTTAGCAACGGCCCTTAGCAACGACCCTTAGCAACGGCCCTTAGCAGCGGTCCTTAGCAACGGCCCTTAGCAACGGCCCTCAGCAACGGCCCTCACCAACGGCCCCCAGCAGAGAAGAGAGTAGCCAGGGCCGGTGCAGCCCGCGGGGGCAGAGAGGGCTCTGCCCATGCTCTAGGGAAGCGGCCCGGGCAGCGCGGCTGCGGCAGGAGGCACAGCAGAGGAAGCAGCACTTTTCCTGCCCAGCTCAATCTGGGCACATCTCGGGTACTTCCAGCTCATGGGGCTGCTTGCGCTGGTCCAGTGACCCCATGCACTTACAGTGCAGGAACTTCTTCAAACATGTTTGCTTTCTGGAATGAACAACAGAATGTATGTCTCCATGAATGTCATTAATATAATAGGGATGGCGAAAAGAAGGCTTAGGAGGGACCCTGTCACTCTCTGCAGCCACTTGAAAGAGGTCTACAAGTGAGATGGGGGCTGGACTCTTCTCCCAAGTAACAAGTGACAGCATGAGAGGTAACATCCTCAAGCTGCACCATGGGAGGTTTAGACTGGATACTGGGAAAAATTTATTTGCAGAGCGGGTGGTCAGGCATTGGAAGAGGCTGCCCAGGGAAGTGGTGGAATCAGCATGCCTGGAAGGGTTCCGAAACCGTGCAGATGAAGCCCTCAGTGACATGGTTTAGTGGTGGACTTGGCAGTTCTGGAGTAACGACTGCACTTAGGGCTCTTTTCCAACCTAGTTGAGAAAAGCATTTTCCAACCTAGCTGATTCTATGATCTTAAAGGTCTTTTCCAAACTACCTGATTCTGTGATACTATAATTGATGGCATTCTGTCAGTGTAAGGACTGCATTATTTTATATACTGAGTGGCAGAATGCAAAGGGTACTGTACTTGCTGGTATGTGCGGAGGCAGGACTGAGGCAGGCCTTCCAAGATAACCCTCTCATTTTCAGATTGTGGTATCTCTACCTCATCGCTGCATCGTTTCGAGCTCTGTGTATAGACAGACAGCAGAAATCCTGTTGACCATTAAGAAGCAGCATCTGCTTCTGAAATGCAGGCAAGTGCTGAACTGAAAAAGCAAACATGAAACCTTCCCTCTGGCAAATGTGTGTTTCCATGGTTTATGAGTTCATTAGTGACAAAGGGTTACCAACCACATTCCCACCTACGGCTATGCCCGACCGTTCAGTGAAGCCAGGGCTGCTTGGTTAATTTTTGCTGAAATTAAGCAGACATTTTTCCCAAGAATCTTTCACCAGGAAGAGTTGTGCCAAGTCCAGGTGTGAAAGGACCCATGAGTCCCTCCCGGCCCTCCAGAGTCTAGTGAAAAGGCTGCGATCTCTTGCAGGAGAACATGTCACACCTTGTTTCAGACTGTGCTGGAGACCAGGCTCTGAATCCAGACCAATTCTGCTATTTGATAGCTCAGGAAATCTCACAGCCAAGGACTGTGTATTCAAACTAAATATTTAACAAAGGCTTTCCTGTCTGCTTAATGAGGTGCCACCTCTCAAAGGGAGAGCGGTAGGGCAGAATCTCATGGATATGGCTCTGTGCTGGACACTTCTCTTGCCCTTCTCTGCTGTTCTAGTGCTGTGGCTCTTCGAGGCACTGAGGAGCTCTGTTTTGTCTGGCTGCAGCTCCTGAAGTCTTCAACCAAACAAGCCAAAGGAAAAGACACTCCAAGCAGAGCATGATTGGTTTGAGCTTTCGCATTCCTTTCTCTTGGTTATGGCCCATAGCAATTGTTATTTGTTCATTTCTCAAGAAAAATTAAAGTCATTTGGTTCAGGTTCAGTAGCTTCCATGAAACTTTTGTCCTGGTGTGGATACCTCCATCTATGTATTTATGGCATCTTGTTTGTTTAATATGTGCCTCATGGAAGCACCAGGCAGGGTATAGCTGAAATTGTTTTCTAAAAACAATATGATGTTCGAGCACCTTGGAAACTTTCACACTCTGAGGACACGCAGGATGGGCCATTTGAGAGATGCCCCATTCTAGTCAAAGCCAGCCATCTCCAACATCTTGTTGTGCTCCATAACAGCCCAAGCACCTTAGGTCTGTTATGGGCAGAAGGCAGGGCAGGAAGATGAAACAAATCCCAGCTGTTGGCTTCACAGTGACCACAGATTTGGGACTGTTAACGGAAGCATAGTCCTTGTAGGAACTGGCACTCAGTACTTTTTTTGCTCCAGCAGTGACAACAGCTGCTGAGTACAGATTTTATTTTTAAACAAATTTATCTATTACATGCATATATATAGGCTTTCAGTGTGTGCTGCTAAAAGTTTTTAGCCTTGTCTGTACTAACACTTAAATAAGCGCTGTAAGGCACAGGGCTTTTTTCTGTTGGTAGAGGAAGGTTTTAGATACACAGGTGATGACTTTGGTGGAGAACAGCATTACAGCAGATGAGATCCATAATGGGTTAGTCATGTACTGCCCAATAAAGACATCTGAAGCTGCTCTATATACCTGGAGATGAATGGCATGTCCAAAATAGTCAGTTCAGGAGGAGCATCAAGGACCTAATCAGACATCTGGACGAAAGGCCACTGAGGAGGGGATGGGGAATGTAGCTGCAAGCAGCCATTTGGAGAAGGCATGAGGAAATCCATCACCCTAAAATGTGAGGGGAAATGCTCTTACAGAGGAATTCACCTCTGTGGCACAGAGGTTGCAGTTTCCCTGCCTTTTGATGAGGCAGAGATGGATGCAATGGCTGGCAGGCAGAGAGGGGACCTCGGACACATGGCTGCTGGGACTCCACAGCAATGATGCAGCCTGCCATCACCATCAGAACAGGAGGGAGAGCCCCAGGACATTTAGGAGTACTGAACTTCCACCACTGCAAGTGATGCTGGCTGTTCTTCAGGGAAGTTTCTCTCCACTTGTGGATGAAGCAGATGTGGCTCATGTCTCCAGCATTCAGCCTAGACTGGGGCATCCCAGGTCTGAACCAGAGAAACAGCCTGGCAACAGCAAGAGCAGTACAGGAGCTGGAAATGGTGTCCAAGTAGAGCTGTACAGAATCATAGAATCACAGAATAGTTAGGGTCGAAAAGGACCTTAAGATCATGTAGTTCCAACCCCGCTGCCATGGGCATGGACACCTCTCACTAAACCATGTCACTCAAGGCTTTGTCCAACTTGGCCTTGAACACTGCCAGGGGTGGAGCATTTACAACTTCCTACCCATTCCAGCGCCTCACCTTTACCCTACCAGTAAAGAACTTCTTCCTTATATTCAATCTAAACTTCCCCTGTTAAAGTTGTAACCTGTTGCCCCCTCTGCTATCACTACAGTCCCTAATAGTCCCTCCCCAGCACCCTTATAGGCCCTCTTCAGATACTGGAAGGCTGTTATGAGGTCTCCACGCAGCCTTCTCTTCTCCAGGCTGAACAGCCCCAACTTCCTCAGCCTGTCTTCATATGGGAAGTACTCCAGCCCCTTGATCATCCTCATGGCCCTCCTCTGGACTTTTTCCAACAGTTCCATGTCATTTTCATGTCAAGGACACCAGAACCGTACACAACACTCCAAGTGAGGTCTCATGAGAACAGAGTAGAGGGGAGTTGTCCAGTCGTTTCACCCCATATCCTGGTACCGTGGGAGATGCTGTGCCCAGCAGGCAGGGAGGAGGACTTGTGTACACAGTGAGTTGGATCCTGCAGCAGTGACAGCCTGAAGTCTCAAGGAGACTGGGCAGGAAGCGTAGGCCCAGAGTGCTGGGGAGTGCTGGGCTTAGCACTCCTCATCCATCTTCGTCCTTTTTACACAGGCTAGACAGGCTAGACTGGGAGATGCTTGGGAGCAGTGACATCTCCTGGACTTCTATCACGACCAACGAAGTCAGCTCCTCTTTAGGGATGTCTCTGTCCCCTTCATGGGAAGAGACCTATACTTCCAACACGGAGTGCAAATGGGAGAGAGGTGTCCTATGTGAGTGCTGAATCAGGGACTACCATCACAGCATCAGACATTGTCTGTTTTTCATGCGAGCGTCTCCCCACTCTTGTGGATGAAGCAGACATGACGCATGCCTCCAGCATTCAGCCTGGCCTGGAGCATCCCAGCACTGACCTGAAGCATCCTAGCACTGACCTGGAGAAGCAGCCTGACCCAGCAGGTCATCCACCTTGCAATAAATGGGTGGACATCTTCCTCGAGGACAGTGGCATGCAGCAGCACCAGGAAGGTCTCAGTATCCAGCTGAGTGCCCCCATGCCACTTCCAGAGGAGACTGAGGTCAACTCTAGGGAACTGTAGATGCCTTTTCACCACAACAATGGCCAGGAGACCTTGGAGGGCCCCATCACAGAATCCAAACTGGAGCAGGAACTGGGCCAGGCAGCCAATGTGGATGAGGATCCACAGCATGTTCCAGCCCCAGCTCCTCCAACACCTCAGCGACAAGAATGTGACATGAGGATCATTCCCATTGTGCAGAACCCAACCTTTCCTGGATAAGGCTACAAAAAGTAGACTAGAGCATCACATTGTGAAGAGGAAGATACAGAAGCAGTACAGGCTGCAAATGAGGATCCTGGAATGTGAGGAAAGCTTTGTAAGTCATTTGGAACTGAAAAGCCTCTCAGCCATCCCCTCCACAGCACTACCCTGGGCTGCCCTACCGCTCCCACTTCCAGCACTGAGCAGGAATGCTCAGACAGGAGGCCATCAGGAAGGTCCCTGGACTGTCAGAAGAGTCCACAGAACTTGTCCACAGAGCAAGCAAAGGTGCGTTGAGAATAATTAGTTGAAAAGGCACGTGATCAGCAATGTCATTGGCTGGGAAAAGCGTATGATGTTGCGAAAAGTACCAAAAAGAAACTGACCGATTGTCCTGGGTTCAGCAGTAGCAGTTATTTTTCTCCTTCTTGGTAGCTGGTGCAGCGCTGTGTTTTGATTTTTTGGCCTGGGAACAGTGCTGATAATGCCAGTGTTTTTAGTTGCTGCTCAAATGTTTGGTCTGACCAAGGACTTTCTGAGCCTCATGCTCTGCCAGGGAGGAGGGGAAGCCAGGAGGAAGCAGAGACGGGACACCTGACCCAAACTAACCAAAGAGGTATTCCATACCACAGCACGTCATGGCCAGGATGTAACGGAGAGTTACCCGGAAGGGCGAGATGACTGCAAGGTTGGAGGAGGTATCGATCAGTGCTCGGCTGTGGGGAGTGGGGCGAGTTATCAGTCAGCTGGTGTTGAGGTGTTGTATTCTTTCCTCTTGTTATTTCCTTTAGCATTATTATTATTGGTGGTAGCAGTGGTGATTTGTGTTATACCGTAGTTACTAAACTGTTCTTATCTCAACCCGTGGGAGTTGCATTCTTTTCGATTCTCCTCTCCGTCCCTCCGGGAGCAGGGGGAGGGCAAGAAGGGGGCGGAGTGACTGAACAAGCTTTGTGGTTGGGTTTAAACCACGACACCGATACTAACAATTACTAACCGCTAGGTAGGGGTCTATAAAAAGCATGTAAGGTAGCTCAATAAAATGATTTTGGTTGCACCACCACTGGAGTCTGTGCCTCAGTTGCCACAGCAGTGAACATTTCCTCTTTAAGAATGACCTAAGTTTGTTGATTTCTGAGCTCAAGGAGAATTAAAAAGTCTAGACTTGGGAGCCCAGGAGTCTATGACTTGAGTCCTTCATACTCTGCAGCATGAAGGGTTTGGAAGTGGCTTACACAAATGGTACTTGTGTCTGCCAAGGAGAAGGGAAACGAGGCAGCTTTCCAACCTTCGACAAGACCAAGTTGCTCCAAGCCCAGTCCAACCTGGCCCTGAACACTGCCAGGGGTGGGGCATTCACAGCTTCCTTGGGCAACCCATTCCAGTACCTCACTACCCTCACAGTAAAGAACTTCTTCCACATACCCAATCTAAACTTCCTCTGTTTAAATTTTAACCCATTACCCCTTGTCCTATCACTACAGTCCCTAATGAAGTGTCCCTCCCCAGCATCCTTGTTAGGACCCCTTCAGATACTGGAAGGCTGCTGTGAGGGGCAGTGAGGCCAGGCAGCCCCAACACTAAGCCCCTGTGCTGCACTCTAACCTCCTAGCTGGTAGAGCTGCTGTTTGAACAAGGCAAAACCAGGTTGATCTAAGGAGGCTGAAGAATCCTGTTAAACATTCTCTTTCTTTTTTTGCTATCCATCTGAAGTGTTGGAATGGAAGGTTACAGGCTCTTTAGAAAAGACAGGCCCAGCAGATGGGGAGGGGGAGTTGCTACTTATGTTAGGGATAGGCTGGAGAGTATGGAACTTTGTCTGGGGACAGGTGAGCAGTTAACAGAGAGTCTGTGGGTCAGGGTCAAAGGGAGAAAAGTTATAGGAGGCTTTGCTGTGGGGATCTGTTACAGACCACCTGATCAAGAGGATTCTGTAGATGAAGGGCTCCATAGACAGATAGGAACAGCCTCACACTCACAGGTCCTTGCCCTCATCAGAGTCTGAGGGATGGCAGATCAGACTAAGGCAGTAGAGATGGGAACCTACATTCCACAGATCTTTTCAGGGAAGATCAAGCAGGGTCAGAGTAACACAGAAACATGCTTACTTGGGCAGCATTAGCCCATCTCCTTCGTTACTTGTGCAACACAAGTATATCTTCCCTGTTTTCCACAGTGACGGTTCAGGCTTGCAGGCCCTTTTTCTCATGGGAGAATCCAACCACCCTGATATCTGTTGGAGCGACAGTACAGCCCAGCACAAACAATCCAGGAGGTTCCTCAATTGTGTGGAAGACAATTTCCTTCTGCAAGTAATAGAGGAGCCGACAAGGAGAGGTGCCATGCTTGACCTCGTGCTCACCAACAGGGAAGGGCTGGTTGGAAATGTGATGCTCCAGGGCAGCCTTGGATGCAGCGATCACGAGATGGTCGAATTTGAGATCCCCAGGACAGTGAGAAGAGCGTGCAGCAAGCTCAGTGCCCTGGACTTCAAGAGAGCAGACTTTGGCCTCTTCAGGAACCTGCTTAGTAAGTTCCATGGGATATAGCCCTGGAGGGCAGGGGGGCCCAAGACTGTTGGTTGATATTCAAGGATCACCTGCTACAAGCTCAGGAGTGCTGCGTCCCAACTAGAAGGAAGTGCGGCAGGAGGGCCAGGAGACCTCCTTGGATGGATAAGGAGCTGCTGAGGAAACTTAGAGGGCAAAAGAGGCTTATAAAAGGTGGAAGCAAGGACAGGAGGCCTGGGTAGAGTACAGGGATGTTGTCCAGGAAGCTAGGGACCAGGTTAGGAAAGCTAAGGTCCAGTTAGAAATAAACTTGGCTAGGGATGTGAAAGATAACAGGAAGGGATTCTATAGGTACATTTCAAATAAAAGGCAGACTAGGAACAACGTGGTCACTCTCCAGGAGCTACCAGGAGAACTGGCTACACAGGATTTGGAGAAGCCTGAGGTTCTAAATGACTTCTTTGCCTCGGTCTTCACTAGTAAAGGCTCTGACTGCACCACCCAAGTCTTGGGAGGTAGATGCAGGGACTGTGAGAATGAAGACCTTGGACCCACTGTAGGAGAGGATCTGGTTCGAGACCATCTTAAGAACATGAATGTGCACAAGTCCATGGGACCTGATGGAATCCACCCGCGGGTCCTGAAGGAGCTGGCGAATGAAGTTGCTAAGCCACTGGCCATCATATTTGAAAAATCATGGCAGTCAGGTGAAGTTCCCGACGACTGGAAAAAGGGAAATATAACCCCCATTTTCAAGAAGGGGAAAATGGAAGACCCGGGGAATTACAGACCAGTCAGTCTCATCTCTGTGCCTGGCAAAATCTTGGAGCAGATTCTCCTGGACAGCATGCTAAGGCACATGAAAAACAACAAGGTGCTTGGTGACAGCCAGCATGGCTTCACTGAGGGGAAATCCTGCCTGGCCAATTTGGTGGCCTTCTATGATGGGGCTACAGAACTGATGGACAAGGGTAAAGCAGTTGATGTCATCTACCTGGACTTGTGCAAAGCGTTCAACACTGTCCCACACGACATCCTTTTCTTTAAATTGGAGAGACATCAATTTGATAGGTGGACCACTCGGTGAATAAATAACTGGCTGGATGGCCGCACACAAAGTGTTGCGGCCAGTGGCTCAATATCTGGCTGGAGACCAGTAACGAGTGGTGTCCCTCAGGGATCAGTGTTGGGACCGGTCTTGTTTAACATCTTCGTCGCTGACATGGACAGTGGGATTGAGTGCGCCCTCAGCAAGTTTGCCGATGACACCAAGCTGTGTGGTCCGGTTGATATGCTGGAGGGAAGGGATGCCATCCAGAGGGACCTTGACACGCCTGTGAGGTGGGCTGATGCCAACCTTATGAAGTTCAACCACGACAAGTGCAAGGTCCTACACCTGGGTCGGAGCAATCCCAGGCACAGCTACAGGTTGGGCAAAGAAGAGATTCAGAGCGGCCCTGCAGAGAAGGACTTGGGGGTGCTGGTTGATGAGAAAATGAACATGAGCCGGCAGTGTGCGCTCGCAGCCCAGAAAGCCAACCGTATCCTGGGCTGCATCAAAAGGAGCATGATCAGCATAACATAAAAAGGACATGGAACTGGTGGAACAAGTCCAGAGGAGGGCCACGAGGATGATCAGGGGACTGGAGCACCTCCCGTACGGAGACAGGCTGAGAAAGTTGGGGCTGTTCAGCCTGGAGAAGAGAAGGCTGCATGGAGACCTCATAGCAGCCTTCCAGTATCTGAAGGAGGCCTTTAAGGATGCTGGGGAAGGACTCTTTTGTTAGGGACTGTAGTGATAGGACAAGAGGTAACGGGTTAAAACTTAAACAGGGGAACTTCAGATTGAACATAAGGAAGAAGTTCTTTACTGTGAGGGTGGCGAGGCACTGGAATGGGTTGCCCAAGGAAGCTGTGACTGCTCCATCCCTGGCAGTGTTCAAGGCCAGGTTGGACAGAGCCTTCGGTGACATGGTTTAGTGTGAGGTGTCCCTGCCTATGGCAGGGGCTTGAAACTTGATGATCCTAAGGTTCTTTCCATCCCTAACTGTTCTATGATTCTGCGAAAACAGGGCTCCAACATGTACCAGCAGCCTGTTTTCCTGGGGTTTGGCCATGCACTTGGGATTTCCAGGTAAGAGCCCATCTCAGCACTGGGCAGCCCCGGAGCTGTCTCTGGTGTACACAACTTGAAGAGTACCCCTCTGCCCTAGAAGTGAATGCTTCCAAAGCACTTCTCCTTCCCTGTTCCTTCCACTGTGAAGGCAATGAATTACTCTGGGTCTGGAAAAGCGAAGCTTTAAAATTCTTGGGCTGCAGCTGCTTCTGCAAATGGTGTCATTCAGCCAAGCTTCATAACACTGGGCTTCTTGGCTCCGTATCCCCCTTTATAAATACGTATTTTCTTGATAGGTCGAGCACCAGCAATTCCCTTGGTTCCATAAGGAACATAAAAGAATGGATTTTGATGCCCCAGGGAGCTTGCATTGTGCAGTGTTTTACGGGAAAGGCCCTCACTTCATGCAGTGCTTTGGATTCTTGTTCCTGAATATCCTGCTTCACATTATTTATTTCTGCAGAATTTTTGGCTCTGCTGATGGACTTCATGATGGCTCCTGGCTCTCCCAGCATGGGGCAAACCAGAAGTCCAGATCCATACACTGTGGGGAGCATGGTTCTAGCCCCATGCACCAAGGCTCTTTTCTGTTTCTGGATAGCTGTTAGCAATTGTCAAGGCAGAGGAAGGTGCATCGTTGCTTTCGGAGCAAGATTTCAAGGTAGGCATGTGTGAATTGGATTGTAAATAAGAAATAAAGCAGGGTTTGGCTTTCTCGATGCTGTTGTATCGACTTCAAGAACACTTACCCTGATTGTTGCCCATGCACAAGCAGATTTTGCCCCATATGCAGGCTCTTGACTTGCACAATACAAGGAAAATGATGCCAGAACATAAATTAAGAAGCATGAATGGGTAAAACACAAAGGAGATTATTTTGTACTAATGGTTTAGCAAAGGCATTCAGACGCTTCTAAAGTTAGCACATTGTGCTGCCAAGAGAAACACTGCAGCAGGGGGAAAATACCTCACTGGATAGCTGTCTACCAGCAGATACATCCTGTTTTTCAGCCCAGACAAATAAAGCTTGACTCTGCCAAGTATACACTTTGGCTTTCTTTGCCTTATGTGGGATAAATACTTCCCCCCTCTTTTAAAGGTATTACCGCAATTAATGAAAATCAAAGCTGTATCTGATAAAAATGCGGTGCATTATCTGGAATAAAGACCTTCTGTCGCAGAAATTACCTTGTCTCATCAATTAGCTGAAACCTCACTCAGCCTGTAATAGAGACTACCTAATTCACATGTGGCTTCTGATTGCTCTTCCCAGCATTGCTAATAGCTTCAGTTAGCATTGCAGCAGAGACAGAACTGTGTGAGAAACAAAATATATTTGGCAAATGCACATTTTATGAACAAAAATGCTGCTCTAAAAATACATTGCCTTGCTCACACTGAGAACGGAGAAGTTAGCAAAAGTCATGTTTGAAGTTGCTGTACAGCTTGATTTGAGCTTCCCTGTGCTTGTTTTATAATACAACTATAAACATGAGAGCATGTAATTAAAGGCCTTATCAAGTACATATGCAAAATAAACTAAATGAAGGCCACATTAGCAATCTTCTTTCTGGCACTTCTCGACTTCTGAGTGCCTGACACTGCAGTTTCGATGCTCATGCAATCTAATCTTTGTGCGTGACATAGACAGTGTTAAAAGTTCCCCAAAGTAACACCACCTGCTACTGAAATATCAAAGGGTCTCAGCTGTTCACTGTATATTTTAAGTAATTACAGTAAGTAACGGGTCTGTTATTTTGCTACCAGATAGGGCCCAAGGTTAGCTGGGTTCCCTTGAACAGCCACCCTGCATAACCATCTGCAGGGTTCCTTGTCCTCTCTGGCGTGGAGCTCCTCACTGCAGGAGCCAGCAGTACCCCCAGAAGCACCTCAGAATCTCTGGGGTGGCAGTAGATTAAGAAGCTTTTTCTCCAAGCAGACTGGGAGCACAGAGAATTAGGCATGTGCATCTGCAGAAACAGGGTCTTTGTTGGAATTGTGCCCCTTTTACCTTTAGCCTAGGGTTGCCATTTCAGTATATAAATCAGTGAAAGTTTTGGCAGTGGATTAACTTTATATAGACCACATAGCATTCCTCCTCCACCAACATGCCCAGTATGTAATTTATATTCTTTTGTTTTTGATGGATTTCTTTTTGGAGAACGATTTACATCACCATTCATTTTGAAGATAGATCATTTCGCAGTGTTTGATAGATCAGCCTCGGCGCTTGGAAAGCTGGCATCCAGATGTACAGCTTGCAAAAAAAATACACTCTTGTTCAAGGGAACAGCGGTGGTATGAGATCACCTTATATGGACCTTGCTATCTTCCCCTGCTAGCAGAGAATTGATTTTTTTTTGCAATGAAAATTCCTCAAAGCAGCCCTTTATCCTTGTAAAAGACATACAAAATGGGAAAGTACAAGCCAGTGCATTCAGAGTGAAGAATTATTAACAGTAATGTAACTTACTGGCATGACAGCAGGGATAAATTTAGACTGAGGACTCTGGAGTTAAGGTTTAGGAAATAGCAATCTTTGTTTAAAGATGCAACTCATGAATTAATCAGGATGAATAATATGATAATATACGAACAGCAGCGTTTAGAAACTCCTACGGGTTTCAAGGCTTTGTTGAACCAAGCACACATCCTAATAGACAATGCTGCCTCAGAGAGTTTACCATCTTGTGAGTTGAGGCTGATAAGAAGTCAGATAAAGGAAGGATTAATATGCTCATTTTATAAGCAGGGAATCAAGCCACAGCATGATTAGGAGCTAAATTTATAAGAAGGGTGCAGACTTTCCAGTGCTTTGCTCTCAGGTGCACTGATTGCTGGAGGCCAGCACAGGGCCAGCAAACTTGTGGCTCCTGAATGGCTGCATGGAGGAAGTGCCAGTGGGTGTGATCTGTTGAAAAAAAGAGCTCATGGTGCTTAGGGGGTGTGATTCATCCTCAGGGAAACAATGAAAGGAGGTGGGAAGGAGACATCTCTTTGTGAGGACACCTCAGCGCTTGTCGCTGTGCTTCGGGGCTCTAATTCAACCTCTTTGCTCTCACTAAGTCATTTGTCTTCATACTCAAGGTGCCAAAATGTTTGAGCATATTTGTTCTGAGGAGCTGACTATGGTGTTGTAGTTAGGTTTTGTGTTTGTTCTGCTCCTCAAGAAGTTTCACCAAACAGCAAACATAGCTTGGGGAGCAAGTGGCCTGTATGTGTCACTGGGGCAGGTTGGTAGGTGGGCAAGCCACAGCTCAGTCCTGTCCCGCCTGGCACAGCTGGATCAGCAGTTGTAGGAGCAGGGGGGAGTCAAGTACAGTGACAGGGTGCAGGAGAAAATCGAGGGATCTTTCCCAGCTGTGTAACCTCATGCAGGTCCCACCATGACATTGCTCCTCTGGATCAGGCCCAGGACTCCCGCTGTCAAAACAAGTGAATTTGCCAACTGAATTTAACTAATATTCCTCTGTCTGTTACACAGTTTGTCAGTGGTGCGTCATGTCACAGATGACAACCGTGGCAAACACAGCCTCTTTGCAAGGGGATCACAGAAATCGCGTGTCCTGGTAAGAGAAGCCTTCCCCAGAGCTTCACTTGTGCAGTGCAGAAGCTTTTGTGCCAGTGTCTTACCCTGCCACATGTTCCTTCACTAAAGTCCACCTCTAAAGTTACAGTGCATCATGGGGCATTAGTAATAAATAAATGCAGGCTGGGTTTAGCAGAGGAGGTCAAGGATGCTACAGCACCCCTGCCTCCCATTCCCACCAGAAGAGGTGAGGATCTGTTGTGTAACAGCATATCCCCATTGGAGCTGTGCCCACACTGCTGTGGCAGCTGCCACAGTGCCAGGTTTTTAACATCCTCCCCCAGGAAATAACTGTGGAGGTGCCGATGCTGTTCCCAGCAGCTGATTACCAGATACGAACTGTGATAGCTTCTTAAGATGTAACACCACATGCACAGAGTAAAATGCTGGCCTGAAGCAGTCTGTGTGCGGGTGAATCCTGCAGGCAGGCAGAAACCTGCTTCAGCTTTGTCCTGGTGAGCTGCCAGCATGAGCTGAGGGCCTCCCAACACTGCATCGTGGAGGAGACTTTATTCCCAGGGAGCCCGCATGTGAAGCCCCTACTCACTTTTAAACTCATGCTTACTGGATGTAAAACATATGCAAACCAGGCAGGGAGAGCTGGATAAATGTCACAGGAAAGTGAAAATGGGTCTCAACTCAAATATAAAGCTAACTGTTCTCAGACAGGGAAGAGGATCTCTGTTTTTCTACACAGTACTGCAGGGAAAGGCCATAAAAACTGGAGTCTCACAGAGGGTGGAAGTGGTGCTGCCCAGAGCAGGGTCTGTAGGCTGGGTCCTTTTTCAGAGTGATGCTTTAACATCAGTTATCTATTTTTCTGCCATCAAATTAAAAGGAGATTCCTCTTCCTGGCAAGAGAGCCCAGTAGCTCAAATTCCTCTCTTCTCCTTGGACTGAATTATTTAAGCACAGTACTAAACTGTCCCAGAGACTGCTTTTATACATAAGCACTGCTTTATATTCTGTTCTGTTCCTGTCAGACCTTCCTCTACATTTCTGCTTAGCTCTTAATTTTCTTAGATGCTACCTTACTGTATTTATGTTTATTAGGACACAAGTAAAACGTGTTCTTGGGAAAGAATGTTGCAAGTTTGCAGGCTCCTGCCTTCACTCTTTAATGGACTTTTCTGCTCAGAAAAGGTGGCATACTTGAACATATTTTATGCTTACAGAAGGAGATACATTTTCAAATTAGACATGAGACTCTTTCAAAACCTTTGAGGTGAGCTATTCGGCTGGGATTGAAGTGCATTATGTCTCACCATTCAATAAATACATCTTTTAAATGAAAGGCAGGGCCATGTTTTCCCAAAGCTATGTTTTGACACTGCTTTGTTTTATAGATAGATGTTACTTCTGAGACAGCTCCAGGTTTAAATTTTCCTTATTTCTTTAGTAGAAATGAATAACAGAATTTTGGCTCTTCAGCTTGTAGAGAAAGCATCTATACACACGTTGCACATTTTCACTGATCTGGAAAAGGGTCTAAAGCCTTAATTAGGCTGCATAGAGCAGACATTCATGAATGAGAAAGAAATAACCCCCCCTTTGTTTTACATGTTGAGTTCTGACACCAAATGTAAGAACAACAAAGCTCCTATCCGTGCCTCCCCAAAGGTCACTAATTCTGTTATCACTTATCCCCAAAGGCCTTCTATTCTGTTGTGTCTGTGTACACATACACTTCTGTGTGAGCAGCTCTTACTTTCCTCATCATCCCTTTTTTATGTCATGATGCCAGCTGTGATGAGCAGATACACTGCTATTGTCTACCATTAAGTCAGTGCCTGAGGAAGTGCAGGAGATGGGAAGATATCTGACTACATCTCTTTCCTCTCTGATTTTAGCAGCTAGCCAGGCAAATGGAAGGAATACAGATGGAGAAAGTAATTGAAGGCCAGTTTCTCCAAGGCATTTAACCATCATTTTCAAACTTCTGAGGATATTGGCACTTCTCTGCTCACACCAGAGGAAAGGGGAGGGATTGTGACTATAGATACATCTAAGGATCATGGTTGCTTGACAATGCTCTCCTCCCTTTCATCCGTTGCATTACAGTTGGTGTATGAGCAGTGTCTGTAACACACTGACAGCATTTGCAAGGTGGTTTTGAATATAGGTGCCACTCGAGGAGGGCATGCTTTAAGAACGTAACGGTAGAGAACATCACTGGGCTGTTGCAGTTAGTATTGGCATTAAGTAGAGAGGCTGGGTGGTGAAGTGATAAACATTTTCCCTTCTCAGCCTTGTGTTCTTAATCATCCTTAAAACTAAACCCAAGAGAAATCAACTGCCTGTGTCAGAGGACTTTAGCTATACTCGTAAACCAAACCCTGACAGAATGTTGTATGTGCCCTGAGGTTTTCTGGCTTGTCTGCCCTGGTCTATGCTGTGGACCTCTCCTCACCTGCAGAGCTGTGTGGCTCCGTCCAGACTGCTTTTGGGAATGGTTCCTGCTTTGTGCTGTCTCCTGAGCAGTGTGTGAGAGAGCAGTAGAACATCAGGCCAAAAGCCTGCCAACAGAAAATTGAATTCCCATGCCCAGTCTGGTGCCCTTGAACTTTTAATTTACTAGAATGCTGCACTTGTATCTCCAGTGTTTACACTGGGTCTGGTCACATCCCTTAAAAACAGTATGTTCTGTCTGACCTGTTCTAGAGCCTTTGCTTTCAGCATCCCCATTTGGACTGTTTTAGCAAGAGCCCTTAGCCATCTTCCTAAACATGTCCCTGGTCTCTGGATTGTTTGCCTTTCTGACCCTGTGTCCTGGGTTCAGCAGTAGCAGTCATTTTTCTCTTTCTTAGTGGCTGGTGCAGTGCTGTGGTTTTGACTTTCGGCCTGGGAACAGTGCTGACAACACCGATGTTTTTAGTTGTTGCTGAGTCATGTTTACTCTGATCAAGGACTTTCTGAGTCTCATGCTCTGCCAGGAAGGATGGGAAGCCAGGAGGAAGCAGAGACAGGACACCCAACCCAAACTAGCCAAAGAGGTATTCCATACCACAGCACGTCATGCCCACTATATAAATAGGGGGCAGTTACCCAGAAGCGCTAGTTCACTGCTCGGTCAAGCGGGGTATCAGTCAGAGGGTGGTGAGCGGTTGTATTCTCTTCCCTTGTTATTTCCCTTATTATTATTGGTGTTAGCAGCAGTGGTTTGTGTTATACCTTAGTTACTGGACTGCTCTTATCTCAACCCGTGGGAGCTACATTCTTCCGATTCTCCTCCCCATCCCTTTGGGAGCCGGGGGGGGAGGAAGAGGCGGGAAGTGAGCGAGTGAGCTGCGTGGTACTGGGCTTAAACCATGACACCCTGCTAGGAGACCTGGCAGGAGGTGTGCTCCACAAAATGCAGTGATATTATGTAGAAAGGGAAAGAGAATACAAACTGATTTAGCAGCTCCTCCTAAGAGAAAAAGAGTAAGAAGAAAAGCAGAGATGACAAATTTCTGTTTCTATTCTGTGCGTGGATGGTACTATTTAAACATAACTGAGCTGACTGACACTTACACAGGAGTGATATTTTTTTAGATATTCCTGAAAATTTGTTACTATCTGGGATACCCTTTGTGAGAGATTTCTGAGATTAGTTCCTGGTGACAGCATTTGTGCACTAGGAGCTCATAGAGGAAATTGAATGTTATCTCTTGCTAACAGGAAGGATATTTGCTCCCTGCCAATGACTTGATACTCTGTGATGGTCAAAGGCTGGGTTTATTTTATGCTTTTCAGTTACCACAGGTGGATGATATTTGAGATGCAATAATACAAAGTGTTACACAGCCTCATACAGGATGGACCAGCTGGGATATGGTGTGATGGAAAATCATTGTCTCCTGAATAATTTTGTCAGTTCTGCTTTTTTTAGCGACAAACCAGAACAAACTGTGCTCCCTGCCCCAGAGAAAATGGGACCTTTTAAAGTGAGACTTTTCCCTCCCATATGGCATCAGGTGCCTGTTAGAGCCAGCCAGAAACCTTTACAGCCCTTACTTTTTTCCAGGGCTCTGCCTCATAGTAACCAGCGCTGGCCAAAGGCTCCTTGACTCCTTGACAGCCTCTCAGGGACTTCAGGCTTGGGTCAGGAGCCATCCAGGGGGCATTTCCCCCGGGGTTTCCTGGAGGTGGCTACACAGTTTTGGAGGCCAGGAGGGTTTAATAACATGGATGAGGCCAGGCTATGCCATTTGGTCTCAGGGCAGGGCAGAGATGCACCTGGGGTTCAGAGTGTGTGTGTGTGTATACAGTAGCACTGGACAGGATATGATAGACAAGATGGCTGAGACAGAAGCAGGTTAGTCAAAACCGTGCTTGGAGTCCAGATTGTTAGGACCCTCGCACCGGCAGTACTATTCACTTATTTACAGTGAAAACAGAACAGGAAAAATTCCCCTGAGGAATCCTGAACTGCAGCCTTGGCTGACATCACTTAATGTGCATCAGCAGGGCACAGCCTCAGTGGTGTGGATCAAAATACCCTGGAGAAATGGAAACCCAGCACTGCAAACCACCAAGTAACCTTGTGAAATGGTGACACAGGCACAAGTCTGGCTCTGCTCCAGGAAAACCCTTTCTCACCTTTCTAATGAGCAGCAGCCTCACCAGGGAGTGAGGGAGATTCATGACCATTTTACCCAACATGCTCTCTGTAATTTACTGTTCTCATTACTGAACATGAGATGATTTTTCATAGCAAGTCTGGAGGGAACTGGAACTGCACAAGCATTGTCCACACTCTTGTGTCAGAGCCTGTTTAATGTTGAAGCTGATTAAATGCCTACCTTTTTACAAATCATGCAATCTAAAAAGGCCTGCTTGTGCTACGGAGGGGGAAAATTTAATGAGGGTGGTGAATGTGAAGTACAAAATCTGAATGTTGACTTCTAAAGGTTTGAAATTGATACAAAACAGGATCTGGAAAAGATCTTCAACTTCCCAACCTATAAACAAGCTGCTTTGTTTTCTTTTGGCACTGCCAAACCCTGGTTACTAGAAATGAGGAAAGGTGTTACTGAACGCATTGACATGCCACATTTAAGTGTTGAAATGAGAAGGGGACCTCTAAGTACCCTTCTGAGTTGTTTCTCCTCCATGTATTTGATACAGGCTCAAGTGCTGGGAGAGGTGGTGGTGTTCCCTGGTCTCCCTCCATGTCTTCCCAGGTGCTGCCCCTTACTCCTAATGAAGCCCCAGAGCATCTCCAGCTGCCAGCCCTCCTCCTTCCCTAGTCCTTTGCAAAAGGGAATTGGCCTCATCTTCCCCCCGCAGTCACAGATGATGCTACAGTGAAGGCCTTAAGAGTGGGGTTAGTCTCCAACACACATCTCCAGGAATGTCCTTTTTAAAAAGAGCTTGTACCAAATGCACTCAGTGAAAGCCTGTGCTCCAGATGTGATCTGGCTACCCTCCCCACCCTTAGGAACACTGAGGTATGTGATGTTGCTGAGGATGGTGCTGTAAAAAATGAAGTGACAAGTCTGCGTGTATAAACTGTGCCCTTGGAATGTGGGAGCCTAAGATGCTTATACTCTGAATTTCAAATACAAGCACTTGTAAGGAATTGACCTTGCAAGACTTGCCAATGCCCGGAATCAAAATGGTTTATATTGCTTCTGAAATCATATTCTCAGATCTGTTACTCCCGTTATCCATACAAATGTCTAATCCTCTTTTGAATTGTGCTAAGTACTTGGCACTGGTACTGTCATGTGAAGTAGGTTCTAACTTTGTAATATTTTGATTTTTTTTTTTTTTTTTTTTTTTACTTTATGTACCTTCTGCTTGTGATTTTATTGAATACCCTCTTTTTCTTGTATTAGGGGAGGAAAAATAACTGCCCTTCCTTTTCATCACCTTACCCTTGTATTATTCTGTTTACTTCAACTGCTTCTTTCCTAATCATCCTTCCTCTGAGATAAGGTCCCCATCTTTGTCTTCTCTTCTCTGGCATGCCCCTGAACACGTCCAGTGCCTTGCTCCAGTGGGATCATGGCAGGGGGCTACAAGCAGATGATAATGCAATGAATTTATTTGATGAATACATTCAAGGAGGGCATAAATGGAGAATATTATAATCTCCTTATGAACAATAAACAAGTAGAGAAATAGCTGAATTAATTAAGTAAATTATTCCCTATGAATTATGTGTCCAGTTCTGTCACTAGTGCTTAAACATAATGGTGACCAACTAATTAAAAACTGTGGAATGAAATTTATCATCTTGAATAGAAAGAAACGAAACGTTGTGCTCAGGCTATTCGACAGCTGAACTTGGACATTTACCTTAAATTATCCATATTGATGTGAGGTATGTGATCACTGATAGTTGTAACAGAGTTTTAAATAAAAAGCTAGTCACTGTTTAATAACCCCACCAACTCTAACCTGAATGTTCTTTAGTTAATGCACTCCTGTGTTTTATGTATGGATGAAGGATGGATAATCCCCCAAAGGGGAGGATTATTAATTTTTTCATGTGAAAGTTTCAAAGAGCATTTCAAATCCCGAATTATTTATATAACATTTCTGAAAATGAAAGTCTTTGAAATGCTTGCAGTCACTTAAAAGCAGACTGTGAAAGGGCTGCAATGACAGGAACTGCTGTTTACGTGGGATGAAAGCCAGCCCTGTTGATCTAATTTTATATTGTAATAGACAGGATTATTGATCCTGCCTTTTCTTGGTGGAAGTGTTTTGTGCACAGCTTTCTCCCAGCTTCACTCAACCTCTCTTTTGGGTCGGTGACCTTTCTTGAGCTTTTTCCTTTGTGAAGAATGAGCAGGCAGTGATGGTACTGATGAGCAACTCAGACATTGATTTTCACTTCATGGCCATATGAAACCTCTTGTGTGGTGCTTGGGAAATTGCTTGAGCCTCGCTGACAGCTTTCCTCCTTGTCCTTTCTGTGACTGTCCTGAACAGGTTTCTTAACCACACTGAGGTTTCTCATCACTTGGAAAAATAGCTCTATAAGTAGAGCTCTAGTAGCTCTATCTTCCACACACAGTAAAAGTTGATGGTGTTTTATATTGCAAACATTTCATGGGCTGAAATACTGTCTTCACAGAAATTTGATTTAACTAAATTTTGGCAGGTAATTTATAACTGCCCTCCAAAATCAGAAAAAGCCTTTCTAAAGCTCTGGATAATACTGTAACATGTCTGCATGAAGTATACCATCGGCTGGGGTTGTTCTGACTGGTGAGTTGAAGCTGACAGACCTCAGGGGGGTTTTGGCAGCATGGGAAGGTGAAGGAGAGGTTTCTGAACACGGATTCCCACTTGGGTGGCTGTGCAGGCAGTGAACAGTTTGTCGGGACAGTGTGATGTGGATGGTCCCAGGTCTGTGGTGGGGTCAGGGAGCAGCAGCAATGGCACACAGCACCCAGAGGTCTGCTTCCTCAGTCACTTTCGTGCAGAGAGTTTGTATAAAATACCTAAACATAAACTATGTTTTTACATTCTGAGAAGGAAATGGCAGCCTGCAGTTTCTGAGTTTGAGCCAGAAACCCATGCCTGCGAGCAGCATTGTCTTCATTTATAGCACATCTTGGCCAATTCGAAAGAAAAAAATTATCCCAGTCGTAGGGCTGGGTCTGTTTACAGGGAAAATTCATGGTGTAAAAGGGCACCAGGCAGGTGGAATTTGTTCTATGCTGCCCCAAACTGGGAACAACAGTTTTATATGTTCTAATACAATGAGTCAGCAATTCAATTAAGTAGCAGCTTAACATCTTAGACCAACCATTATAACAAGTCTATAAATTGGCAAGCCAGTTTCTAGCAATACTCAATAATTCATTTGCTGGTTTCATCCCATAATGTCTGATAGAATCTATTTAAGGCAAATGTGAATGAACAAAACTGGATTTATGCTGGATTTGTTGCTTTGCTCCTCGCAGCTCTGGCTCTCATTATCACACAACTGATTACAAAATGGATAAAATCTAAAAATATGGAAGCATAAATCTGTAAATCATCTATCAGAAAAGTCCTCAAGATGGCTAGTGAAATTATACCTTACTCACATGACACAGGAATAAGCAGAAAACCTTGAATAAGCAGAAAACCTCGAATAAGCAGAAAACCTTAAATAAGCAGAAAAAATAAGTATTTGAGGGCTGGTGGGGCTGGCTGGGACTGCAGGCATGGGCTGCTCCATAAGGAGGTACAACAAGTGCCTCTTTGCAGGAAAGCAATGGCATTCCTGGAGAAGCATGAGGCCAAAACTGGAGGGGCTGAGCCAAGCAGGATGTGAAATAAGCTCCATGGAACACATTGCCTGCAGGGTCATATTATATGGAGAAGTAGAATGTGAAAGTAAACCATGGAAAATGATTAATTTACGGGGAGCTATAGGCGCAGATGTTGCGTCACTGACAGCCCATTCAAATTCCCTGATCTTATCCAAGTTCTTAAGTTACTTCCTAGTAATCCATATAATTAGAATTTTCAAAGAACGGTAATTATGCCCATTAAAGTTTTAGCAGCAGCATGTTTGTATGTTATAAAACAGCATTAGATGCTTATGAAGCAGATAAACATTTTAGCACAAGTCAAAACTCAGAAACTTCTATCTCTCAGTTCCAGTTGGCTGCTGAGCTCCAGCCTGCCAGGATGCTGCTGAAGGCAGCTGCAAAGAGCTAGCAGCAGAAGGTAGCTTCAGGGGGGCCTGGAGACACTTATATTTTCCATCTGGAAAGCAAATCGAAGGATGTAATTAATTTTCCGACAAATAGTAGTGCTAGAATAGCTGAGATGTCAGAGCAGTTTCCTTCTAGGGTGCTTTAGTTATTGTAATCAATAAGAATCTAATTTTGAGGCGGAAACCATGCCACCAGCAAGCATAGTTGCACTGTGTGTACGTGTGTCGTTGGGTCCAGGCTGACAGAAGAGCCAGATGTTGTAATCGCAGATTGTAATAGATGTACAGGGCATGGCAGCAGCCTGCATTAATGGGCAGGGGCTGGTGCACAAGCTGTGCTCTTCCAGTGATAATGCACACCATGCTGAGCAGGACAGCAGGCACTGTGTGGGGAGTGAGTGATGCAGCACCATGGCAATATATATTTTCTCCCCAAAATGATGGATTAAGGTCTTCATGAAAGACTCAGAGTTATACACAAAGCCAGAGAAGCAGCTGTGGCTTTGGGAAGCTAGTCTTCTTCCTCCCCTATTGCCTTCCTGTTTTTTTCTCTCCGTGTTCCTTGTTGCTTCCTGTTTTTCTCTGTCAGCTCTGTGACAACCATGATTTCACAACAGGGATGGTTTTGAATGTAGTTATTGTGATGCACACGATCGGCACTAGATTCTTCACTTTATTATGTTCTTTTACTGCAGTGATACATTTTTTCTAAACCCAGGCTCCTGCAAGGGCCCCCGTTTAGTTCTGGTTGTGTCTATGGTGGTTCACAGTCTGCATTCCCCACACTGTTTTATTCTTAGAACAAACTCTCTTGCTGATGGTATCTTTGGTCCTTTCTGTCACTGTTTGGGTTTCTGCTCAGAAACTTCCCACAAAGATAAATTTTTGTCTCCCTGGAGAGCTCAACTGGACAGTTATGTAGACGTGGAATAGCACAGGCACACACCCATTCTCTTGTGGTATGCCTCTTTTTTTATCTCTACCTGTGGCTCCATTTCTTGCCTATGCCTTGATATAAAATCACTGCTCCTCTAATAGTGCTTGAAAATTTCTGTGTGATCTTGCAACTGTTAATTTCATTATAATTACTATGGAAGTGGTGGCTGTGTGTGCAAAAGTCATCAGACTGATTCCTGCAGCTTCCTCTTGTGCTACTTCTACAGTTTTATCCCAGTAGCACAGAGGGCTCTCAAGCGGAAGCAGAGCAGTGCAACCATTTTGTAAAGCCATTGCAAAAATATAGACTCTTTCCCCAAGGGTTAGCAGTCTGAATGAACGAGGGGCTAAAGGAAATGTCATCATTTCACACTGAGAAAGAATATCTTACAGAGAATATAAGTGACATATAGGTCCGACAGTGCTGAGACGTTATTTTTGAAGCTCAGGGGAAGGAAGCGTTACCCCAGTGTCTGAGAAGGACAGCACTAGATTTCTTCATAGCAGATGACAAGGAAAATGTTAAAAGACTAATAATCCTATCAAGGTAGTTATCAGCTTGTACAATCAGCAAGGAATGAAACGTGCCGCATACAATCAATTCAATGTACAACCTGCCCATGGAAATGAGGATGATAGCAGATTAACACCCTGTCAAGCTGACACAGAGCGTGTACAGAGCTCCACCACACCATGTCTGGAAGATGTGCTCATCACTGCAATGGGAGTAGGATTGGAGCTGCTTTTTTAGGGAATGGCTTTTTCACTGAAAGCCGTGTGAATTATATGGAGTTATCTACCATATTCCCCCTGGAGCTGGGGGTTGTTTGCTTAAGTCCCCACACTGCCTGTGGAGGACGAGTCACACCATAAGCAGCAGCCACCAAACTTCGCAGGGCTGCAATGTTACTGCAAAAATAGAAGCAGGGCTCTGCTTTAAAGAGGTTTCAAGGTGCCACATTGCTCAAAGCCTTGTGGTGCCACAGGGAGAAGCACAAGAGGGAAAACAGTCTTTTATCATAAGTCACAGTTTCTCTTTGATTCCTTTAGGGAGGGGATGGGTCATGGTCCACAGCACAGCTTCAGCTGCTGTGGATGAAAAGGCATTTCTGTTCAGCAAGCATTCATTGATCCGTGTGGAAAGAGTTGGTGGAGATCAAGCAGCCAACTCCTCCCCCTCCCCTCAAGGCTTGTCCTGTTGGGGTCATGTGGGTGGATGTTCTGAGCACATCTGCTCTTGGGAAGGCTTTTGTGGCCAAACAGAGGGCTCCAGCTTCCTCCAGCAGTGGAAACACAAGTTTTCTTTAATAAAAAAAAGGTCAGGGGGTGCTTTGTCTTGCAGGAAATCTCTGTCTCAATTACAGAAGCAAGAGTGTGATTCAGGGGTGGGAGATGGATGGGCTGCAGGTTGAGGAGGTGGCCTTGGTCTCTGGAGAGCAGCAGCCTGGCTATGGCTGTGCCAGATGGTCCTGCCTATAGGCACCTCTTCATCAGAGGTGTTGTGGTACCTGCACTTGACATCACCAGCCCTGGCTTTCCAGACACAACACATACCAGATGTTGTCATGAGCAGCTCTGCTCTTTGTGTACTTGGTTTACTCACTTGCAGCCTTCTGTGTTCCACCCCTGCCCTCTGCTCTGGGCATCAAGGCCTGGCTGCTGGGAATTGCCCTGGCTGCTGGTGCGGTAAGGATGTCCACATTGAACCCACAATCCCCACAGGAGTTGTGCATCTTTGAGTCTGTAAATGCTGCTCTCCTCTCTCCCCGTGCACTTCTGGGATTTAGCTGAACCAGTAGAACTTATATTTAGAAATCCAAATAAGAGAGCCTGTGGGGCACCCAGCTGCTGTTGCAGTGTGGGAATGGTGGAAATAAAATGTCCCAGTTGTTTCCGGACCTTTCACTTGGGTTTGTTCTTATGTTTTCTACATCACTTTGATCTCTGATCTGTAAGGCTCTGTTCTTCTCAAAAGCTGTGGTCCAGTTTCAAGTTATCCAAAGAAACCTGTGGCTGGTCTGAACATTTCAAAGTTTCTCCAGCTAAACTCCTGGGTTTCAAGTTTCTAAGGCACTGAGCAGTTAAATAATTTCCAACCCCTTTGCGTATCATCTCTAACTCTTCACCTTGGCATTGTCCCTCATTCTGGGACAAAAAGTGGATTTTCTCACTTGGTTCTGGAACTATTATTCACCCAGGCATTTGCTATTTCAGTGGCTGTGTTCTGCAAAGCTCTGCAGCCCATATTATTTCAGATGGTTCATAGGAAACCAATTTTAGCTGTGACAAAATGTTCTGAACTTGCTACCACATTTTTATTGCTCTTTGGCTCTGGATTGATTTTCTCTTATTAGCTGGAGCTGACTGTGGCTTTTTTTTTATCAGACAATCCTGGAAAGCAGCATATCAGTCTGGAGCTCAGCTGCACAAAGGGAAGTTGCTTTGCTTATTGATTCATGCTTTTAGATCACTTAAAATGTAACAAGAGCCAGCAATTTAGCCGAATTGGTTTGGTTTTCATCTTTGATTGAAATTCACAGTTTAGAACATTAGCAGAATTACTTTGCTGGAGATTCTTATCTTCCCTGGCTAATTTAAATGAAGTGAGGTATGTAAATGTATGTACTTTGCAAGCTGTTATCTTTGCCATTTCAAAACAAGATTGATTCAGGCAAAAAGCTTTAAAATCCAAGCAGAGGATGATTGCTGGAGGCCTTGACTGGCGAAGAGGGCTGTGATTTTGCCTACAATTTGTAAAGACTATATAGGGTGTTTTTGCAGAGCTGAAGAGGGAGATGAAGGCAAATTTGACAGCAGTGACTGTCATTTAAAGGCAGAGAGCAAGGATGCCCGGCTGCAGGAGATATAATCCTGGCTAATATTTTTAATGGAAACTCCTTAGGTGGGAAGTGGCATCTGAGGAACCTGTGGGGGACAAGGCGGAGCTGAGAGACAAAGCTGAAGAAGATACTGGAGTTCAGACAGGACTTTGAGGGAGCTACGGAGGGGATTATTAGGCAGCCGAATATTTTGAGGCATATGTTGAATTAGACAATCCAAGGAAGAAAAATTACCTGGGGGCAAATGAAGCTGCTGAAGCAGACTTGAAGCTTGTACTGGCTGAGCTAGAGAAGGGAAAGGAGAAACAGAGGGAGAAGGCAGCAGAGGAGCAGCCAGCTCTACACAGAGAGAAGTGGAGAAGCAGAGGTAGCTGTTGGGTGTAGCTGGGAATGATACACCACATCACTGAGGCAGAGCTGAAATACCTTTACCCCCATGCTAATGCTCTCAGAGATCCACTCTCCTGCTGAACTTTGGTTTCATGCCAATAAGAGTGCAAGTGTTTGGGTCTAGGCAGGCAACAAACAGACAAGTCAGATGTGAACTTAATAGCTGGGAGAGCAGTGAAGCCCATGCGAAATGCCTGAGCTTTGCTCACAGAGCTGCCTGAGTAGCCAGTGGTGGGGGAGTCTCCAGATGACCCTGAGAAAGAGGGACCACCCATCATCATTCTGCAGCATCTGGTGACCATCATTAGATTCATACAAATAGGGCATTCTGTTATAGGAGACCCTGGAGAGCAAGAGTCTATATGGGCTGAGGGATGATGGCCTATGTAGAGCAGGGGATTGCATTTTTGCCAGAATAACCTCATAGAATCACAGAATTGTTTGGATTGGAAGGGACCTTAAAGCTCATCCAGTTCCAACCCCACTGCCACAGGCAGGGACACCTTCCAGTAGAGCAGGTTGCTCCAAGCCCTCTCCAACCTGGCCTTGAACACTGCTGGGGATGGGGCATCCACAGCTTCTCTGGGCAGCCTGTGCCAGGGCCTCATCACTTTCACCGTAAAAAAATATTTTCCTTCTGTCCAACCTAAATCTACCCTCTTTCAGTTTAAGACCCTTGCCCCTTGTTCTGTCATTACAAGCCCTGGTGAAAAGCCTCTCCATCTTTCTCCCTACCCTTTTTCTCTCCTATACCGTTCCCTGTGGCTTTATTTTTTATTTTTATTTTTTTTTTAATGCCCAGCAGGAAATGAGATGGCTGTTTTTTGGTAAACACTGATTTATTTTTAGCGTTGCAGTATGCATATTGCCTTCTTGAACTGGAAATGGTAAGATTACAGTTTGGTTTTACAGTGGAGGCTCATGTTAGTGTGATTACTTTTCAGCATTGAATAGTCTTGCACTCAACACAGGTACTCATTTTTGAGATAGTTTATCTGTCTTTTAGTATTACCTAGTGTTTTCTTGCTCGTGTTTATGTCTATGAAAAGTGCTTCCTTACAATCCAAAGTCACTAAAAAAAATTTCCAGCAAGGAGATAAGAGTGAAAATACATCCTCTTTCAAATACAGTTTCAAATCTTCCTTGCTTGGAAAGGAGGAATCTCTGTAAATAAGTAAGGCATGGCAGTGGTCCCACTAGGGGAAGGGCTACAGCAGGCGTCACTGGGAAAAGTTCTGCTTTCTCATGCATGTGGATCTGTGCCACTATTGCCAGCGTTTGTCCTCCAGCAATGCTGAGCTTGCTAAGCAGTCTGCCAGTGGATATGGGGGCATAGCAGCTCTGCTCTACAGAGATACTGAGGAAATGCCACAGGCAGCAGCAGGGCAGAACACAGAGCCCAGCTTTCAATGCCCTGGCAGTGCCTGTCAACTGACTGATGCTGCATCTCCAACAGCTGTGGGAACTCCAGCACTGGTCAGCATTGCCTGGTCATCAGCACTAGCTTCCCTCTCATCTGGTAAGATTTAAGGATGAAAGCAGGCTGCCTCCCTCAGCTCGCCCTTAAAAGGAAAGGAAACATTGCATAGCAGCTTTAGTGGCCTTTGAGATCTTCCCTTAGGAGAAACAAAGATGACTTTGCCACCAGTTCCCCAGAACAGGCTGAAACATCAATGCCTTTAGGGGCTGCAATATATGAAAGATAATAAAACTGCCAAAGAAAGCTTTAAAGTCTGATGTGTGGGAGTAACAAAGGGCACCCAGCAATGCAAATAAATACATGGCTGCAAAGACTTTTGTTGTACCACAGATTACATAGGATCCTGTGGGCATGGGGCAAGCCTTATGGTTTCCGCCTCGGTGGTGGTTTCCTACTGCAGGTGATAAGTGTGTCACATGATTGTCATCTGGATCTTGTTTCCTAAAAGCATTAAAAATGCTTCAAGTTATATTTTCAAGTTGTTCCACTGAACACCTCCAAACCCCCACCAGAGTAAGTGAACTAACAGCAGCTCTTCACATTTAGAAGCTCTAAGGATTACAGAACGCTTATGCAGTGTAAGCAAATCTTCCATTTCTGAACATTAAAATCAGGGGTTTTTATCCAACGTTGGGTACAAAAGAAAATCTGACTCATTTTTAAAGAACTGAGCACTCAACAGCTCTGGATTCTGAAAGAGCCACAGGCTGTTGAATGCATTTGAAGATCAAGCCATTTATTGCAGTGTTTACATTTTAACTTAGTAGACTAATGCTAAGCACTCATTTCCAAAAAAAATCCTTTGCTGTAAATGATTTTCCAAGAACACAAAGCATAGAATCATAGAATGGTTTGGTTGGAAGGGACTCTCCAACTCCCCTGCATGGGCAGGGACAACCTCCTACAAGGGCATTTAGAGTTAGGAGAAGGGGGAATGGCTTTAAACTGAAAGAGGGAAGATTTGGATTGGATGTTAGGAAAAAATTGTCCACTGTGGGGGTGTTGAGGCCCTGGCACAGGGTGCTCAGAGAAGCTGTGGCTGCTGCATCCCTGGCAGTGTTCAAGGCCAGGTTGGATGGGGCTTGGAGCAACCTGGTCTAGTGGAAGGTGTCCCTGCTCATGGCAGGGGGGTTGGAACTAGACCTTTCAGGTCCCTTCCAACCCAAACAATTCTAAGCTTCTATGATTCTTCTCACTGATATTGTGCGAACCTGTGTTCAGGAAAAGGCTGTAACATGGGGATTTATTTGCCCTTGTGTTTCCTCGTGGAAACAGTCCTTGCTGCTGAACCTGCCCAGGTAAATCCCTTGGAGGAGAATAGACTCAGGAGCCCCAGGTCCCAGCTCTGTTCAGGAGCCTTGGCACCACGCCCACAGAGAGACATGAGCTGCGTCTCTTTCTAACAACCAACCTGCACATCCTGAAATGGAGCCCCAGCAGCTGGTAGGTGCTGCACTGTGCAAATCCACTTGCATCATGTTATGAGAGCACAGAATTACTGCAGTGTGTGCTTTGAGCTCCAACAATCCTGTTTGCCTGCCATGTTTCTGCTTAAAAGTGCTGCTGGGTAGGAATTAAATTCAAAATCAAAGTGATATCCCCACACAAAATAGGAAAGTTGTAGAAGTTATGGTTTTCCAGACTGAAAGTGTGCTTATTCAAGTGCTTTACTGGTTACTTGTAGCAGAAGAATTCTCACTGATTAAAACGTAGTTAAGTAGTGTTAAATAGAGTCAGATAAATGCGTGCATTATAATTTTATCAGTCAATGTGTAACTTCTTCAGGGACCAATTCTGGTAGGGATTTAACTCTATTTAATATGTATGCCCATGGCAGCGGGGTTGGAACTTGATGATCTTAAGGTCCTTTCCAACCCTAACTATTCTATGATTCTATGTATTGCTGCTCTCTGTTGGGTACTGTTGGAACTGCCAGTTACAAATTTGAGTGGGACTGGTTAAGTGCAGGTAGGATAGATTAAAACAAATAAAGGCTTATTGTCAAGCCTCCAGAAGTTTTCATTTGGTGGCATTTGGAACGGATATCCATTTATTCAAACTAAACCAGAACATGACTAGTGTCTGAGTGTTGTCAACATCCTTTTTGCACATTTCCAGTAATAATTTTGAGAAATGCAATTTGCTAAATAAAGATCTGGGGATCTTGTGAGGAGGTGGGGAGCTAGGATGGGAAGGGGGGAGCTGGCAGCCTGGCAGCAAGGAAAGAAGAGCAAAACCCTAAGGTCCCACATGGCATCACAGGGATGGTGCACGGGAACCAAAGCTTCAAAGAGGACATCTGCTCTGTCTCTGAAGCACATCTTCACTGTTTTTTGAGGTTTGGACAGTACCTCAGGTATAAACCCTGTTATCTTTGAATAATGTTGGTTTGGGGAAGGAAGATAAAGGATGTTGGTTTTAGGAGGATAGATAATCATTAGAGAGTGCCTGAAACAATATCTTATGAAGAGCATGGCCTCAAATGTATTTCAGATTGCTTTCTTCAGAAGGATTGCTTTGTCCCCTTGTTCTAGCTAACAGCTTGCAGTCTCAGGCTTTTGTTAAAATGATGTCTGTACATCTCAATAAAGCTACTGAGTGACCACATCTACTGCAAGTGTTGCCCAGCCATGACTTGCAAAAGGTCAATAATACATTTTAATGCACTTAGTAGAAAGTGTAAAAGTAAAGTGCAAAAAAAAAAAAAAAAAAAAAGGTGCGCTCTTCCACAAATCTCTTATTTTACAGAACAGCTTTTCTGAGAGCTGGGCCATTACTAAGCAAGTGGATTGTTTTTCCCAAAGAGTGTTCTAATTTGCATGCGTAAACTGTTTATTGTGGGCAGCTCACTGAGCAGCCATCTCTGGGCAACACACTATGGCTGCATGCCTCTTCTTTCAGTCACCACCCGTTCAATACTAAATCTTTACTAAGCAGATCCATCCAGAGATTACACATCCCTTTCAGTAAAATGAATGTGACTTTGCTGAATGCGTTGGAGATTGGTAAGGCTGAAGCAATGGATGTTGGAGCTTTCTTTTCTCTCCTCCCTCTTCTTTGTCAGATTTTTATTTTTATGCCTACAAATCTAAAACTGGATTCATATGCTGAGAAGAAGGATTTATCAAATAACTGTGTGGGCTAAACTGACTTCAGTTTATAGAGAGAGAGGCAAAAAAAGGAGTAGAACAATCCTAAAATAGCAGGCATCAAAGAGGGGAGTGTGAGAGGCTATGAGCAACTTCCTGTCTGAGAGCAAATTCAAGATACAGTTTTCTGGGAAAAAAAAATATATTCATAACTGTCTGATGATTATTTTAGTGTAAATACAGCAGCATGTTTTATAACTGAGTGGGAGACTTGCATTAGAACTTACAGTCCTCCTTTATTCTCCTGAAGTAATGACATTAGGATTCCTAGAAACCATCTTGTTTATGTATTAAGTATTTCTGCTTTCTTTTTGCCTTTGAGTTTACTTTCTGTAATGCCCACTTTTTGCTAGTGATATTTATACAGTGTTGAGTAACGGAGATGGAATAAGGTCCAAGGGACAAGGTAGAGAAAAAAGCAGAAAGAAGAAGAAAGACAGGTGGAGGTTTGGAGGAGGTAGGAGCAGGGCGTGGGATTCACCCATGCATGAGAGGCCAGAAGATCCAGATACAGAGTATGGGTCAAGATGTTAATTTGGGCAGAGTGCACTCAAGATGTTGTGGTAGGTTACCAATATCACTGTACAAGCCCACCTGTCAGTGGCTGTAGCATCTGCAGATATGGACAAATAGTGGACGCTGTGGCAGCTGTGTGGACCGTCTGTTGAAGATGAGTTCTGCAACTGTCCACCTTACCTCAAGCTGCAATGGTTTCTTTTGGCTGTGGGGCCCAGGCACCTTGCTCATGTAGAACAAGATGCACAAGACTGTGAAAACATTGAATGAACCAGATGCCTTTTATTTCCCAAATGACAATGTGCACACTGTGCAGCTGACTTCAACAAGGGACACCTTTCAATATCTGCACAGAACTGAGCTTAATGATAAACTGGGCCATGATGGGTCTGTCAGGAGAGAGGGAGCGCTACTATATCTCTAATGATGCAAGGTAGCAGAGCTTCCCATCAGTTCCAGTTTTAAATCCCACATTTTCCTTTCAAGGGGAGACCTTGGTTCTTGCCATGGGTATTGTTTGGAGGCAAGCTCTTTTCCCACTCTGTTCTCCATTTCTCGGTGTTAGTGTTTGTATCCTAATTTGCTTATAGAGGGCTGCATATTTCTCCCCATGAAACACAGCCTGGTGCCAGCATGCAGCATTAGTACCCAAACCATGTGCCCCCATGAGCAGCTGGAGGGAAGGAAGACTCTACCGATCTCAGAAGGTCTCTACAGAAGACTATAAATGCATATGAAGGAGGACAGTTAACCACTGAAAGAACCTTCAAGTGCAAGTATGGGCTCTATGCTACCTGAAATAATCAAAGCAAGACAAGACAGTTTTCTGAGAGAGATCTCTGAGATCAGCAGTCTTCTGTCTATGATGGGCAGGTATCTTTATCATACAAGATATGACATTGCTTGTGCCCTAGCACATAAAAAATGGGCCTGAGGCTATGAGGAGAGCAAGATATATTGTTCCTCCCAGAGTCTGGCTTGCTATTGTGTAGCCCAGGAACAGGGGAAGCTGGGGACCACTGCTGTGGTTTGCTAGCAGGTTTGGGGTATGTCTTGAACTGCTGTTGCTTGTGGGAAGACATTAATTAGTCTGCTTCAGCCTTGAAAGTGAAAGATAATAACTGAGTCCATCGGAATCAATAGGAGTTTTGCTCTGGATTTGGCAGGAGCCAACATTTCACCCTTTGATATCTGCCCTTCCCTCTGGCTCTCCCATAAAACTTCTGAGGAGCATCAAGAAGAGTCTGGGTTTCCTTTTGCTGGACAGAAGGACTAATGAGTGCTGATACCTATGAGATGTTCTGATTTCTGTTTGGCTCAAAGCCTTTCATGCTGTGTGGATACCTTCACCACTGAGCACAGGGCAAGAGCAAACCCTCTCTGAGGAGCGGGACCAAAAAGGGCCCGGCTGACCTGGCTCCACCATCCTGCAGAGCAAAAGCACTTGCACAATGCCAGACTTACTACAGCCATGAAATATTTACTAGTCCTGTATCCAGCTTTATGTCAGGAGGCTATACATGTACTTACAATTCTTTTATCCAGACATTGTCACATCTTTGGCCTTCCTCTTTGGTAGACTCATTCCCTCCAATGAGAGCTTGGTGTCTTTGTTTCAGCAGCTGTCAAATAGGGAATCACTTCTCGTAACGGCGTGTGCTGTTGCTTTCTGTTTACAAATATGGCCCTTTTTTCTTGGAAGTCATGTACCGCACAGCCCTGGGGCCACGCTTCCTGGCGAGACAGCTGGATTGTCCATTACTCACTTGCGAGGAAATCGACTCAGATTGACTTTGTGTTTCTCAGAGCTAGGACACAGTGCTTGTAATGAAGCAGAGATTAAACAAAGCTTATATTTGTGACATTTTTTGCTTCCTAGTGCAGTGTCTTACGCTGCCCTGGAATATTTTCAAGATACTTCAGTTATTTTAATATAGGAGTATTTGGTAGAATAGACAGGAGGGAAGGTAAATGGGTTACTATTAAACGTATTGCAAGAGAAAGTTTGCAGGTTAGGTAGGACTGGCATTAATACAGTGCCAGGCCCTGTTAATCCCAAATAAAATGTAATTCTTGAGAAAACAAATAAAAATGTAAAACATGAAGCTGGGATACAAAGACTTCCCAAGAGAGGATGATGAGGTATTTAAACTCCTCAAACTGATACCACCTGTCTAATCAGGTCTCAATTTTTACATGTTTCAGTTCTCTCATCTGAAAAAAAAGAGACTTATTTGGAGGTGGATTTGAAAGCAAACCCTATTTCAGACAACCAAAGGATGTGAAAAACTGGGGTTCTTGTGCAGTCTAACAACAGAGCCTGGGGGCAGATTGAGCTCTGCCTGAATAAAAAGGCAAGGGAGCTTCATGTCAGTGTCAGCAACCCAGTGTGAGGAGGCTGTTGAGAGATTGGTGTAACCTTCAGTTCTCTTTGTCCTCCTGAACCCGCATTTATAGCCTCTAGATATGAGCATATGGAATGACCATTTATTGTGTTATTAATGGAAATAAGTACCAGTAATAAAACTTCTATATTAGAAAGGACTCAAGTCAACAAATAAACATTAAGAATTGACCCTGAAGTGAGGAGCTGTGAAGATGTACCTTGCAGGGCCTCATTCCTCTGTGGGAATGAGGGAGGGGGGAGGCATAGCTTTGTGCACATCTACGAACTGATGCTCGGCTATGCTTGCAAGGCTTGTGAGAGTTCTCTGTTGAGATCAAAGATTCCACTCATGTAAGGGTCAAGCCATGGGCCCTGGGAGTATATTCAGCTGTGCCCCTCTCCCACAGACACAGCCTATCCGTCCCTCTCATTTTCCTGACACTTTTATAGCAGTTAGGATTATCTAAGTGTTGGCTGACCTTTGTGACTCCTCAAGCCTCATCATTTTCATGTGATCCACACACATGTCGGTGTGTATCTGGGTTGAAAATGATGTCACTGCAAAAAACCAACCACCACCCAACCACCAACAGTCATGTATCTGCCTCAGAGACGCATACTCGAGTCCTTCTGTCATGGTACAGTCAGAGATTACATGCAGTCCAATCTAACATGTGGTCAGCTTCATCCTGTCTGGGCTAAATTCCTCAGAACATGAAGCAAGGAGTTCATATTACTATTTTAGCTGGTAGTATACTACATGAAAATGATCCTGTGTCTCTGTTCACTGATGTAATAGGACACTAATGCAGCTACAGTTTTTTGGCATGCGCATGGCATGAGAATAGCTCTCTGCCTCAACCTGGGCAACACTGAGTCTGGTCTAAGGAGAACAAGCTCTCCTGGGCATGGGTGACATTTGAGTCCAGCACTGCTGGGGTAAGGAAGTGCCTAATGACAATGTGTGCTCACAGGTTTAGGGGTACGGTCATTACTGGACAGAGAAGGGGATGGATGCAGGTCTCTCAGCCAGCCCTGGAGAGCATCCAAGGTAGCAGACTGTCTGATGTTGGAGTGGGGCTTTCTAAACCCTGGTTTTTGTGGATCTTTCACTTTGTATAAAACAGTGAATTCTTCTTTGGGCCAGCAACAGCTATAATGTATTAGGGACTATGAGTTTCAGGTTGATGGATGAGGTGTTCAGTGCCTACTTCAATAAACATGCAGTCATTTTATAACACTAGAACTCCTTCAGCAGCAGACGCAAAGTGAGCCTGACCCCTCTACATCATATAGATTATGCTCTCCATAGTGATGGAAGACTTTAATCTAGCAGAATCTAAACCAGATCTCCAGTGTCTGGTGTTGTACCTGTACTGATGAGTAAATTAACCAGCCAAACCTCTGTCTTTTCATTATGATGCCAACATCGTGGCCCAGCTTACTTCCATGAGGATAATGTCTCTTCCAGATAAGGAAACTGCTCTCTTTGCTGGGCAAAGACTATGCTGAGACTATGTTCAGAGTCCTTCTGGATGGACAACGGATGTGTGAAGTATCAGGTCCATGGCCCAGCCCTCTTTCTGCTCACCTTACTTGTACAGGTACAGTCTGGCTGTGCACTGCTCCTCTGTTCATCTTTCTTTTGCAAGAAAGGACTGACCAAGCTCAGGTGGTTAATTCTGGCTGAAAGGAAACAACTTCGTCTTACAGAGGCAGAGTCAAATCTTTGCTTCTCTGCTTAGCCTTAGTGGATAGCATGGGCAGTTCTCCTGTATCTTCTGTAAATCTCTTTTTAATGGCCTCTCTCGCCATTAATCACAACCTGGGGCAGTGATCTGTAAAATCAGAGCCTTACCACAAAACCACGGGCAGTACCTGAATAAATCCTAGTTGTGAATCAAAGTCCCTGGTGTTTAAAGTTTGCTATAAAATGCTGGGCTCTGTGCACTTTCCATAGGAGGCAGCTGGAATATGAGCGCAGGGATGTTTGACCACCAGCAGCCACCCTCAGCCCCAGTCATGGATAACAGCTTCTCCCTTGCATCTTTTCTGGCAGCTTGAGAGTTGTTCCAGACATTTTTCTCTCCTGCTCACCAGTCCTGGTGGTCCGAAGCTCACTGCTCCAGACCTCACTGCTTGCCCCTTCATTTCACATGCCGTATGCACTTACTCAGCGGGCTCCATCACCATGCTCTTCATTGTTAAGTGACAGGTTGCTGGCAGTGATATGCACACTTGATGCATAACAGCACCCTTGCACGCCTTCTCCCATTCCTATCTCCCTTAAACTGATCATGTGTTAAGATTGGAGTTATGAACAGCAATCCCAGCAGGCCAGAGCTAAGCTCCTGAGTTCATAGCCCCCATGATTTTGTATGATTTTGGCTCCCCTGAGTGGCTTCCCACACTTCTAACAAGTGTTTTAAGAGCTTGTTGCTTTGCTTATGGCATCAATCCTTATCATCTCTCTCTGAGCAGGACCATATTTGCACTTGGACTTCATCTAGCAGGAGGCTGAAAGCTGTTCCAAGGCATGGAGTGCCCTTGATTTCTACTGAGGCTTTTCTGCTGTTTGCTTCATCCCCCTTCCTTCCCTTTTCACTTGGGAATGGGCCAGAAAATCCTGTTCTTGGCTCTTGATGGTGGCATTTGTGGACCTGCAAGAGCTGGGACACTCCATCTAACCATATTCATGAAGGAGACAGCCTCCACACAGGGCTATATGCCCTGTTCAGGTATGGGCTGCAGCCCACCCTCTCTGCTCCCTTTGCACAACCCTGTGGGCATGACAGAGCAGCAGAAAGCAGCCCTGGGCAGAGACCTGCGCTGGTTTTGGCTGGGATAGAGTTAATTTTCATCATAGTAGCTGGTTTAGGGCTATGTTTTGCATTTGTGCTTGTGTGTTGATAATTCAGGGATGTTCAGCCACCGCAGAACAGTGCTCACACACAGTCAAGGCCTTTTCTGCTTCTCACACCACCCTACCAGCGAATAGGCTGGGGGTGCAGAGGGAGTTGGGAGGGAACACAGACTCCAACTGAACAAAAGGATATTCCATACCATACGGCATCATGCTCAGCATGCAAAGCTGGGGGAAGAGGAAGGAAGGGGGGACATTTGGAATTACAGTGTTTTGTCTTCCCAGGTCATCATTACGTGTGATGGAGCCCTGAACACCTGCCTGCCAGTGGGAAGTGGTGAATGAATTCCTTGTTTTGCTTTGCTTGTGCACACGGCTTTCGGTTTACCTATTAAACTGTCTTCATCTCAACCCACAAGTTTTCTCACTGTTACCCTTCTGTTTCTCTTCCCCATCCCAGCAGGGAAGGAGTGGATGAACAGGTCTGTGTGGCTTAGTTGCTGGCTAGGGTTAAATCATGACAAGACCCTGCCAGCAGTTTGGGACAGATCTAGCCTAGTTCACAAGTCCACCAGGGTCAGCAAGACAGTTATCAGGGACAAGGAAGAATGCACTCAGGACAGAGGAGAGCAGAGGTGCTGTGACCACACAGCTTCCCCTGGGGATGAGTTGAGCAGGGGACACCAGCCCTCTTTGAATATGTTTACTACTGTGCATAAGCAAATACAGAAGAATGAACTTGGCATCTGTCCCTGTCAGTGTAAAAGACAAACTCCACACATACTGCAGCCCCATCTCTCTGCTCCACCAAGAACAGCGGCTGAAATAGAGCACGTTTGATTTGCTTCTTTGGGTCAGGGTCCAAATTCATTTGAATCATGGTAGTGAGGGATATTTAGGTTTAGTGAAGACAAGCTGGAGGTGTGCATGGTTGGGTTATTTACTCCCAGGCATGGGTCTCCTGAGCAATATAGCTCACATGCTGGCCATGCTGCTGACCCCAAAGGACTGTGCACAGCCTTTCCCCACTGTCTGCAGGGAGTCTCACCAGCACTGCTGTGGTGCAGGGTGCTGCTGGCTGATGTTGTGCCAGTGCTTTGGAGAGGGCTGCTAATAGCACTCTGTGACCAAACTCCTTTACAGGATTAACACAGCCATATTGTGCCCCTAAATCAATCAGTCGAGGTCTGCGCTCAAGGCTAAAGAATTTGAACCTCCTGGGCCCTGCTTCTTGATCTGGAAATCATACAGAAAGTGCTTCTGTGCCAATGGAAACCAAGTCACACTGCTTCATTCGAGTGGGTTTGCGGCGAGTGACTTAAACCCCATCAGTTAAGCCGGAGACTGCTGAGTTGCAACTTCTTGTTTGTTTTGGGACCATGCCTGGGAACACTGCGTATGAATCACAGCACTGCTGTGCTAGGTACTGTAGAAATACAGAACAGAATAGAGATCTGGGTATATTTAACTCGCAAAACATTAGGCTGGTTTGACTCAGCGATGAAGACACAGCACTGGTTGATTTAACTCTTCCAGGAAGACCTGTTTGGATTGTAGCATGCCCTGAAATGGCTTCAAGACTCATTGTAGGGACTCAGGTTAGGTAGATAAGCCTGCCATGGTGGTGCTGACATGCAGCAGGCATAGCAGTAATGATCAGAGAGGTAGTCATGGTCTTGCTCTTATGTCTAACAGATTTTCTACCTGTTGGAGGAAGAGTGGGTATGATGCATTTGAGACCATATTAGTGGTTGGGGAGAAAAGTAAGGGAGGAGAGGGACAGAATGGGATATTACCATTTGATAGACCTAAAAGCTCCCCCAGAAAAACTTCTGTGAGAGGTTAAATCAGCAGAGAACATAGAAGTGAAAGAAATAGGGCTGTTTCTAAAAAAGTCTTGATGGCATTCAATGACAATGCAGGCTGAAACTTCTGGTTCTTTAGATGTTCATTAGTATTTGCAGCCACAGAAGCAACAGATGCCTGCACAGTAAGTAAGCACAGACCATGCCCAGGGCATGGACAGAGGAATGGAAAGGAAGATAGATAGCATTGCTCCACGTTTATGTTTCCCTGGTGCTGGGAATCCACCCAGTGCCAGGTGGTGATTTGGTGCCGGTGTAAGAGGAGGCTGCAGCTGATGCACAAACCTCTTTGACCCCAAAAGCCTCTTTGAGTGAGGCTAGACTCACCTCAGGACTGGCTAGAGGATACAGATGTCTCAGACCTCTCTCTTCTCACTGTAGAAGTACTGGAAAGTGGTGCAGAATGAGTGCCACCTCTGTGACAGGGATATCCTGCAGACTGGGGGCATTTGCATGTGACAGGTACCACTCAGTTATGGTCCCTGCAGGTGATGTGAGGGCAAGATGGAGAGATGGGCCACCACTTGTGGTGTTTTCCCCCATTATTTGAGCAGCAATAGTGCCAGAGACACAAGCCAGGGAGCTTAATGCCACCCTGACCTGCTGTTCAGGGAACCATTGCAGTTGTTACTGCCGTAGTTCTGTTTTTAGCACAGAGCATATTGACAGAAAAAGCAGCTGGAGCACATTTATATGATTTTTGTTTTGGAGACGAAAACACCCCATGCCCACCGCCTGCACTGAGTGCAGACCCACTGATGGCACAGAAAGCGCTGGCGTAGCTGGAGCTGCTGTTTGAAAAGCAAGAAGCGCTTTGTGCACCCTTACCAGGGCTGTCTCTGCAGGGCCTCCGGCTTCCCGGGGGCTAGACACCTCTTTGAGCCTCAGGATTTCTTCCCTGCTGAGAGACAGCAAACAAACAGCCGGTGCTGTGGGGATGAGGTGGTCTGTCTGGGGCAGGCCCTTCCTCAGTAGCCTGGGGGCTGGGGGGGCCGGCTTTCCCCAGTGGAGCAGCCCCCAGCAGCCTGGAGGAATGACTGGAATTCATTGATCCGTGCCAGCAGCCTCCCCAGGTCTTGCTGACAAAAAGTGCCCATGCTTTATCTGCTGGGCAGTTTTGAACAATTAGTAGGAAACAGAGCAGAATAAATAGTGCTGCTTGACCTCTGGCCTTTCCCCTTTGGTCCACAGAAGTTCAAGAAATTCCAGGGGCTGGGAGCCAGACATCTGTGTTTCCCCTCAGGAGGTGCCAAATGCTGTGTTCCCCCGTGAATCGGGCAAGGTATATTTAGAAAATGAGATTCAGAAGCCACCAGTGAGCAGGTGAGTACATCTGAGCTGTCGCTGTCCTGCTAGAAAGTTTGCATAAACCTGGGCACGTATTTATATCTTTATCCACATGCACTGGATCCTACATACATAATCGTGAACTGACAGGCACTGCATTTTCTGAGTCCTTGCTTTGTTGATGCAGATAATTAAAAAAAATGGGGATTTAAGGACTGTGGTCCTGGTTCCCCAGCTGAAATGTAGGCAGTCCATGCCTGCCAGCTTGAGCGGAGCACTTCCAGCATCAGAGCAGAGCCAGAAATGGTTGTGTTTTCAGTAGCTCTTTGTGTTCCCATTCTCAACTCTGTGAAATTGCCATTTCTCTTACCACTGCCACCAATACCTACCTAAGCTGATAACAGAATTGGAGAAGCACACTGGTGTACAGCTTGAGGTTGGAAATATTTAATTTTGATGTATCCAGGATGGGGAGGCCCATGCAGACTTCTGACTGGTTCTGCAGAAAAAGGTCTTGTCTTAATAACATCAGCCACCAACAGCATCATCATGTTTCCAGCTTAGAACCTTGTTTTCCCAGCCAGCAGAGATGTGAGAGCTCAGTTATGGTGGTAGAGCCGGCACCAGAAACAATGTACCACCCCTTACTCCTGAGAGGCCAAAGGCCAGAGAACAAATGGGAAAGTCCAAAAAAAGCTCATGGAGCAAAGAACAGTGAAGGTCCCAGGATGGGCTTCTTCTGCATCATATTGCATGTGCTGAGACCAAGCGCCTAGAGTCAGATGCTTCTCCGGTGCGCAGCTTGGACCCACATTGTATGATGGCTGGAGAAAGGAGATGCTTGAGATTAATTTAAAGATTGAGAGAAATTCTACCTTGTCATTCTTCATTTCCCAGGCTTCAAAGGTGGGAAATCTCCCAGTTTTGTTATGGGCTAGGTTTAGTAGTGACTGAGAGGAGCTATTGGGAGAAATGCTTCATGGTTACTGGCAAATGAAAAATAACAAAATAATAAGAAGATAAGTTATTGTAATTTATTGTTTAGACACAGTTTGTCCTTCTGCCCTTTGGAGGGCAGATGGGAAAACAGTATTTCAGGTCTCCTGATGGCTTATTTGGAGCAGTTTGTGTTCAGGATATTGCCAAATTCCAGCAGAATTTCTCCTGAGGAGCTGAGGAACTCCTCATGACAACCAAGATCCCTACAAATGTCTTGTGCCCATCCATTCAGCATGTGTTTTGGACACTGACAGTACATGTGGGATAACTGTAAGGTGGTTATTACAAACTGTTCCCTGAGGCGTTTCGCCATGACACTCAGGACAGGATATACAGTGCCATTAAAATAACTTGTTACCAAGTTGCTTTCGCTGATCCATTGCCAACTTGTTTAGCAATACTCCCCTGTGCACTCTCCATTTGTGATACACTGGCAGTCCTGCAGTGGAGTGCATCTGGAATCTTGAGTATATTTTTGCAAGCCATAAAGAAGAGCTGTGTGTCTCCACAGCAGATTATAATATTTTGATATTTCCCAGATTGCTTGTGCTCTCGTGATTTAATGCTGCCCAGAGTCTTTCAGAAGAATGCTCATCACACACATGCCCTAAAGAATGTAAACTCTGTGCTTATGTTATTTATAGACATGCAAACTTGCCCATTTCTGCCTGTGTGGTTTCAAAAAAAATCATGAGTGATGGCCTTTCCTTGAGTTCTGAACACTGAACACGTTTGTAATTACTGCCATTATTGCTGCTGGTTGCTTTATTAAGCCTACAAAGTGCACTCAGATTTAAAGGTAGAAATCTAATTACAGCTCAGACTCGGGGAGAAAAGACAGCATTTGGTGGTAGAAAGCACTTACACGAACAGCAGTATGTTTCCAGGAGAAGAGGCAATGCGTACTGCAGTCACTTCTATTTCATAGAAATGATGCTGGTGGGTTTTTTGTTTGTTTGTTTGTTTGCTTGTTTTGGGTTTTTTTTTGTTCTTGTATCTGAGCATCCCTCTGTGAAGCTCAGGACAGGATGCATGACAACTTGTGCCATTGTGTGTACGGGATCACAATGGCTATTCATAACAAGGAATTGTTTTGAGGGTCATCCAGCTCCTCTCTAATGGCTGCAATGAATCAAGCTGTGTGCAGGCGTCAGATAATCCCGCAGAAGAATTCAAAACAGGCTTATCTCCAAAATACAGAGAGAAAATAGGAGTGAGTGTCATTGTAAGTGGTTTGCTGGAGTGACAGAAGTGTGCAAACTCTTTGCGATGTTGTATAACATTGCTCTGCACGTGTTGTTCTCCTCCTTCTGCTGCAAATCAACCATTTAATGTAATTATAGCTGCTATTGGCAAAAGGCACTCACAGCACTAGCTAGCTTCTGAAGAAAACTGCGGCTGAGATGGGAGTGCTTTCAGCTTAGAGATATTTAGGAAGTGATTGAGAGATCATTTGTCTTTCTGCCTTATGCAATCCAGAGATAAATGATTTTACTGTCCTCTTGATGCCTGCTTCTAGAGGAGAAATAATGATCTGGAGTGGCTAAAAAGAAAGCCTCTTTCCCATCCCTTTGTAATGAACTGTGTTATCACTGTTTCTGGTTGCATTTTGTTCACATTTGGAATCCCAGAGACTAACTCCAGAGAATCATTCACAGGGCTATGAAAACTAGACTCACGTGGATGTCTATTTACATAGAATCATAATGGTTAGGGTTGGAAAAGAGTTTAGAATTATCTAGTTCCAACTCCCCTACCACTGGCATGGAAGACTCTTTAAGACAGGTACTCAACTGATGCGAGAACTCAGATCTAACCAGGAGATGTTTATGTGTCTATGTGTGTATTCAGTTATATACATATATGTGACTACTCTCTGTAAAGAACTTCCAGAATTTCTAGCAAAACTGTTGTTTTGGCTGGCTTTTGCCTACTGCTGAGTGCGAGAGGGACAGAGCATTACTGACTGGGTTTATGTGGCTTTCAAGGGAATGTAACTTGGGTATTGTAACTGCTTGTCTCAATTGACTCTGCAGGGAGCTGTGGGCTGGCAGTCCTGGGCAGCAGATGGTCTTAATTCTCTTGAATTTACTGCTTGATGCCTCTGGCTCCCTCCTGCAATAGTATCAATGACAGCTCAAGTGGTGGGTTTAGGGTTTGGCACAAAACCTGAGCAAAACCTTTGGATTCCCTAAATCAGAGCAAACTCAGCCCTGGCTCTGCACTGTCTCTGGTGGAAGAGAGTTTTGCAGCTTCGCCTGGCACAGGCACCCGTGCATGATGAATGAGGGCAGTTGAGCTGTGCTGGAGGATTAATTATCTCCTCTCACAGAGGGTAGCAGCGGCCGTCGTTTGCCCATCCTCATTCTATCAGGCCATGGCAGAGGTATGAAGCTCAAACAGGAGGGTGTGATTTATATTATGAACCTTCAAAAGGGAAACTGCTGACTGACTTGTGTGCTAGCTTTCATCTTTTCAGAAAACCATCTTCAGAAGCAAAAGGGAGTGAAAATATCTCTGAAACTCATTAGAAAAAAAAGATAAAATGTTACTCGAAATTATCTTCCAGGGTTTGCTCCTCAGTGACAAATTGTGATAGATTAAGTTCCAGACAGCAGCATTTTCATGGCCATGGCCACTCAGCAGAGAGAGGAGTTTACAGCTGGATTCAACAAGGACTTAGTGAGACATGGGGCTTTTTGTGCTGGGTGCTGTACAAACACAGAGCAAAACCAGGGCTTTGCTGTGCAGACAGGCACAGAGTACGAGGAAGAAGTGATTACTGTCATCCTGGAGCATGTGGGCACCAAAAGCACAGCACAGGGGTTGCTGGTTAAACAATTTACCCAGCACCTGGGTTTGCTCCTGCCAAAAAAAAAAAGCTGTGTTAATGGGACGTTTAGTTTGACTGCTCTGATATTTTGGGTTTATTTTCAGCATCACCCAGAAAGTCTGAGGCAGTGCCAGCAACTGAAATGAGATATTTTCAATCTCAGCACAGGGCACTTACTAGAAGACATGGTAAGTATATATTATGATGATGGCATATTTCTTGTCCAACAGTTTCTCAAGAAACTACAGGAAGTTTTCCAGCACATTTAGAACACATCAATGGACTCAGATTGGAAGGGACCTCCGGAAAGCCTGTGGCCTAGCCTCCCACCCTTGCCTAAAGCAGAGCTGAAAGTCTTAAGCATGAGAGTCTAAGCCTGGAGTGTCCCCTCAAACCCCATTGTTGCAGGGCTCTCCCTGGCACCCATTCAAATAGGTATGTCTTTCCCCAGTACCTTTAAATCTGCCTGTATCTGACCTTTTATTAGTACTGCTTCTGTCTATTCTGATCACACAGCACTTAAAAAGGCTTGATCTCCCCTGCTCAAGCCCTTGAATCTTTCCGGACTTGTAGCTCCATTTCTCTCTCCCAAGAGCAGGTGGATTTTCTTGTCATCATCCCCATGCTGGGTCAGGGAGCCCAACATGGCACAGCACAACATGCTGGGCTCAGGGCTGAGCCTCAGCGTGTGCAAAGTCATGTTGCCAGACCAGAGTGTGTTCAGGAACTATGGCAGGCACTTTCGTGGTTGAGCAAGCAAAGCCGCTCTCCCAGCACCATGCAGGAATACCCTCTGCTCCATGGGATTTACACAAGGATAATCTGAGCTGAAGAGTTGAGATCCCATCACTGGGGACATTCCTGCCAGCCATTTGGGCTCAAGCAACAGCTAGCTGTGTTTGGATAAAGCAGGAATGAGCTTTCTTTCTCACTGCTTTGCTGCTTGGTGCCTGTGTTTGTGGTTTTCCCTTTTTGCATTTCTGAATAGCAGTGAGCTGACAGGCTCTCTTTTTATCTAGAAACCAGTCTGAGGAAGACAGCACCTTGGCAAGTCCCTTCACACTCCTCACCATTTCCCCAGCACCCTCAGCCCCCACCAGGTACTGTCACCAGGAGCTCCGCATTTTCATGCTTTTCCTTCTGGATCAATTTGAGACATGACAGCTATGGCAGTTATTTCATTGTTATGGTTACCTGGAGAAGGGCTATTTTAACACATAACTGCTCTTGCTTTACTTATTCAAAATGCTTTCTGTGAATGCCTCACACTGGGCTTGACTTTGAAGGAAGTTTTGAGAAACTTTGCATTCTTCCAAGCTTTCACTCTTTGTTATGCCTCATACCCCAAATTGCAGCCCAAAAAGCACAAAGAGGAGACTCTGTGGTAGTCCTTACGGTTTGGACTGGGATCTAAGAAGACCAATTGCCCCTTCCCAGCCCTGGAAGAACCCGTGGTGGGACACTGAGGTCCTTAAGAGGGAACCCACAGCATGACCAAATCTCAGACATCCCAGAGAGCCACAGCATGGCGTTAGTGAGACCAGTGTAAATTTGGCACAAATAAAAATGCTTTGGCAACCTTTCTCATTGTGTATACAAACACCATGTTCAAGCAAATCAGTGAAATTGAAGCAGCATGATGAGAGACGTCAATTCAGGATTCATGCACAAGTCACTGGCAGCAGGATCTGCCTACTGAACGTTAAAAACTAAACCAAAACGTAACTTACAATTTTTCTGAAATATTTAAGCTTTGGATGAATAGCTGTCTCAAGATCATTCAGATGTGCTTTTGCTACCGCACCATATGCATTTACAACATCAGATTATCTCCGTATGTGAGCATCTGTGTTGAGTGAAGGATGGCTATAACCATGCTGGGGCAAGCATACATAAGAATTTTGGTGGAAATCCTATACAGAAAGTGTTCAGCAGTTAAAAATGTGAATGGAAAATAATGGTAACATTAAGCAAAGGCAAATTTATACTCACCATTGGTGTTCAGGGGCTTCATTTTTTTAACTCCCTCCTGCTGAGAAACAAATCTCAAACCACACATTCTAGTCAAAGAAACACCGCTTTCTTGGATGCTCAGTGAAAAAGAGGAAACTTTGCTCATTTTTTCATACTTTACTTTTTCAGTAAAACACACTGACCTGCATTTCCCCCTGATCTTTGCATAGCTGATGTAAAAGCCATCTATCACGTAAGATGGGCATGATAATATTGGTGTTTTTAATCACATCTCCTATTAGGACAAAGTAAGAAGAATTCTTAAATCTCTAGATCAGGGCTGCCTATGCTGGCGTTGGTGCTCCTGCAGGTAGCCAGGTCAGGGAGATGAGCAGTCCAAAAATGAATCACTTTTTGGCATGGCTTTGTATGCAGCCACAGCAGTTGGCTGACCCACCATTCCATGCGGTTGCAGGAGAGCCTTCCAAGCCCTCCTCACCAGCTCCAAGACGCTGTCAGGTGTGGGGAGGACTGGTCCTGTAGTGCTGCTCCTCAGTATCTCAGTTCCCGTCACATCTGTGAAACACAAGATGCTCCCATGGGGTTTCAGCTGCTGTATGGAAGAGCTGGTTTCACTGGCTACATCTTCACTGGAGTTCAAGCTCTATTTGGTGGTAACAACCAAAATGCAAAGTGCCAGGGGTTACTCACATGCTATGCTACTTAAGTAACTTCCTAGAGAGCTAGTTAGGGCATTTGAATGTGCCAGCTGAAATAGTTTATTCAACTAACAGGCCTAGCTGCTGAGGGTGCACAGGGAGGCAAGGATACGCATCAGAAATTTAATATGAGCCATTCATAGCCTTGACTTATTTTGCCTTTGCCTTGGTGACTGCTGTTGCCGTTCCTGACTTGCTGAAGCAGAAAGCATGGCAGGCCCAGTACATAAGCACACTGCTTCCTCCAGGAGGCTTTGTTTACAGAGGTGCCAATAATAAGTAAGGAGGTTACTTGGTTGTGGCCGAGTTTTCAAATATTGGGCCTGGACAACCTGAATACCTTTTGTTTTTTGTAAAAGGCAGATTTGGGTTGCTGCGGGGAGGGAAACAGAGTTCAAAGCGTGAGGTCCTGTTTGAGTTTCTGGGTTTATTCTTATCTCTGCACTGGACAAATTGCAGCTGTAAGCCCTCTAGCTCTGGGGAGTGGGCAAGGGCTGAAGGCTGGTTTCTGGCTAGATGAGGCAGCCCCAGGGCTCAGCCTTTCCCCAGACCAGGTCTGCAGCAGTGGTGATGTCCAGAGAAGGCAAGGACGGGAGGCAGGTGCCTGGTGGCAGCGGGACACACCAGGTCCTTGCTCATCTCCAGCTATTGAACTCCCCCGATCCACAGCACCTTTTTAACAGCTCAGTAAACCTGGCCCTGAAAACTCCTGGGGCCCATTGCATTGATGTGTTGAAAGAGGGATAGGAATCTGCGTGCAGAGCTGCTGTGTGTGGTATGAAACCTGCTGCAGGGGAGGTATGTGGAGAGAGAGGGAGGGAGAGAAATGCTTAGGATTATTTCTGGTTTGTACCCAAGGGTGCCATTTGTTCACATAAGTATCCTTAGCAGAATAAAATACTTTTTACTGAAACATTTTTTGTTGCTTACTGGCAGCCACTCCACTCCAATTATCTCTTCCATCACATCCCTGAAGCCAGGCTTCAAGGTAAACAAGTGAAAACCCAACAGCTGGAATGCAAAGCCTTATCTGAGATTGAAAGCTTTTAATAGATCACATTCTGCACATTTATATTATCTGGGGTATCAGCAATAGAAAGGAAATAGGAGATTTCCTAATCTCACCAGAGACAACACCTTGCTGCCCCACCTGTAAGAAATCTCACAGCAAAGGCTTCATTAGTCTCAACTGGTGAAGAACCCGAGTAGGCACAGTAACAGCTGATCTGGATTTCCCACATCCCCAGGTTTTGGGGTGTAACTCGTGGAGAAATTACTTTGCATTAGAAAAAGAGTCCCATGCAATGAAAGTCTTTGTAAAGCTGTGCTGAATTATCCTGAATTTTTACTTCAGAAGGGAAGGCTGCCATCACACAGATGTGTCTGGTTTCAACATAATTTCAGAATGAAACATAATTTTTATTATTATTTTGAAGTGGGGTCTTTTGATTTGTTTTTCACAGCATTGTTTGGTATCACAGTTGAAAATAAAAAAAAATAAATTTTTAAATTAAATTCAATTTTTTTTTTTTTTGTGTTGAGAGAGTATTACTTTGGTGAAGACACATGGACTATCAGGATAATGCATAACTGGTGAGAAAACAAGTTCAAATCACCATGCCCCTTGCCAAACAAAATTTTGATCCTGGGTGCGTGCCTCCTTGCGGACCCGTTGGGCAGGTGGGATAGGAGACAAAACCATTGTTGACTTTTAGCATGATAAGGACAGCCTCTGAACAGCAGCTCACTCCAGCGATGTGTGCTAGTGCACCCTGCTCAGTAAACACCAGCGAGGTTTTGAATTTTTTCTACTGGTTTTTGGACGGAGGGAAAAACATCTTGGTGGGTCTGAGATAATTTCTGCAGAAATCTTGGTTGTTTTCTCACCCCCTTCAGAGCAATTCAAATGTCTACAGAGAGAAATGAACTCCAGGCTAAGGCTAGCCTGGAAGATGGTTCTCTGAGGGAAAGTCTTCTTCTACCCAGTCGTGAACCTCCGCTGCAGCAACACCATCAGCACACTGACACACAGTGCAAGGCAGTGCATGGAAAATGTAACTGTACCAGGTTGAAGCGTTCGTATCAGTGAGATCTTGTTTGCTTCTTGGCCTCATCTGCACAGATGAGGCAGTTCTCTTTTCATGTACCCCTTGGGTCAGCTCAGTGTTCTTGTGCTCAGTATACCAGATCAGGTCAGTGCTCAGGCTTGAAAATCAGCCAATCAAAACCCCCCAAACCTGAACTAAACCTCATCTCCACCCAGATCAGCAAAGCCATGCCACAGAATTTCCAGTGTTGCTCAGCAAAGCTGATGAGGAGTGAGGAGAAGACTACAGGGTTGGGATGGCAGAAGAGCAGGACCGCTCCTTTTATTGGCAGCTCAGCCACTGGGATTAAGCCAGTTATAAGCTACATCCTTGGAAGGACATTGTTTATATTCGCAAAGATTTCTGGGATCCTCCAGTTCCAAGTGATACAAACTTTTTATATTGATGCCACCATTTGTGCTCAATGCACATCTAGAAATGCCATGAACATATCTAGTTATGAGCACATCCCAGTGATGCTCTTCTGGGCCTGACATACACATAACAGAGGTGCAGCCTGGCTGTGCCAAACTGTTCCCCATGTAGTCAGCCACTCCTCAGCCAGGGTCATCTTCCATTAGCATTATAAAAAGCCCTCATTTTTCATCGATGGCTTTCGGAGAGCTCCACATTTGGCCTGTGTAACTCATCAGCTGGCTCTCTGCTGACCTTGCCGTGACTGGCCAGGGCTCTGCCCTGCTCCTGTTGCTGTTGGATGACACCTGGAGGATTGCTGCTATTCCTGATGAGCTTCCCACCAGTGGCAGAGCACAGCACTTCCATGAGCTGGGTTGGGTGCGACCACATGCAGCTGCTCAGAGTCTGTGCAGACAAAATTCCCCAGCTGTAGCTGTCTGTTCACGTAAATGTTTGGAGGCCGAGGCAATGCAATATGAGAAACGCATTCTACTGGGCATGGATTTAAAGGGGGTGGCATGTGAAGGGATCAGAAGTGACCAGTCCCACAGCTGTTGACATGGTACCTCGCAGCAATCAAAGTGCTGAGCTGTGTCCATACATCAGGATGCAGCAGATGACCTGAACTTGATTTTACAAGTGAAACATTGAACAAGTTGCATGAAAAATGCTTGTATTAAAAATATGCTAATGTTTCTGAGTGAAAATCTGAGGCTTAGCGCTCATCTGGGACTCGTGAACAACCTCAGGATCTGGGAAATCCAGTGAGGAGAGCAGCTAAATGCTATCTATCTCCCTCATCTCCTCCACCAACCTTAAAGTTACTGAGTGCTAAATTGGCATAGTTTAAAAGGCTTTTTGACTTCTCTAAAGTGTATTCTGACTCCACCTTTGAAGGCTGCCTTCCAGCCAGGAATGAACTAGAGCACTGTGGTCTCTGCTTGTCCCACTGTGGCACAGGAAGCAGAAGCGATGAGGGAAAAGAGGCTGTGGGAACTTAACACAGACCTGTGCCTGGTTCCCCCTTTTCTGGAGAAAAGCTTCAGTGATCTCCTTCAGGCAGCTCTAGGCGTGCTGGAGGGGTGGGAAGGCACTGGGCTTACTTCTCACCCCCAGCTGGCCCAGAGCAGAGTATCTAAATGTCTGAGTGTGGACATCTGCGGAGCTGAAGTCTGCGTATAAGTCAGCTGCCTGGGGCTCCAGATAAACAGAGAGAAACAAACTGTCTGAGGATGTGATTCATCCGTTATGCTGTGGGAGCCCGAGTCAGGGCGGAGGAGCTGCTTCTGTTGCAGTCTAGAGGAATGACGCCTACACCAAGGAGCTCAGACAGAACTCACGGCCTCAACAAGGTTTGGGTTTCTAGTTCCTTTTTTGCTACAGGGTCAGCACACCAGCCTTGTGACCCACTGGGATGCCTTTTTTCTGTGAGGTTGGTGAGGCGCTGGCACAGGTTGCCCAGAGAAGCTGTGGCTGCCTCATCCCTGGCAGTGTTCAATGCCAGGTTGGACGGGGCTTTGAGCAACCTGGTCTAGTGGGAGGTGTCCCTGCTCATGGCAGGGGGGGTTGGAACTGGATGAGCTTTAAGGTTCCTTCCAACCCAAACTATTCTGTGATTCTAAAGGCAGTGGCAAGAGGTGGGACCTTGATGCACACCTTCAACTCTGATCTTGAAGCTCTTGTTGGGAAGCCACCACTGCATGGTTCACAATAAGAAGAGAAGTTCCTGCTTTGGCTTCTATGTGTAGTTGAGTGGTGGATGCTAGGTGGTGCACTTGGAACATGGGGTGTCAGCACAGACAGATGCTCTACAATGGAGCAGCATGCGGGCTGTGGCTGCAGCAGCCAGGCAGGCTGGGATATGACAAGGAGGGGCTGAGAAGGCAGGAATTACACGGGACTGTGGTGTCAGTTGTGTTGGAGGCATGAGGGAGATTCTTAGAAAATTAACAATTTCTGAACGTGACTTCTGATTGCAAGGATTTTGCCCATGCCCAAAAGAAGGCTCAATGATTAAAATAGGTATCAAGAAATCAAGACCATGATTCCACCCTGAAGGTCATCAGCTCAGTTTGGGCACCTGTACATCTTCGTGGTCTGTTGTACCTAAAAGAGTGGTGCGTAGTTGCCCAGACTCATAAATAATAACAGATGGTGTGGTAGAAGGTTTGGAAGGTGGATTTGAAGGAGGAGCTGGGGATTGAGTTCTGTTTTGATCCTAAGAGAGCACAACACTGAAGGGCTCTGGCCTTTTCTCCATTCAAAAGTGGAAAGAAAGTACTGATATTCTTGCCAGATCTATACAAGGTTATGATCTTGGTTTTGCCTTCTTGTCTTGGGCAAGGTTGAGGAAGACCAGCTGCATAGACAACCTCTGCTCCTTCTTTGAGAATAACCTCCTTGTAATGGGGACCTCACCTAAAGAAGGGCTTTCAGCACAAAAAGGCCTTTTTCTCCAACTTGTTGCACTGTTTCTCACAACTTCTGGTCAGTACAGCCTCAATGGCACTTCTCATCCTACTTCATAGTAAGTTGAGCTGAAAGGCAATACTCAGGGGCAGCCAGGGATGACGCTGTGCAACAAAGATGTGAGATCCCTGTGAAGAAAGCTGCTATGCACAAATAAAAGTATGCTAGAGAAAGTATAAGGGGATACGGCAGGTGTGTGTAGGCTGAAATGAAAAGCCAGGGGCTGGTATGATAGATTTATGACAAGACCGGAGGAGAGGCTGTGGAGATCTACTTATTATAGTTTAAAAAATGGTTCCGTCAGAAGGCTGTCATGGGTGCTCTACTGTGCAAATTTATGACATGCAGTGGGAGTGATCATGTCTTCTGTACTAGCTCATCAGAAAAAAACCCGCAACCTTTTTTCCATTAATAATGTTCATAAAAGTGCAATAGAACTTTTTCTCAAGAAAGATGTTTACCCATTGGTGGGTAAAGAAGCTCCTACATTAATGATAACTGAAAACTGACTTTGTTGTTGTTATTGCTGAAAAGTAGAATTCCAGTGTTTATCTGAAAGTTTTTTCACTTCCAGATTTGAATTTTAGAGCAAGCAGAGTTTTTCAGAAACACATTTAAGCCCTTGAAAACCTCTTCTCTTCTGCTTGAAAATATTTTGCAGTGAGATATGTCAACTTCTTAACTATTATTGCCACCTACCCCACAAAAGTAGCTCCAATACACTGCCAGACAATCTCAGTAGAATATGACTTACTCATAAGAAATAAATATTTCAGGGTTCTGCATGTGAACAGTTCATTTTAGTCAAAGGGTAGATTTGAAGCTTTCTAGCAGGTACTCTAAGAGTATGGCCAGGGAGTATTCTTCAGTGTCCTCAGTGCCATCAGTGGGGGACCATGGCCAGAGCAACTTACCCTATGAGGAGGGGCTAAGGGATGTGGGTTTTTTAGTCTGGAAAAGAGATGCTTTGGGGGAACCTAATAGTAACCTGCAGGTGTCTTTCAGAGAAGACAGAGCTAGGCTCTTTTTTGGAGTTGTGCAGCAACAATAAGAGGGACAGTGGACATTAAATGTTCCTGGGAGGTTCAAACATGATGTGGAGGAAAGGTTTCCACCATAAGGACAATTGAGCCCTGGAGCAGGTTGCCCAGAGAGGTTGTGCATTCTGCTGGGCTGGCCTGCATGCAGGTGAGAAAGGCAGTACTTTCCAGTTAAAGGATTATTTGTGGATAAGAAGCTGAGTTACATATTCTGCATAAATGAGTTTTAGGGCGGAAGTGTCAAAAGGCAGTAGTAAGAGTCCCACACAAAAGCCACTAGTTCTGCAGTTGGGCATTTCCCCGTAGCATTATGTCCCACCATGCAGGAAAAGGAGTTGTACATCTGTCAGCAAGGTAAATATCTCCAACAACTGAAAAACATTGATAAAGTTCAAGAGGCTCACCATCATGTCATGTATGTTCAGATGAATGTACTGTAATCATTGACACTTCATTCTGGGGGACAAATCTAGTGTTTCCCCAAATGTCTCTTATCTCTGTCTTCTCCTCTTCATCAGGTGACAAGATCAGATGGTGACTTTTGCTTACTTTGGATAAAAATGATGATTCTTCTCGTAAGAGGTAATAGGTAAATTCTAAATCTAGGGGCGTAGAGCAATACAGTATTAAGTTAGGGGATAATTTATCCCTAAGAAGCTTTATTGATGGGGGTTTTTCACAAATCGGAAGCTAAATTTTAGCTCGTGAACAGGGTTGTTCATCTTAGTGTAGCACAGTTTTTGTCAGCCAAAGCAAAGCGTTATATATACGGTATTATCTTTTGACAAATGGCACTTCTAGAACTACTGGCAATTTTAGGCTGTCCTTTTCAGGGTTGGATTTTACATATCAGAAGCACACATATTGATAACATTTTACAAAAGCTGTCCTCTTTGACCAGCATGAACGTACACATTTTTTAGTTTTAATCTGTACATATTTTTCTTAATGGGTCTCTGATTATCATTTTATGAGCTTCCATTCAGCTTAAATGTTTCTTCAAATACCCAAGCATAGAACTGGGAAACAATAATCAGATCTCTGCAGAAACGATTTCATATCCAAATTATTGTCTGCTGTAAAGAATAACTTCCCTTACATTTTGAGATGCACAATTGAAAAATTTCTACAAGATTTCAAAGGGTCTCCTGATACCAAGAAATGGTCAGCAGTAAATTGTCTTGTGGTTTTCTTCTAAGGTCCGTGAGGAAAGAATTGGTTCAAGGACCCTTTTACATAATTTTCTTTAAGTATCCATAGAATCATAGAACCACAGAATGTCTTGGGTTGGAAGGGACCTTAAATCTCATCTAGTTTCAACCCCCTGCCACTGGCAGGGACACCTTCTACCAGACCAGGTTGCTCTAAGCCCTATGCAATCTGGCCTTGAACACTGCCAGGGATGGGGCAGCCACAGTCCTCCACTTTAGAAGTACCTGGTATTTGAAGGTCAAGTAGTGAATAGTATTACATTAATCTCTCTGAAATTTATAAACCTGCAGGTTAGACTGGAGCATTTGCTGTTGCAGTTCAAAGTATCTGTGGTTCTTAGAGGGGCAGGCAAGAATTGTTCCCTTCCCCTTTCTATAACAACTACAGGGAGTAAGGATTTAAAGGAGCTGCAGTTTTCCTCAGTGTCTCTTTTAGATTTAATTGACTAAGGACCAGATGGGAGATACTGTCTGTTCTGATTTTCATTATCTAATGTTGGTCATGTTGTGGCTGTGAGAAAGAACTGGCTGTAGGAAATGGCTTCAGCTTGCGTGACTATAATTGCATTCAATTTAAGCCACATGGAGAATAAACAGAAGTGTATCGTCGCCAGGGTTGCCAGTATTCAAAAAGATGAATTTTGATAAATTAGGGAAGCTAACAAAGTCACTTGGACTGTGGAGCTGAGATCCTGGAGACTGAAGATGGATTTCTTTCAGGCAGAGCTACTGAAACTATTCAGAAATGGTATTCCAAACAAGAAAATCGGCAGGGAAGGGCAATGCTATGGTAAGTAGACAATGAGGTTTAGGATTTAAAAAATGAAACAACTGACAAATAGTGACAGCTGGGTCAGAGCTAGGGAAAGCAAGTGTAAAATGAGAACTGTTAAGTGGGGAGATGACTTAGACCTGACAGATATGAAGCAGCAAAGTATCTTTGCCTGTATGAATAGAGAAAGAAAGAAGGAACTGAGGACCAAATACGGACTAAGGATACTTTATACAGTTTCCAGAGTAAAGATCTTCACTTGAGCAGCTAATTGCAGGACTTAAGCAGAATTTAAACCCTGTAACCCCCTGACTCCTTTTCTGTAAAGACCTGGTCAGAGTTCAGGAATGTTCTTTTTTTTTCTGCATGCTCCTGTGTTACCTTCACTGCATGCTCTTACTTGCAAGTATCCGTGCAAAAAATCATTTAGGAAGGATTGCCAAGGTACCGATTATATGTGGTGGGCAGGTTTGTTGAATATGTCACTTGACAGCGTAATAACAACAAAAAGTAATGTACCACTGTTCCTACAGTGGAAAAACAGGGGTGAGTGAGCAGAGGAGGCAGCGAAAGTACAGAAGAATTGATCAGATAATACCACCATAACCATGAAGACTGCACATGAGGTCAAGACCACAGAAATGAGGGTGGGGAGAGGAAAGGTGCTATTTAGACTAAGAAGAGATTAATTTTTAGCACATGCAGTGCAGTCAGGACATAAAGGTCTCCTCAAAGGTTGATCTAGAAAAAAAACATATTACTGTGGTTAGCTAAATCTGCTTGAATCACTCATGTCCAGTTGTTATGGTATAAACCTCAAGCTGTTACCATTTTAGGTTTACTAAATAGCTTTTCTGTTGTGATGGGCAGATAAAATGTCCTGCTTCCACTGCCCTTGCCGGTTCTGTCCCCTTTTATTCTGGTAGTCTATGCTCTGGAGGTGAATGAGTGTTTGGGGAGATCTGATTCCCAGTGTTTAACTTCAAATAGGGACAGTCAGGTAAACTGAGGCAGAGCCACTTGGACTGACACCACATCTGCTCTGTTGTTTCTAAGGTCTTGGACATAAGTAGAGCTCATGCTTTCACTGGGTTTGATGTGCTGGAGAAAAGAGTGCTCACACAAGAAAGACTGAATTTGTATTGAGATGATCTGAAATCAGTTCTCAACTCAACTGAGATTTTACTTGTCCCTGTCTAAATGAAAAAAAAAACAAACCAAGAAAAAACAAAACTCAAAAACCACCCTGACCAAAAACACCAAACCAAAGCCCAAAGCCCAAACCCCAGGCCATTCGTTTGCTACTTAGTGTAAAGCATTTGGACAGAGGAAACGTATAAAATACCTTGTGAACCAGCACGACCTGCTAGGAAAGGATTTGATGTTTCTCTTTGTTCAGCAGGCTGGAAAGTCTCAATGTTTTGCGTCATGTTAAACTTCCTCTATGCTTTATAAATAATTTCTGGATGCAAAACATTTTCTAGTGCCTTGGCCCTGTTCTCAGGAATGCATGCAGAGGCAAGCTCCCCAATACATAAAACACTCAAACAACTGTCCTTTTGGTGTGCTGCCAAGTGCAGCAGATTTCAAGCAGGTCCTGCACATTGAAATGTGGCTATGCAGATTATCATTACCTGGAAAAAGTGAAAATTGCTTTTCTGGAGGGAGGGATTGCCAAAGTGGTGGAGATGATTTTCTACGTTTCATGCTGATTTGAACTAAGAGGCTGAACTAAGTTGCCATTTGCCTCTGTTTAGGGCAGCAAAAATGGAAAAACAAGGAGTAGTGCAGAATATCTTCTTTCATACTCCCAGTGCTAGGGAAAGGTCACTACTGGATTCTCCCAGAGAATATCTAGGACACAATGCTGGGGACGAGGGAAAAAAGAGAGCTCAATTCCCTTCTCATTCCACTCTCTACTCCTTGAGCAAACCTAACCAAGAGGTTGGTGAAGGTGCTAACACCTAGTATAACCTGCCCAGATCAGCAGGACTCTTGTCTTCAAAAGCTTCACTTTCTCCTGGCATTTGCTCCAGGGCATTGTACCTCTCCTCACTAACTGGGGGTAGAGCTGGAACACCACAGCTTGCTCCCAGGAGAATGCTCTGAATCCATCACAAACCAAGCTAAACATGCTTGCCGCAACAATCATGCTGCTATTTCATCAGGTCAATATGTAATTGCGCCTCTTGCTGGAGGGCTCCATTACTCCCTTCATTAAAATGCAAATTTTACTTTAATTAAAAATGCTGGGAGCATTTGCACAATTTATGACCAAATCTCAGAGGCCAGCAACCCCCACGCTGAGGAGGGGCAGAAGAGTGTTGAAATAACTCCTTATCTCAGAACACTGGGGATGTTTTAGCTGATAAAGGAAGTTCTTCTTGGACTTTTAAAATTAATTTGTTCTCCCTTGATTGGAAAACAGACAAAGCAGAAGAAGCTCAAGCAGAATTTTGTTCTTACAGATAAATGTGCTTTCTAAAACTATTCACATGCAAAAGAAAGGAAGACGAAAGATCCCATCTTATGCTGTGATACAGCAATAATTCAGTGGTCTCATTCTGCTCAACCCTCTCTTTCTCAACCAGAAATTTTGTGTATCCACCTGTATAATCCATCTGTTCTTACAGCATCAGGAATCTGGCTGCTAGGATCCCTCAGTTCTGATTGTATTAAATCCCACCTGCTCCTAACTTGCCAGTTTGATAAAATTTCCCTTGTGACGTGTTGGGGTGAATGGGCAGCTGCTCCTTGGTAGCACGTACCAAGCCAGTGAGATGAGACCCTCAGGCTGTAGCTGTCTGATTTTTCATGCTTTGGAGTGGGACCTTTCTATCCGGTTTCTCCTCTGAGGTGAGGAGCTCGAGCAGTGCTGGGAGAGCCTGAGCTCGCTGGTGCTCTGCACTACGCTTTCTTAGTGGTACTGCTGTGGCAGGGTCCATATCTGGCAGCTGGGAAGGGGGGCTCAGTCTGGGAATGAAACCCTTCATGCGACCTCATGAGACATTCACAGCATATAAACCCACCGTTCACATCTTGTAGTGCATCCTTGGGTAACTGGGGCCCTTTCACTCTGCCCGAGGGAGGAAGGTGTGTGATCTCCCAGGTAAGAAGCACCTGGGTAAAGGATCAGGCTGGAGGAAGTCTTTGTTATCTCACAGGACACCCCATGCTTACAGCCAGAGGCTCTACCTCCTACTTGGATTCAGCTAGCTCAGTTTGAATTTCCAATGCCTTCACCTTACCAAGATGTAGCCTGTCCCCTTATTTTCCTCAAGCAATTCCCAGCTGGTTTGCATCCCTCTGCCTCCAGTGAAGCCTGTGGCAAACATGGTCCCTACTTCTTTCAGGCACGACTGAATCACAGTGTATCACTGGGCAAAAGAAAACATCCCCACAGCTCTTTTCACGTGATGTGAAAACACTTTCCTCCTCAGAAGTGAAATAAATGGCAATACAGGGTGGCAGCTCTTTACTCTCTGGCCTCCTTACAGGTGCAGGAGAAGCAGCAGTGTGACCAGTGTACATCACCTTGTGTGCATGCCCGACTGTGCCTGGGGGTGCATGGAGAGCAGGTCAGGCTGGCACAGAGCTCACTCCAAATCTGCTTTTGTAAGTGCCTGACCCTGATGCCTCTTATGCCTGTGTCTGAGTTTTCTGTTTCTATTCTTCATCTCCTGGGAAGGATAATCACATACACACGGTTCCAGCAATGTCTGTCCAGCACCTAATTCTGGTACATGTATAAATCAGCAGCAAGGCAAATTTTGTTAGTCATTATAAAATTGGCATAAGTTAAGTCAGAATCAAGCCTCCTGAGGGGTTATTGGGCCCTGGAGAGCCTTGGCGTTTGTGTGTATGTGCGTGCGTATGTAAGCAAGAGGAAGGGAGGCAAGAACTCAAAATACAGCTATTACTCACATTGCGATGCTACCATAACGAGCCCTGGCTGAGATGAGCCAGGCTCTGGTAGTGCCAAGTTCTGTACAAGCAAGGAATAAAGCAAAGGTTCCTTCTGCAAGGAGCCCGCTCTCTTGTTTAATGACAGATGTAACAGGTGAATGAAATGAATATGTAGGAATGTGGAAGGATGGGATAATTATAGACGCTTGCCTTTGCCCAGCTTCATTGTGGGCATGGCACCAGTGCTGTGGCCCAGACCATGCATGACTTTCTGCAGAGTTTAGGGCATTGCCAGGTCTCATCTGTTATTTGTTCACAGTGACCAAAGGCAGGCGTTAATTTCTGCCAGGCAAGGCTCTTTATGGCTCCCTATATATCGTACAATGGATACTGAATCACTGTTCACAGATAAATTGTCAGCAAGAATTCAGTATCATCAGAGATGACATTGTTGGGATTGTTTCCACATTCTCAGCCCTGGTAGTTAAATGCATTAAATAAAAGAAACAAAAAACGATTTGTTTTTCGTTTGGTTGAACTATTCCAAGATTTTAGAGGGGGAAAAAAAATCATCTTGAGAGGTCCAGAGTTATAAATAGCTGTGCTGCATGTACTGGGGTAAATGCTGCATGCCTCCAGGTACTTGTAAGAAAAGGGATCAAGAGAATGTGAAACTCGCAAAATTTATGGTGGTCCTTGGACGGATGTGATGTGCTCATAGAGGCAAGGCACATACCAAACATGAAGTCGACTAGCCACTGAAGATTTATATTTCCCAGCATCTCCGTCCCAGTGTTTATATGGACTGTAGGTTTATTATTGGAAATTGAAGGTCTGCCTCATTGCTTCTTACTGGAATCTTGTGGATTTTTTTCCTGAAGAACACTGGGAGTAATCCCTGCTCCCACTTATATCCTGGGTCTATTTCAGTTTAAAAAAAAATCTAAAACATGCATTCTTTTTTCTAAGCAAGGAATAGGATTCCTGAAACTAGAGAAGGGGAGCAAGCCTCCTCATTTCCATCTCTGTTGCTGTGAAACCTTGTCTTCTTATGTAAGGCTTTTATGAAAATTTACACTTTCCTGGTTCTGTACACATATAGCTGGGTGTAAAACAACTCCCCCACATGAAAAGCTGCCAAAAATGCAGGAGCATCCCCAGTCTGCAGCAGAAATAGACCTGCAAAGCTGTCAAAACAGAGGAAGCACGAGAGGAGGACTGGGGTGGATGCATTTCCCCAGCAGCCTGGGAGCCCTGCCAGGATGAAGCTCTCCATCCATGTGCCCTAGTTTGCCCCATCAGTGGCAGGGACACAGCGGTGAGGCAAAGCTGCCACCTGGCAGAGCCCAGCGTGACTGCACCAGGCTGGTGAGAAGGACATGCATGGGAAATGCAATGAACAAGAGAAGGTCCAAATGCGTCATGGGATCTGGTGGGCAGGGGTGGCTCCGTGACAATGAGCCAGGAGGGAAGCACTGCCCAGATCAGTGCCTTACCCTGAGTATACAGGCAGCCAAGAGCATGCTGTGTTTTTTTTGGCTACCTGTTCTTTCCAGCTGGGGGGATGCAAGCCATGATTTGTTAGAGCAACACAAGCCAACTATATTCCCAGGCACTTGTTCCCAGGAGCTGGTGGCATGTGGGGATGCCCCCAGGGATAGTGGCTCCCCAGCCAGGGAAGGGAGGTCTCTTTCACCCTCTGCTGAGACTTCAGACTTGCCAATAGCAGGAAATAATCTCTCATATGAGCACACCCGTGGAGAATGGTGGTAGCTAAAATAATATTACGTACTCCATGAAGATGGGAGTGTTGTGGTTAGCCAATGTGTAACCCATGCTATTAAGCAGTTCCTGCTCACAGTAAGGGCTATGTTATATTTACTGTCATTTTACTTACCTAAGTAAGGTGTCTAAGGTGTTGCTTTCTTCTAATATAAACCATGTGAGTCTGTGACTTCTGCCCTGCAGGGCTGCTCTCGGGTTGCAGTTATTCCAAGGACAGAAACACAAACTTTTAGGCTATATCTTCACTGGTGAATTTGAACAGCCAGGATGAATTCCCTGGCCTTAGGCAGGTGGTCTGCCCATTAGTCGTCTCCACATCTTCAGTCAGACTGGCCACATCCAAACAACCAGCTGGGAACAGCCTCTGGCCCTTGCTAAACCCTAAACTGTCCCCAGGGATTGCAAGGGCAGTAATGGTGGCCCAGACCTAAACCATGCTATGTCAGTGCTGCTTATTTAACAGTAAGTGTAATCACATTTTGGGGCTTAAACCTGCAAACCTGAACCTTCAGGATGAGCTTATTAGTGTAGATGTAACATGTCTCCATGGGGAAGGAAACAGGAAAAACTTCTCACTTATAACTCAGCAATAACTCTGTACATCACTGCTGTGAAAGCACATGCAAAAGGCAGCAGAAGGCCATGAGCATCACACAGGTAGCCCATATCTTGGCTGCTTTTGAAAAGGGCAGTGCTGCCTGCAGTTTGGTTTGAGCCAAAACCAATGTCCCACCAGCTTTATGGTATGCATTGCTTAGCTTTCTAGCAGAGGTGGAGCCAGTAATACCTGATTTTGAACTTACTGGTGCCATTAAAGGAGTCGCATGTGCTTAAAAGTTACCTGTCCGACTCCAGAAATCAGTATAGCTGAGGGACTCTTGCCCCTTGGTGGGTCTGGCTGTCAGAAATATATCTGTAACCACATGTGAAATGTTTGGAAGCATCAGGGGGTGAAGCAGGGCCCACCCGTGCCTCCTGCAAATAAATCTAATCTCTCTCTGCCACCTTCCTCATTTTGCATTTGAGCTGCAAAGATCCAAAACACTTCCTTGTACAAAATAAAAATGCACAGTGTCACTCCTTGAAGTGATGCTTATTCTCCAGGCTGTCAGCATTTCAACGCTTGAACCAATCTCCTAAGATAAAAATTACCCAACAAGATGAAGACCTCCTGTTTCTGGGTTCAGGTTCGTTTATGGGAGCTGTGACTTCATGACCTCAACGCGCTCTGGGGAATGAGAGTTTGGGCCAGAAACCAGAAGTTATCCATGGAAAAACAAAGCAAAAGGACACGGATTCAGTCTGTTTCTGTGCACTGAGCCTGGGGCTCAGATGCCCTGTGCTGTCAGATGCTTCTCATGGGGCATCTATGTACTGCTCAGATGGGAAGAGGTAGGGAGAGAAGATACTTATAGTTCTCTTTCTGAGGTGCTCAGGGCTTTCATCACTCCATAACCCCACTAGCTGCATGTTCTCAGCTGTCCCCTGCAGACTCAGAGGTTCCTGGGGTGGCTGATCACCTCTGAGCACCGGCTTACCAGTCAGTCCAACCTGCAGGATGCTGTGCCTCCGGGTTCAGCCTGGACAAGATAAAGGGGCCATGAGAATGCAGTTTGGTTAGAGTCATGGCATGCTCCAGTCACAGACACTCTGTCTCTCTGCTGTATTTTCCTTATCTGAGTGAAAAAAGCACTGCCTGCAACTCTGCCCCAGCCTAAAGGTAACCAAATTGATCTTGTGTATCTGCAATTAGCAAGCCCTCGCACACTTTCAACTGAAGACGGAAAGAAGAGTGATAACAGAGGGACAGCTTTCCACACACACTGAGCTGGCAAGGACACAAAGGACACACACAGAGGATTCATTCTTTTTAATTTTTTTTTTCTGATTTTATACGACATTTAACAATTGTAACTTTTCATTTGAGTAATAAATGGGTTTGTCCTTTTCAGTAAAACTGCTGTGGATGTAATACTCCCTTTATGGTGTGTTTTGCTGAATTCCAGATGTTGCTGTTTATTCAAGACAAAGTTCATCCAAAGAAGGGTCAAGAGAAAAAAAAAAAAAAGGTTTGCTGAAAGAAAAAATAAAAAGGTTTTGACAGCAGTAATTTTGTATAGGTCTTGTTGTTATATGAAGCTTTACACTGAGCTGAATTACGGCAGCACAGTGAATCACTCTGGGGGAGTGAAAATGACTGTCAGTGCTTGCTTCCCCCATTAACCTTTTTTAATGTGAATGTGTAAAATAGTATGTGGTCTGGGAGATGAGAAGTAAGTGACTACTCACTGAGATAGCCTTCACAGGAGAAATTAGCATCTTTCTTGATGTGATGGTGAAAGAAATAACCCTTGGCTCATCCAGTGTACTCCTAGGTTAAGTACTGCTCTCTACAGACAGAAATGGGGCAACCAGGGGAAATACGTGATTAAAGATGCTCCTTATTTGAGTTATGCCCTACTTGTTTCTGTCTCAGATGAGATTCACAGTGTACAAAGGTGCTGTACAAAGCAGAACCCAATCCACACTAGAACATTTACAGGCTAAAACTAGACACCACAGGCCTTGCTCAGAGACGAGAAGCTGAAACATTCTTCAGCGGTCTTCCAAGAATTACAAAAGCATCACTTGAATTTCAACCAACTTTCAATCTTGGGAACAGATGCAGAAGGAAGTCAGACTGTTGGTGCTGTGCAGCCTTCCCCTGCAAGGAGCAGGAGCAGGGAGAAGAACAGAGGGTGGCAGTAAGGCTGTAACACCTGGTAAATAGGATATCACTGACCTTGATTTGAAACATCTGACCATTTATTAACTCTGTTCCCACCAGCAATGCATTCAAGATGCACCAGCAAACAGCATGTCCCATCTGAGGTGAGTGTTAAGTGTTCACAGTTTGGGCTATCCCCTTCTGTGAATGCCCCTGCCAGTTGGGAGAGACATCTCCATCCCTTTTCCCTACAGGAAACCATCACTCCTGGGACCAGCCCAGGAGTCTGTAGAGTAGCCTTGGGGTAGCTCTAAACAGCAAACCTCTGACTATACTCTTGTCTTGGTTTCTGAAGTGAGAAGGTGATTTAAAGCTGAATTTAGTCCCTTGTCATAACTAAACCAAGCCTATAAATTTTTCTCTATTTTTGGTAGATTTCCTCCCTGCTGGAAAGGAAAATAAGCAGAATAAAACCAAGAGGTCTGTTTTATTTGCAGGGAAGACATTCTTAAGAGTAGCTTGCTACCTGCTGTTGCCAGCTGAAAGCTGCTGAGATGTTTAGCAGCCTATATGAACTAATTGCACGTACTGGAACTGCATGTTCAGGTCCTAATTCAGCCTTTCATACCTGTCAAGTGGTATGAAACCAATCCTCATGGGTAACCAACCCCTGCATGAGGAGGTTTTGAAGTGTGGGTAATTCCCTCCTGTCCACCTGCCTCTGGGCTGCCCCGATGAGGGACTGAGGTGGACAGTCTTCTCTGTGACCAAGGGGCATTATGGAGAACTTTACTGGAGCCATTTGGAACTGGAAACCACCTGGGAAGCCAGAGGGCTGGTATCCCCAATACTATGGAGGTAGAAATAGAGGTGTGTAGCTACAGATCTGAAGTCATGTTATGCAGGGCTGGAAATGAGCAGCAGTGCAAAATCAGCACAAAGCATAAAACACAGGTAGCTATCTCCTGGCCAAATTTAACGTTTGGCACATTCCTGAGCAACCTTTCCTTTTAATAACCTCTGGAGCACTCCAAGAGTTGGCTCCAAGAGTTGTCAGGTGGGTTGGCTCTTGAGCTTGCCCTGTGGAAACACAAGGGATAAATCACAGAGACACATGCAGTTTGTGTGTGTGTGTGTGTGTGTGTGTGTGTGTGTGTGTGTGTGTGTGTGTGTGTGTGTGTGTGTGTGTGTGTGTTGGGGGGGATGTGGGGTGTGTGTCTGCTGGTGTCATCAGCCTGCAGCTCTCCCACCACACTGCAGCAATCCCTGCAACCTGTCTTGTGATGGGTTTGGGATGGCCTCATTGTGGATTTCTGGGTGCTGGCTGGAGACTGCCACACAGCCAGAAATGTCGGTGATGCTGAGCAAAGACTGAATCTGGCCTTGTGTCTTTATCTCCATGTGATACATCCTGGGAGGAAGTGGAGGATGTGTCAGTGCTGGGAGTGATCTCCCTGAAGCAGTGAAGCTGAGGGGCAAACTGAGGACTTAACATAAAGTGCTAGTGCTCAGCCAGATCCTTTTGAAGAACCAGCCAGATTCTTTGTCCATACTGTCGAAGAAGAGGTTTGATCTTGTTTCCCCCAGGAGCATTTTCTCCCCACTTAGGAAGAGTGGAGGCCCTAATGGGTAGTTGTCCTTATGAGCTGTGCCCCCTGCCACACAACTATCAAAACAGGGACTTGACAACTCCCAGGGCTTCTGTTTCTCCCAGGTTTGGTACCTCCTTAATTAAAAACTCCCTAGGTACCAAATAGCTTTATTTTTTATGTGGTTTGGCAGCCTTCAGGAAGAGAGAAAGGAAAACAACCTCTCTTCTGCTTGCTAGCAGGAATATTTACCTAGGGACACAGCCTAATCTGACTTTTAAGCAAACAGATCAATATTTGCTTTTTACCATGTGGAAACTTGCTGTTAGTTGTTAGCATTCCTGGTACAGAAATGAATAAATATTGATGTTATGGCTGGTATAAGTAGCTATATTCTGCTCCAGTTCATCAGTCTGTTTACTCCATCAGAGAAGTTGTCCTCATATTTTTCACAACTGTACCAAACTTTATTTTCAAAATGAATTTACACTGAGTATAGAAAAGAAATAATGAATGGATACATAACTGTGTAAGAGCAAACAGGAAACAGCATAGACTCCTGGAGGCATGGAGGCTAGATTCATTGTAGGGAGGGGAGTGCTTGTGTTACTGCTATCCCTTTGCCTGACTGCCTGAACCTACATATCTCAAGTTTCTCAGGTCACAAGATTATTCATATTTGCTTACATTATAGTCTCTGCTAGGAGCACTAATGCATCATTCCTTTTGTGTTTGCCTTTAGGAAATACATAGCATTAGACAGCCTACAGTCTATGCAGACAAGGTAGTTAGAAAGTGGGAGATAACATTATAGTTATACCTATTTATGGGCTGGGAAGATTAAGGGAAGGAGATAAAGGGACATGTCTGTGGCAATCTGTGGCAGACAGAGCAGTTAAAGACTGATCTCCTAAGACCCATGATAGTATCCTCCTTGTATGACCACCTCTTTCCTGAGAACACCCTTACCTCATTGGGAGAAATGACATCTGAGGAATGCCAACTAACCCTATAACAGGACCTTTCCAAAACAGAGATGTATTTTATACTTTTCCCTGGCAAGTGCTGACCCAATAGACCTACCACAGTTATCAGTGCTGCCTTTGGCTTGCCAGGCATGTGGGAGCCGCCAGAGCTGGACCAAGCTCCATCCCCAGTGGTGTCTGAGGAGTTGAAATAGGACGAAATGCTTTTCCTGTATCACCAAGCCAGGACAGTGAACACAAACCATATCCACATCTCTGGTTTGTATTCACCCTCCTGAACACAAACTATCTCCCCAGCTGGGGCTTGCCATGCTTCCAGAAAAGGGTAGTGAAAGGGGGATAAACTTCATTACATGTATCCAACTAAGAGCATGTATTTAGTGTTTCGCAGTGGAGCGGAGCTGCTGGGCAGTTCTTAGCACTGCCGCAACCTGCCTCTGTCCCAGAGCTGTGCCTGCTGTGTGCTGTGATGGAAGGACAGCACAGTCTGCTGACACTTCCCACACATAACTTTAGCAGGTTGATCTCAACATTGGTTCATGGGCATACATGTTCTAATGACTTTCCCTCTATTTTGTACAGTCTTGAACTCTAATAATAATTACTGATGTCTACCTCTAATATTAATAGCAGTGTCACTGAGGATGCTTTGAAGGCAGCTGCTGTTGAGAGTTGCCACAGCCAAGACAAGGTGATGGACTATATTTCCTGGGCCTGTAAACACCTCACTGTAATTTGATCTCTGAACTGGTGTCCTTGCATGGTCAGATGTTATCTATGACATGTAAACAGCATGTTGTCCCCTACCTTCTTGCTTCCCCGATGTACCTCTGTGCATTAACGTCACCTTGTGTTATGCTGCCTTACCTGATGGCGTCAATGGTTGTGCAGTAACATGATTTGGACAAATAGGGGGTTGGCAGTAGGTGCTCCTAGAAATAGGAGTGTAGTGTTGCATATGTGTCTGGTGCCAGCAGGAGGTCAGGGTTCCCAGTGCAGCTCACCTTTGAAATTCATCTTGCCACTATCCCTGAATGACCATCCTGCACAGTGACTTTAGCACATCATTAGCAGGTATTTTAATAGCATGGTGTCAGCAGCTTAACCAGTCACAGAAGGGCTCCCTTCTCTCACTCCACAGATTGCACTTGTGTTCCCAAAATTATCCTGTCATGCTAGTAAAAGGCAGACACTGTGTTGTGTGTTTCCTTGGCTGAAGCAGAGATTGAAGCAAAGGGGTGCTGCTCCACACCCTGCCTGGGGTGGCAGAGCTGGCTGGGAGTGGTGGCATGGAAGGACATGGGTTTAATCACTGAACAGAGTGCTCAGGAGCTGGAACATGTCCACTGCACAGCGGCACAATCTGAGAAGCCATTTAAGGTCTCGGCTGGAGAGCAAACAGAAAAGATAACCATGGATTATGAGGCTGTTTGAGATCTACGTACATACACTGTTTTGACAGCAGAAATTATACAGATAATTTTTGTTGAGCTATGCCCTAGAATCTGTTTGAAAGCAATTCCTGCCTTTTATCTGAGAAACTGATGGTGGAAAACATTGCTTGCATGGAAAATATTGTCTTGGACATCTCTTGCCCAATGCTGTATTTCCTAGTTCTGATTAACCAAGCTAATACTCATACTTCCTTGGCACTACCTGACTGCGAGTTCCCATGGTGCTGTCTCTGATTGTTTGGACGGGTCTGCACTGATGAGTCAGAGCTGAAGTCTGTGATGGACTGATAAAAGGAGGATGACACTTGAAGCAGCAGAAACCATGTACCAGCCTATTCCACAATACTTTCACCAGTGGTTGAGAAGGAAAGTGGAAAAGGGAGATACAGGAAAGAAAGAGGCAATATGAGGAAAAGCAGGGCACAGATGGGGGCAAACAGCCAAGACATTGAAAAAACCCCACATTTCTAAAGCAGAGAAAAGTGGCTCCCACATAGAAATCTGCTCTGCTTTGTCCTGCTTAACAGAAGTGCTGCAGGCGTCCCACAGCTCTCTTTTAGTTACTGATGACAGCATGAGAGAACAAGGCTGTTTCAGCACATTGGTCTTCCTCACACACAATTAGGCTCAACCTGCTGCTTGCTCTTCTCTTCTTGGTAGAGTGAGAAGGTGGAGGCAGGGGATTAGGGCTCCAAGGCATCCCTCCTGGGAGGTGAGGTAAGGCCATCAGGACAGTAAGAATCTAGGAGGTGGCAGATTTTACCAAACACTTGGTGCTGTGTTACTGCCAGGCTCTGACACTATGGGCAAGGCAGGATCTGTAAGGAGAGGAAGAAAAGTCTTGGCTGCTAGAAGCAGATCCTCCTGTTTACTTTCACTGTCCTCTGAGATGTGTAGGCAGGGGTCAGTGGTGCCCATGTGGTAACAATAGCATTGCTGCACCTGTGATGGGTTTAGGATTCTGCTCAGTTAATCTAAGAGATTAGACCTGTCTTTACAAACATGGTTTGAAAGGGAGAATGGCAGCTCTTTTTACAGATTATCATGTTGACATGCATTTCTCTGAGGCTGAGATCCAGCAGACCCTGGGAAACCCCTCACTGGGGACTCTGGCCTTTGCTAGACCTATGTCTGTGTCCTCCCAGTTGTTGCTCTGTTCAGTTAGCACTGAAAAACCTTCTTATGGAATGATTATTGCAGACCATTTGCTGGTCTGGATCAGTGCCTGCTTCTTGCAGATGTATTCGTCCTTCTCTCTTCCCCCAGCACTGCTATTGCCAGGGCCATAACTGGGCTTTCATTTTTCCAGTTCTAAGAGTGATTAAAGCTGCAGAGGACACAAGAGTTAGAGCCAGGCCAGGCTGTTTCTCTTACCTTTGTCCTGAGACTGATTTTCATGTGCATACTATTGTGTTAGAAAACTGCATTCATGGAAGATATTCTTAATACATGAGCAATTGAGACCTCTGGCTGTGTTCTGTCTGCCCAGTGCTGGCCAGACACATTGCTCACTGGACATGACAGCCGACTGGGTGGAAATTTGAATCTGCTTCTCCAATTTCTAAAGCACTGATTTTGACCTCTGCACTGTAGTCTGAATTAGGTCTCTTTTACCCCTGACATAACTCAGTTGTCGCTAGTACATCCCCAGGTCTCGAGTGCATGCCATCACTGATGCTCACATGGTCAGTGGTTCACAAGTCTCATTCCTCTCTCCAGCCAGGTGTGTGTTCAAATCTATCATACAGATGGGACATTATAAGGCCATCTGCCCTTGAATGCTCATGGCTACAGTCTGGTCCTAAAACCAGGGTAGACACAGAGAAACTGACTGGTGGGAATAGTCCATAGTTCATGCCTTGTCCAGCAGTTGCTTGTGAAAGTGTTAGATGGTCTGAGGACAAAAACCGTGCCAGCAATGGAGCCAATATCCTATCCATATGGAAGGCTCCAGGCCTGTGTCCTGGTCCTATTTAACTTCCTAAATCAGACATGACTCAAATTATCTAACTTTAGTAAGCTATGTAGGGGAAATAACTATCTAATTTTCTCTAGAAGACAAAGCCTCACCCTGGCAGTATTGCAGATCCTATCTAAGGCTCCATACAAAGCCCAAGGGCTCTTGGTAGTAGAGGGAAGACAGTGGGCTGCACCTGCATGCTAGGGGCACTCACAGTCAATGGGCAGCACTTGTGCTGCAATCTCTGTGATTTCTTGTTCATAGGTATTTTACAGACACATCAACTCAAAACTAAGCAGTCACATTTTTACTGGGGCATCTCGGACCTCACCAGTTCTTACAGAGCAGGATCTGGGCAGGAAACATCCGCTTCAGAAACTGCAGCAGCCTGAGCGGTCAAATGAGCTGTGGCAAAATGGGGAGTAAACATGGCTGGTGCATAACAAAGTGGTGTCCGGCAGCAAATTCCTCCTATTGTAAAGAAAACTGAATCTTACCCTTGTTTCCCCAAATCCTCTCTGTTTCCCAGCTAAGCCCCAACAATTTCAAGCATCCCAGGCATGCAAGGAAATACTGCTGACATCAGGCAGCCGGAGGCCAGGGAGAGGGGATGGAGCTCAGGAAGTCTTTGCCCCTGACAATGAAACAGATACTGTGCAGACAGTATATTCTGGATCATAAAAGGGTTTCCCTAGTGCACAATCTGTCTGAGACTATTTTCTATTTAAAGTCCCCAGCTGTGGCCTGAGGAAGGGACAGCAGAGCACTGAGTGAATCATCCATCCTGTTCAAGAGAATCCCGAGGTGAGAGATTTCCTGCATTTGGAAAGAAAACAAGACACACAGTCGCTGCTGGTGCCAGAGGGGAACCCAACACCATCTAAGGGAGATCTCGATGAGGTCATCCCAGAACCCAGATGTAATGCTCATTTGCCATTTACTCCTCACACTTGGTAAAACAAGGGACACAGGTTCTCTTATTGCTGTCATGTTGGAGTAGGTCCACAAAATGGGTGCAGGTTGCCTCATCACAAAGACCAGCCACTGGGTTGTAGCAGTGGAGAAGGTGGTTCGCAGTCACCGGCACCATGCCCTCCCTGGCCACCAGAAGGAAGGGGAGCCCCCTATCCCATGAAGGCAGACTGTAGTCAAGGCAGTCAAGTCCATCCCTGCAGTGGTTTATGAGATGCATAAATATTCTACTATCTGCTCACCTCATAAAAGGACTTCTACTGCAAATTATTCATCAGGGGAAAGAAGCTTAAGGTTACAAAACACTGTCATTCACTAAATCAACACTGAATCATGTTCATACTTAGTACATAAGGAAGATTTCAGCCACAGGGGTGCTTAAAGTGCTGTCTGCAATGAATAAAGGTGTGAAGATGATAAAATATAGGCCATCATTAGCTTCTCTACATCTACTTAAACACAATTATCAACACTCAAGTTTTTCTTTTGTGCTGGAGGCTAAACTCTATGTAATTTTGTATGTTTGAAATGGGATTAAAGGTGTGATTTTCAAAATTTTGGGGGTTTAGTTTTCCTCTCATTGAACCACTGAGCATTTCAGTGGAAGCACTCTGAGGAGCACAGAAAAGCAGTGTGTGTCTTACCAAAAACACTGCAGTCAGACATGCAAAACGCTGAGCTGCTAAAAATTCAGTGCACTGAATCAGTCATGCTCGCATCACTTTGATAAGTTAACCTTTTACAGGCAGATTTCATATGGGATCAGACAGTTTTTGTTTGTGCCACTACAGCTCATGTCAGATAGAAAAGACATCATAAGTCACCTAGTCTGTCAGGCAGAGACTGTCCTACCAACAGAGTTTTCGAGAACTTGGCCTGTTTCCTAGTGAAAAAAACACTTGCAAACATTTTCTGTAGCAGATTATGCTAACCTCAAAAAACATTTCCATTTATTTGACTAAGTTTTGCATTATCTCTGAAATAAGCATTGTATTAACTATGAACTTTCATAACAAGTCCTCTTTTTTTTTTATTCATTACATTAGAGAAGTAAATCTCTACTTGAAACATTTGGTAAACAAATAAGGGAAAATATCTTTGTCTGCAAGTGCGCTACAGATGCAGTCCTCACTAATGGTGTCTTTATGGAAGAAGTTTGTAAATGTTTGACAGGAGAGGTGGGATTTGTCTGACCAACTCCAGATGTTCACACTGTAAATTTCTGCCTATGAGCTATGTGTCTAGACTGTTTTTATAGTCAACGGAGAAATACAGGCAATTCAGGATGCATTTTTCCTTCTTCTAATGTCTACAACAGCTCTGATATTGCACCTGAAAGTGCCTGTTTCTTTCCACTGGCTGATGGGGGAAGGTTCCAAAGGGAACCTGAAGTGGCAAGCACTGGTGCAAATGTCCAGGCTATGTCTGCACTAGAAAACTAAAATGCCAGGGATTATTCTCTGTCACTGGAGAGTCAGGGAACAGCACTAAATGCTCTTGCCCTCAAAAGTAGTGAGGTTGTCCCAAAGTGACTGCTATCAACCCAACCTGAGTTCGCTAGGCCTTTGGGGGAGCACTAGATGGCCCAAGCCAAAATAATGGTGGGGATGGTAGCAGCTGGGGTGGACTAGCACTGTGGATGGCCAAGCTGCAGAAGCGAATCTTACCAAGTGTTTTGAAGGTGCTCAGGTAGTCTTCTGATGCCTTCACTGCCTGTAAATGTGAATGATTTGGTTGCTGCTTGGATGCTGTTCATGTTTCTTCTGCAGGGATGATGGTTGCTGGTTAATATTTGGCTTCTCTGACCTTTCTTCTTATCTTTCTTTCATGAAAGTATTTTTTTCCCAGTGCCTCCAGCTCTTTTCACAAGCCATGAAGGAAGAGGACAGCTCATTTACCTCTGTAGAGATTTCCCTAAACTAATTTCCCTCTAGTGGATCTGTGCTGATGGAAGGATTAAGCTTTTCACTTGCTATTTAGTGATTATTAAAATTACTGGGGATAGAATTGCAAGATCAAACAATGCCTTTGCTAAATCCAAAGGGTTTCCTGAGTGAACTTTTGCTGCTTCTTTGATGTCAACACATGGCTCTTCCCATCCATACCAGAGCCAGTTGGCAACCGCACCCACCAAAGCAGCAGCATCGTTTCATAAACCCTCAGTCTGGCTGGAACATTAACTGTCACTGTAAAGAAAAATCCAATCCTTTTTCTCATCTAGATTTGAATAGTGCAAATACGCTATGTTTATGTGCTATGTTTACTTTTAGCACAGTAAAACCTGTTTATTTGTAATCTGCTTTATTATTTTTAGGCAAAATTTCTCATTTTCCGTCTTTCAGTAGCCCTTTCTTATGTTTACAAGACGTAAATATCGCTGTCACCAAGAGCTATCACTGTGGCTATGTACCATGTATGCTGAGTCTATCAAAGGCAGATTCTGATCAGTTTCAGTGGTGCAAGTATAACATGACCACCATCAGATTCTCTCTGCTAGGAGGGAAATAACACCTGAAATAATTTATACAGTTGGGGCACCTGATTCTTCACATTTTTCAGTCAGACTTCTCTATACAACAGCATAAATGAGAGGCAAGTCTGAGCCCAGACACTGAGGAGGACAGAAATGAAAATAAAACTCAAAGCAAGGAATGGATGTTTCAGTTAACTGTGACGCAAAATGCAATAAAAATGTGATGTGAGAATCTGAGTGGAATTTAGAAATCATGACATGACATTACAACTACTTCTTTCTAGCTTTGAAGTCTTGCTCTTTGATGATGCATTACTGAGTATTTTTATATATATGCCTTCTCTTCCATGTTAAAATACCAGTTTTCAATTAAGGACTCTTACTTTTGTAGTGAGTGGTTAGATTTTATTCCTAAAGCTTTAAAACAGAAGAAAAAATATCGATAGGGAGAATGCTAATATATATAAGAAAAAATTCCTGAAGGGGAGTTCATGGAAATTGGTCTCCAGGCCAAGTTTTGCACAAAGGAGAGGTGCCGTGAAAAAAGATAATCCTTATTAATTAAACCTTTTGGTGTTAAAGAACAAATGGAGGCACATCTGAAAGCTGAAGGGATTTGTAATGTGACTCAGTCTTTTTCCTCTAGGTCAATGCTTCAGAGTTGTTATGGGCAAGTAGTGACTGAAAGCCATTATTCTCTGACAGCTGTTTGCAGACCTCTGGGAAATGAGTTTGTGTTATCTTGCTGCCAGTGGTAGAGTGACTGATGCAGCATCAAGTAATCTATCCTCCCTACAAGGAGTAATTAATATTTTCCTGCATCGTAGCAAACAGAGAGACTGAAGCTAAAACAGGCAGAAAGCTAAATTATCATCCTGTCATTGTATCACCTGCCTGACTCCCCTTCCATTCACTCCTGCCCTCCTGAAACTTTGGCTTGGTTTCTTGACTGGTAGCATCAGCATGTGCAGAGCTCTCTGCTGTTCTTGTGAGCACATGACCATGCTAAGCAGAGTGAGCAAGGCAGGTTCAGACCGGCCACTGAAGTAAAATATCAACAAGTTTCAGATAAGGGAAAGCTGGCTGAATGCATTTGAACATTCACAGAAATGTAGAATCACAGGATAGTTTGGGCTGGAAGAGATCTTAAAGTTCATCCAGTTCTAACCCCCTGCCATGGGCAGGGACACCTTCTACTAGATCAGGTTGCTCCAAGCCCCATCCAGCCTGATCTTGGACACTGCCAGGGATGGTGCAGCCACAACTTATCTGGGCAACCTGTGCCAGTGTCTCACCACCCTCACAAGGAAAAATTTCTTCCTAATATCTAGGAACTTCTCTTTTTTGCAAACCTTTTGCAATATTTTCTTTTTAGTTTGTTTGGTTTGGGGTTTGTTTTCTTTTTTTCAAAAAAATTCAAAGAATGTCTGTACATCATTTTTTGATCTAGTCCTAAGACTCTCCAAATCCAGGTTTACTATCCCATTGTACTTCAGGTTTAGAGTCCTGACTCACATCACAGAGGAAACTAACTCATTTTACCCTGACCATTTAAGAAAATCAGGGTCTAACCTCCACAGGGGTTTCCTGTTGTGTCCCTGGTGGATGACAACTGATGGGGGCATCTGCACTCAGAGGCACTTTCCTGGCAGATTTTGTTTCCCATTTTTCCCATCTGCCTTGCTGTTCTCTCAGCTGCCTTCATGACTGATGAAGCCTCCTCCAGACGGTGGTTCATTTCATTCAAAACTAAAGGTTCAAGAAAGATGCATTGCCCTCTGGAGAGGCCTGTATCCCTCCACTGACTGAAAGTTGCTTTGAATGAAATGGTCAGATTCAATGTGTATCTTTTAGATGTCTAACAGAAGGAGACCTGCATCTTGGCATGTGGATTTCTAGAGAGAGTTGACAAAATGAAGCCAATATTCAGAAGCAAAAAAACTCTAGTAGACTTTAGAGACCTGGAAAAATATGTTGAAAGGGTTAAAGTTATCAATTTGATTTATATAGGAAAAAGCAGATTTAGTGGCAACTCAGTTACAGTCAATAAAAAGGTTAAAATGCTAAGAAGCTTTTAAAATCTAATGGAGAAAGACGTAAAAAGAAGCAGTGGCTGGAAACTGAAGCCAGACAGCAGTCTCATAAACTGTAACTCCCATAAAGTACTGTGCCACTAAGGGAACATTAAGTTTAATGTTCATCCTGACTCAAAACAGATCATTGTTGGGAGTTGACAGCTATGCCACTGACTGCAGCAAACATTTAAGCACTGAGACTATCTGAATGTTGTGGTCAGACTCGAAGGGTGCTCAACCAGCCACCACATAGTCTGAGCCACAACAGTCCAAACTAGGGATTCAGTTACATATTAATAAGTGCCTGGTGTCATTTGAGGAGTTCTGGGGAGTCTGAGAGATCCACACAGCACTGGCCAGACATGACACAAGAACTATAGAAAACCCTCTTGGAGCAGGAGACAGAAACTAGAGAACATACATTAGCGAGTCTGCAAGGGTGCTAGACTGCGAGGAGGAGGTGGCTGAAACTAGTCCCATTTGTCTAGAATCCTTTTACAGCCAGTGGACAGCTATAAGCAGGCTGTCCAAAAAATGGGGGTTTGAAATAAATCTGATGAACATGAAAACATCTATTTGTGTCCCTATGTTTCAAAGGAGAGCAGGCAAATTGCCTCAGATGTTGATACCTAACTGTAGGTATCTGAGGCTAAGTGAGATAAATCCAACACTCAGTGACCAAATGAAACACACTGCTGCATTAGCAATGTTTTTAGATATCTTCTTGGAGGATAAATTGTGAGATTTTAGTTTTTCAACCTCAATTTTGGACAGTAATAAACAACCAAAGGTCAGAAATTTCCCGTTTTCCCTTAGGCCAAGCTCAGCAAAACAGCTAGACTACAAAAGTTGTTTGAATGCTCTCAATGAAAAGCCCCACGTACACTCATTGAAATTAGAAATGTTAATTTCTCTCTCAGAAACATCCCAGGCTAACTTGTGAAGTTTGGTGAATACATAGACACTGATGTGAGAGCAGACTTCTTGCTACTCCTCAGAAACCTCTTTGCTTGAATATAGATTTCCCCAGTTAGATAACAATCCCATGTCAAAATGCATGTAGTTGTGTAATGTCAACCATAAGACTCTGAAGTGAAGCAACTGGGAAGGGAAAGAAAGAACGAAATAAACCAACCCAAAGTAAGGGAAAGGCCGCAAGATCATTTGCTCCAGTGGCCTTTGGTATTGTGTTGCTGCTGTAGCTAAGGCAACATAAACCTTCCCTAACTCTCTGCTTGGCCTCCCCAGATATAATAGACAGTAGTCCCCTTTTAATGGCTGTACTTTCTACCACTACTGTGCGAGAACAATATCATAGTCTAGAGCTGAATCATGAAGGAAAGTGCTGGGAAGTGGCAGTAAAGACACATGTCATGGCCAAGGCTTGTAGAGGAGTGGGACACTGAAGCCAGCCAGATGCAGGCAGGGCAGCAGTACTTTGCCCCTGAGCACTTCAGGCGTGTAGCACCGTGCCCTGCAGACACAGCCACTGGGCAAGCTGGTGCTGTGAGTGAGCAGGGGCACACAGAGGTCAGTGTTATTTTTAGAGACCTAAACTTAACATCCTTCTTTCCTGAGTCACCGAGGAAACATTTGTTTGGGGGCAGTTTCTGCTAGGAGACCTTTAAAGGTGTGTTTACCTGCTCTGTGTGCTGGTCAGGCGTCAGAACGCAAACATACGTAAAGAAAAGCCAGTAACTGAATCAGTCACAAGCAGGTCTTTTAGGACAGACAGATTATCACATCAAATTGACAAGTGCTAGACCCACAGGCCAAGATGTTCCTATTGACCTCAAAGGAATATAGGCCACAGAGTGGCCTATGCCATGGCTTCTCTTTTCTTTCTCTTTTCTTGAAAAGGTGGAGAGGATGGGTTTAGCTAAGATCCCAAAGATCATGTCAGAGGTATGGGGAAGGTGCACGGAAGTCTCTACATTAAATTGCAGTGTTAAGCCTTTGACTGGGCACTGATACTGCCCCAGCTACACTCTTAAACTGCTAAAAGCCCTGGTTCAGGTTTGTTTGATGTTAATTTGTCCTTTCCAAACAACTGCCAGCAGCTCAGGGTCACCACAAGCCTAAGACGACCCCCTCCTCTTTGGTAGGTGAGCAGGACTCAGTGGCTCTGCCTTGGCTCTGCACCCAACCAGACCGTGCCAGCTGCCCTCAGGAGCAGAAAACGTGCTCTGGCAGTGTTTAGTTTGCTCTTTAGATGGAACTGTGATGTGTTTTTAAGGGGTCAGCAAGGCCTGTAATTGTGTTAACTGTTATGTGCAACTCCCTTCTGCCTCATAGGCTTCCCCAAAGCTGATTAACTATTTAGAGCAATCTTGTCTACAGTAGGATTTTAACAGTTCACTATAACTCCTGGAAGCTCTCTAGAAATTGAAGTATTGAAGCCCCCAGTCAGCAAAAGTTGCTCTTCTGGCCCTGACCTTATGGGGGCTGCAGGGACAGGTGACAGAGTTGGCAGGAAAGGGGGTGTTGAATGCACACCACATTTCAGTGATGGTGATACCTCTGCTACCTCTGGTACTTCACTGATTTCACTTAAGGTGTGGAGCACACCCTGATCCTGATCCTCAACCACCAGCATTTCTTTTGTGCTCAGGGCACTCCCCTAGGGAGCTATAGTGTGGACTGAAGCTCTTGGGGCACAGAGCTTGGGTCTACAGGTGCTTCTGCATGCGCTCTCATCTGATATGGCCTCAAGATGAACTCTGCCAGCTCATCACAGAGGGAGCAAAACTGCACTTTCGTTTGGTTGTTGAGTGCTCAGGGTGCTTGAGAAATCTCGTGGGGTCCAGGTCTTAACAGAGTCAAGCAGATGGATGTGTAACTCCTGCCTTACCTGCAGGGCCTGGGAGCCCTCTCTGGCCCTGAAGATAAGGCAGGAATTGCACATCCATCTACTTGACTATCAAGACCAGAGCACCTCTTGAGCCAGCTCACTTCCAGATGCTACAGAAACTCAGAAGCTGAACCGAAAGGCACGGATGGACTTCAGACACCCCAGGGTGAGGCAGGAGTTGCAGGCTGCGGTCCTGGATCTAAAAAGTTCCTCACTTTTGGGAATCTTTGGTTGCATCTGCTCTTATTGGGGCCAGAGCACTGCAGAGTGACCCTCAGCTAATGCCACAGCACCTCATCATACCAAAGTCCTCACCTGAGCCCTATAGCTAAGGTTTCGTCCTTTGCCTTGTGATGGTGGGAAGGTTGCTGGCTGGAGCCTGCCAAGCTATGGATGGAGATGCTGGCTGGGGCACATGCCCAAGCACTGGAAGGGGAAGCATCTCTCACTGGCATTCATCCATCCTTTCAAAGCAGCAGAGCCAAGGGAGTCTTGTGAAACCTAAGCGCACAGTCAGCGTTTAAAGGCCTTCAGCACTTAAATGATTGGCAGTCACTGTTTAAGGTAAGAAAATTAATTTTCCCCGCTGATAGCTACCTGAAGTGCTCCACCAAAAAATGTGCTTTTATCCTTCTTTTCTTTTTTTCGTAGGCTATGTAAGAAGGTAACAATTTTGGAAGAAAGAGTCCATGAACAGCCTAACCCAGGAGAATGAAATGGCAATTATTATATAGTCAGACAGCATGGAGCCTGTGCTTTTAGTGCAATTAATTCTGTCATTGCTTAATAAATTCATTACGCTGGCATAGTCAAGACTGAAGTTTAACAAGCATAATGATGAGGTTTCTTTTATGTTTAAACATCTTAACATTCAGATTCTTAAAGAGAAATTTTGCCTACTCTGAAACATTGGCTGCTGAGGAACTGAAAAAAGGCAATTGCAAAAATATGTTTTTTTTTCAGATATGATATTTTCATTTCTTTGCTTTGCATATGGCTCACAAAATTTGTATGATTTTTTTAAGATACACATTAAATTACCTGAATGTTTAGATCCTCTAATCCTCTGAAACAAAAAGGAAATCTGCTGCTTTACTGTGTCAGCAAATGATTCTTCCTTTTGTTTTGGAGCTAGATGGGAGTACCACAGCAGAGAGGCAGAGTGACATTCCAGAGTCCCCAAGGACCAGCCTGTTTCTCAGCTTACTGCTGGATATGAGGGCATGGCTTGCTTTTAAGGGACATGCAAAGACTGCAGAAGTGAGCTGCTAAGAACCTTCCTTGCCCAGACAGTTTCAGTTCAATGTGACATCCGCAGAAACAATAAAAGCCCCCTGAAACCTGGTTTCTCACGGCTTAGTCACAATTTCAGATGTCTCAGTGCTCATTTTACTATATCTGAACAGCTACCGAGCAAGGTGAGCGAGGTGTACCAGCAACAACAGCCAACTGATCCACACAACTATATTTGATGGCTGCGACTGCTGAAACCAGGACAGTGACTCACACACTGAGGGTATTTATTAGTGCCTGCAGCACCTGCAAGTGTTCAAGGCAATGAGCTTCTTCTTAATGGTGGTGACAGCTTTGAATGCTCTCATCCCTCAGTCACCTTGTTCTCCAGGGACTGATCCCAGTGACAGCTGGAACATTGGCATTTGTCAGGACTTGCCTGAGGCCTCATATGCAGTTTGGTCACTGCACTTGAAAAACGATGTAGAGCAGCTAGAGTGGCTTCAGAAGTCTGCAGCATGGATGTTTTAAGGTCTAGAAGAGAATGTTTGTGGAGTGAAAGGACTTGGGGAACATCCGACTGCCAGAGAAAGATAAATGTTTCAAATGAGGCAAAAATGCCCTCAGAAATGAAGGGAATAATCAGTCTTTGTGCCCAGAAAGGGGTCAAAGATTATGGACTTCAATGGCAGCAAAAGGATTTCAGTTAGAAATTATGAAAAACTTTCTCAACCTCAAAATACTGAAGCACTGAGTTGGATGCCTGAGAGAAGCTGTGTAGTCTTCACATCATGGTCTTTTTTTGAGGAGAGATTAGAGAAGCACCTGTCAGGATTAGCTTCAATACTGCTGATCCTGTCTTGGGGCAGGGGTTCTGAGCTCTGACCACTCAAATTTCCTTTCAGGCTGATTTTCTCTGATGCTGTTATCCCATGGAAATTTGTCACAGCAAGTCATCTCTCCCCAGCAAGTGAGGTGAAGCGACATGGTATTTCTGGGTGTGCTGTAGCACCTCTGCAGTGCACAGCAGCACTACCGAGCTGCTCAAATAAGTGCAGAGCCCACAGGCACAGCACAGGAATGCAAAGCTGGAATTTGAAAGCCTTAATTGACTGTGCAGATCTTGAGAGGGGTGTCCTGCAATCCTTAAAGACAGCAAATGGTCAAGACCTCAGTTTATGTGCCTGATCTGGAAGAGGGGGATTATTGATTTTGGCAGGGAATCAGGTTACGTGGGAGTTGCGTATTTCCCCTAAGGCTCAAAGCCTTTGCAGACTCTGGAGAGACCATAAATTGTGTGCCTTGGTGATACATTTCTGTACAAAGACTTGCTCCCCAGAAAGCCATTGCAAACTCATCTATCTCAAATGTACCTGAGCTATCACCACCAAATGTAGTTTGCTCAGTAAGCCTTGATCCATGATGTCTGCAATAGTTTGGAACACTGAAAACAAATGCATCATCTGCCAAATATCTTTTCTTATACGAATGCCATGGAAATGCATACTCTTTATTGGGGTCCTGCATTTCATTTACCATCTGTAGAGTGATAGATCCTGTCTAGGTAATTGGAAAAGGGAATGCCAGGAGTTATCTCATTGTAAACACATTAGGAGCTGAGATAAATCCTGGACAAGCCAAGCTCACAGCAGATGAAACATAGCAGAAACAATGCAAAGTTTTCTAGCCCTACAGAGGCAATAGAGCTGACATTTCTATTCAAATACATGATATACACATCTGTACAGGCATACAAAGAAAATGAGAGTTTCTCCTGGAAATTCCTTTTCCATTGCAAAGCTTTCACATGCACTGGAGCTGGGCTGAAACTGCACCTCTTGCATGTACCTCTGTAGGGATAGCTGCATCCAGAAGCAGACCCAACAAGAGAGGTTGCTTCTGAAGAAGGAGTGCAGACCCAGAGCACAAGGTGGAAGAGGAAGAGGCTGTGCTGCACCTTCATGCCCACCTCTCCCATGAACACCCAGCACAGGCTGGACTCAGGGAGATGATGCCCTTGGCCAGTTTTCTTCAGCATCTTACACCATCTTTGAGGCTGTGAGGAGCACCAGCTAGGCATATTTTGGTTGTGTGGGCATTTTGGCATGAAAGCCTTCCTGACCATATGTAGTGTGTTTTAGTTCGGTAGAGCTGACTCCACAGAGCAAACATTATCTGGATTTATACGCACATTTTCCAAGGGCAGATCTATGGCCTTAGAAGCACTGATACAGCAGACAAAGAGGGGATAGAGCACAACGTTGAATTCTCAAAATCACACCAGCTCCTTTCCCTCTGTGCTCAGTGAGGCACCACCAGCCTTCCTTCATTCTTACCCTAAGAGTCACAGCTAATCCTGCACAAATAGATACTGCAGCAGGCTCCATGTTTCGATGACCCCCTGCTGTACAGTGCTGCCTTAAAGAGACCGTGTGTGAGCCTAAGTATTTCAGGGTACCTCTGAGAATCAAAGGCAATAAAACTTCCTTTTATATCATCTGTTGCGCTGCCTGATGTTGGCGTTTGCTATGTGTGTTTGCCACAAACAGTTCTGACAGTGTAGGGGAATTCACCAAGCCCCAGTGGCATTATCAGCAAATAGTTTTCACTAATATTTCTCTCATTCCAAGTCAATAAACAAAGAAGCAATCTGGCAAAAAAGCTGTGGGAAGACAGAGCATATTACTGATCCATCCGAGACTGACATCATCATCTCCAGGAATTCCTCCTATGCAGGGAGCACAGAGCAGCCCCTGTCCGAAAGGTTAACAGGGTTATTTAAACTTGGGTCATTGTACACAGCTGGGCAAATGAATCTGGCAAAACTGAGGTGGCAGTAACCTCTGGCAGTGAGACTGGAAGGGATGAGAGGCTGGGATGGTTGTCTGGGGCTACAAACCACTGCTAACAGGCTGCCCCTGGCTGAAAGAGCTGGTCAGATCGTGTCTTTTCCAACAAAGACATCTGCAGTCTCTGTCCTCCATCACTCTCTCTGGGGTGGGGGTGAGTGACCAAGAAGCTACTCAAGCCCAATGCCCCTTCCATTTGCCCCACACATTGGGAAATAACACTTGAAAAGCCTTAGGAGCCATTTCTGGTCTGCAGTGTACCACAGGAGCTGCTCCAGCTGGCAAAGGTGACACGAGGGTGCTCATCCTGAAGGAGATTTGCCAGGCAGGGAACTGGCGTCATGGGAGGACTGTGAGCAGGGTCTGGCTGCACATTCCTCAGCCCTGAGTCACCAGGGGCTGCCTGCTGACCCCTAACCCCACTCCAGCTCCAGGCACAATTTCCCAGCCTTTCTTCTGTGGGAGAGAGGGTTTTCTGAAAGAGAAGTGATAAAAGCAACCACTGAAGTCTATAAAACACTGTTCCTCTAAGGTGACACTGTGCCAGGAGAGCTCGATGGGACATGGTTCATGAAAGAGCTTTTCTCCTCCCCCCACCAAGTCTGGGGAGATGCAGTGCTGCCCAAAAAGCAGGACATTTCCTCAGTGATGCCAGTTACCTGTAGAGCATGCCGTGAAAGTTTTCAATCATCTTCATAGTTTATCAGGAGCTAATGAATGATCAGTAGATGATTAGCCAGATGCTCTGCTAGCAGCTGGTCCTGCACAGGCAGTTTGGAGGCAGCTACAAGCCTAAGAAGGCCTCATTAAAATGTTTCTAGCAAAAGATACTATGGGTAGAAAGTGAGGTGTAATGTTGAAGGCAACTCTACACCTGCTCAATTCGTATGACTGGTGTGGTCAGCCCAGGATGGACTTGTGTGGCAGAGAGAAAATGCACAAATGCACAGGACTTTCCAGCTTCCTCAACAAGGTGCTGGAGAAAAGGCCAAGACCCAGCTTTTGGCTGCAAAGTTAAATATTGTGACCTCCCTGCAAAGAGAAGCCCATCAGGAGGAGTTTGGTATAAAAAATCGTGTATACTGAGCCATGTAGGGTTTACTTGACAGTCAGCAGACAGACCCCTACCTCCCAGGCATGATTTAAGGTTCAGAGCACCCAGAGACTTGTCCCACCACTACATTAATCACAACAAATGCTACAATGCAACAACATACAAGACGAGCTTCATTGTTTAAGAAAGTATTAAAGGAAGTAAAGACAAACAAAAATTACCAGACTCAGTGTCCCGCTGCAGGTATATTAGTAATTAGTTTTGTATAACAGAAGCAGATGTTGCTTTTTTCCAAATGACCCTATCTGTGCTCAGGGTGCAAATACACTGTTTTGCCGTGATGGTGACAGGGGGGTGATACCTGTGAGCCTGTTTATATACGTGAAAGTTAGATACCTGCTTAAATGCTCCTGCAGACTGTAATCCCAATAGATGGGTGAATTCTTTGGAGCAAAAGAGAAGCCAATTTAGACTGTGTTTTTCCAAAGAAGGAGAGTTTTAGTCTTCATCCTTCCCTTACCAGCCTAAAAGGATGTCATTTTTCTCAGTAGACAAGCAAGCCATATTCCAGATGTCCAAAGTATTTAAAAGAGGATGTTTATTTATGACCTGGGGACTGAAGATAAACAGGCTGTGCGAAAATAACCTCAGAGATACAATGGTGAAGTTAACCTTTGTGTGCCAGAGGCTTGGGTAGCCCAGACAGCGGGCTGTAGGAGTGTGCAGGCTGCAGACCCAGCTTCAAACATGCGGCTCAGAGCTTCTACTTACAGGTAGTAACAAATGGCAGTGCTGCAGAGGAGGAATACAGATCTGCTGGAGAAGTGTTTTCTCCTGTTGTCTGCTTATGTGATCAATTATAATGAGAGAAAATTCTGGCCTCATCACTCACATCGATAGGAGCAACCAATCCATCTTTGTGTAACAAACACTGCCATGAGGACAAAGGGAGGTTTTACCAGCTCTTCCTTTTGTACGGCCATAATTTATAAACCCACAGCAATATTTTTGCTGGATCAACATCCACGTGAAAGCAGCAGCCACAGTAAAAGAAATACCCTTTCCTTAGCTTCACATCTCCCCATCTAGCATATAAAGCTTCCCTGCTCACAATTAATAATATATGTACTGAGCAGGCTGAGATCCAGCTTCCCTCTTCTGCACACACGTATTCCCACAGGGAAAGCCCAAAAGAATCAAATTCCATGTCTGAATCGTATTGCACTCCCTGAAACCCAGTGATAACCAAGGAGCAGAGATACTCATGTCAAGGGCACACTACTAAATGGCCTTCCTGTCAGCCCAGATTAAGCAGTGTCAGCCCAGCTGATTACACATATCACAGGTCTGAGCAGGAAAAGTGTGACTCCATCCACCTGCCCTTCAGGGTGGATTCACCTCATATATTCAATGGCTCAGTTGGCACCTAGTTACAAGGGAGGGAGCAGTAAATTGCCTCTCCTCAAAAAATTGATTCTGTCTCAAAAAATAATTTATGTAAATATTTTTTAAATAATTCCTGAACAAAAATAATAAATATAATATCAGTAATACAGAATTTTTAAATAAATACATTTATGTGCATAAATAAAGTTTAAATAAACTCATTACCATAAAGGAGTGGGTTTAAAACACACTGATAGTCAGGTATTGTCCTGCACTGGGAAGATTCAGCTAAGTGATTGATGAGGCTCTCAGCTGGCTCCCTCCACTTTGATGTGCCTGGCTTTAGTCAAAGTCTTTGGGCTATGTGCAAGGCACTCTGAGGTGTGCAGGCTCAGGATTAGAGACAAACCCTTTTATCATCTCTGAGGAGCTCTGTTTCTATACAAGCTACACCCTGTATCCCCCTCTTCACATCCATTTCTCCAACCAAACTCAGTCCAATCAGCTCAGCTCCTCATTTGTCCTATTCCCCTATAGTGGCCTCCAGACGTCTCACTTCCTTACCCACTACTCACACTCAGCAACTGGTCTTCTGAGCAGTCTTCTGGTTGTGTGGATCAGGGCTTGATAGATTTCTTGCTTGATTTTGCCTAAGTCACTGAATTTCTTTGCACCAGTTTGTAAGCGATAAAATTGAGTCAAAATTTCTGTGTCAAACTGCGCATTATCTTAGGCTGTGGGGCAGGTCCTCAAATTTGTCAGCTATGTAGCTTGACGTACATAGTTTCCAAACAACATGAGCTGGGCCAAAGCTCTTTTCAGACTGGGTGCTTTCTTACCATGTGGATGTACAAACCCTTGTGAACCTTTGTCTTAGCTGAGACTTAATCTAACCATTAATAATGGTTGTGCAAACCAGGAATCACATGGAGGTGTGTGAAAGCATCCATCCCACTCACCCCCAAGCAGTTTCTCTGGCTCATTCCCTCGTTGTCCTGATAGCAAAGGGTTAACATGACCTTTATATTCCAGACATGCTGAGACTAAGATCTAACACCTTTCTATATAACTAAAAGCCAAAACATGTAAAAATAAACTGATGGAAGTGCTTGGCACAAGGCAAAGTACAATGGAATGGCCCACTTGGGAAAACTGCATATTGACTTCTTCAAAACAATATGAAAATACTTCCCTGACTCATCAACTATTTGTTTCATGTACCTGCTGTTTGCAGTCTTCCCAGGCTAACTGGAGTCAGCTGGAATTCAGCAGCATTTGCAAAGTTGTGGCTAAAGAGTAACCTAATAATTCACCATTTTTACCAGTGCCTTTAAGTCATCCAGAAAAAACAACTTCACGTTTGGTTGGAATAAGGGCCTGTTGTTTCAGAAGAGACCAGTTTATCCAGACTCCTTGAGCATCACCAGCTTAAGGTCCCCTCAGCAAACATGCCATATTGTCTGCAGTCTGCATGGTGTTTACCCAGCCTATTTCTAGGGCTCTCCCCAGAGGAAGCACTAGGCATTATCATCAGTTGACACTAGTTAACTCTTCTGCTTAAGGCATCCCCACAAGAGGTATTCCAAACACACACGTATCAGCTGGCATTAAGCAGGAAAATAACTCAGGCCTCCATTACAAGCCATGTCCAGCTGTATTCATGCTTTACTGCAGTTGCTACCTTGGGGTCAACAGCTGAAAAAAAATGTCTTCTTAGAATTGCATTTATAATGTTCTTATCGGCAATGAGCTGAGCTGGCTGGATCATTGACTTAATCCTTGTATTCACTGAGCGGAAACTCCAAAATATTGACAAAGTGCTGGTATTTAATCTCAAGGAATGCTTTTTGTTCTAAACCAGCGGCGTCTAAGACACTACAAATTATACCAAGAGGCTTTCATTTTATCACAGTATCCTGATATTTGGAAGACAGAAGAACCAAAATGGAGCTGTTTGTTTGAGAATTTTTCAACTCTGTTTTTTTAACTGTTGCATATCGGCTTTTCAAAATGGAAGGTTTTAATGGGAGTATATTAGCTTTGGCCAAATAAAGATTTGTAGCTCCACGGTAGGCTTGGTAGTTAGCCACTCCTGGATGAATTCACTGTTCACTCAGGTAATTAGGCATTGGGTTCAGGTCTCTCCTTTATTCAGAGCAAAGGTTACTGTGGAAACTCACTACCTACTACTACAGGCTATTCTGACCTATCTTTCTCAAAGACAATAAAACCTGGAAATTATTCTTTACTCTGCACATGCCCTCCATCTGGACACCAGGCCAGACAAAGGATTCCTCTTTCCATCCAGGATGTCACTCAAGAGCAAGTTCCTACTGACCAAGAAAGTGGCTGGCAGGCTGCTCGCATAGGGCTGTCTTCTCCTCCCCACTGTCTGGTTAGCACTGAAGAGGATGACTGAAGAGGAGCAGTCTGGAGTGAGACCACCCTGTCTATAGTAAAATAATTTCCATGGTCCATCAGTGACTACCAACATCAGTTGCCCACTTGAAGCTACCAAGCATGGTAGTTAACATTTTCTTGTGGTGGAACTTGGGTGAGGTACCACTTCACAGGTGGGCTGCAGCAACCACCTTCCTTTCCAGCCTCACAAACAGCGTGCTTCTGATGGAATACACCATTCTAACAATACTGTGGCAAACAGTGTCATTATTCTGGGGGATCCTGAACAAGAGCTGAAGTGTCAGGAGGGAGCAGTGGTGGGACAAAGGGACCTGTGCCATCACTCAAGGAAGGACTCAAGCAGATGGCCAGAAAGTACAAGCTCAGGGGTGAGAAAGAAGCTCCAGCTACATGCCTGCTCAGTCCCTGGCTTTTCTGAAACCAGACAGATAAAATCAAATTTGGGGATTTTAGGTTTCTTATGGGCTTTTATTTTTTCTCTCATAGTCAGTGTTGTGTGACACCGAGCATCATTGTTTTGAGGAGCCTGTAAAACTACCACTGGGAACCTGGTTGTCCTTGGAAACAGATTGGAATCTCAACGTGTTTCCAAATAGAAAAGAAATATTTGGAGATGGAGCTAAAGAATTCATGGGGCAGAAAGAAAAGCCACTAACCCTGTGCTTCAAAGCTGCCAGGGAAAATTCAGTTTCATGAGGAGGTTAAGGAAAAGACTTTTTTGATGAAAAAAAACCTCAACCAGTCAAGAACATCTGCAACCTCCCCAGAAGAATATGAGCCACTCTTTAAGCTTTTGGATGCTTCAAGATGTGCAAAGTGAGCAGGTCGCTGGCATGACAGTAGTGATACATATTGTTTTCCAAAATGACACTTTAAGTGTATCTTGGCTCATAAGTGGTTATTTTCCCTACAGACAACTTTGAGCCTTAGTATAGCAACCTCCAGCAAACAGAAAAAGGGACACCTTTACTCTTATTAGCAGATTAGCAGCAGTTAGGAAGGAAATACAATGAATTGGTTGAACAAATTTCTTTCAGTCCATGGCTGGTTTCTGAAACCTAAACAGTCCTTTAAAAGGGGAGCACAGCAAAGCTGTCTGTGTTTACACTCCAGATTTAAATATACTAACATACTGTCAGGCTTGTAGCTGCGTATCAGATGAAGGTTGGAGTAAACTCAAACTCCTTCTGACAGGTTATTCTGTGCTTACATAAATTCAGATAAATTTTACAATAAGTTTATCTGTAGCTTTCAAAAGATTGACAATGCAGCATAGCAAGGCTGAAAGCTGCTGGCAGCCAGCTGGTGTTAACAGTGGTCAGCATGGCCCAGGACACAGCTATGAGAGTACAAGTGTCTGAAATTGTTATCTTTCCCAAAGAGAGGAAGACTTGTGTTAAGGAAAAATGCTGGTATATTGATGATGCTATTTGCATTTACTAATGTGTCCAGATTATGTCCAAAGGAGCCCAAGCATCACTGTGTTTTCTCAGATTTGCTTGTGTCAGCAGCTGGTGGTGCCTGCAGAGGAGATGGTGCTCAGACCGTGCAGCTGGTGGTCAGACCCATTCAGCCCCATCACCCTGTGCTTGCTCCTGATGAGCACTGAGGTGCTCTGCCTCTTCAAAGACCATACACAGAGCTCCCTCTGTACAGCTCAGTGGTTTTCATGCTTTTCATTAAAAAATGGAAGGAGTCAATGCATCAGTGGTGAGCTCTTTCAGTAACACCAAATAGGCAGGTGCTCAGTTTAGAGGTGTTTATGCTTTGACTAGCAACCACCTAGAGACACCTCTCCCCCAGACATGCACACATGCAAGGAAGCACATCAGGTTTACAAGGAATTTGCTAAATCACAGCTCTGCACTATAGGTTTTATTAACTTTGATGGCTACTCCAATGTGGCAAATTACAACATTAATTATTCATCCTTTCTTTCCCTCCCCCTGTTTTTCCCTTTCAACCTGTTTCTTCTTTTCTCTTCCATCTCCTCACTTGCTTCAAGATGAGCAATATGATGTGCCCCCTGTTTTGCAATTATTTACGATTACAGTTTGGTCAGTGTGACCCTATCAAAATCCTTGCACTGTGAGTAAAAGTCAGCGATAGCAGGGTTGTGTATTAGTCAGAGAGAAAAACTTCATCTACTTGTGTCTTAAGAAAGATTTCGTCGGAAGATAGGCAGGTATCAGAACTGTTACCTTTTTTCTTAAGGGAAGTAATGATAAAGCAGTATAGAGAAAAAACTTGCAGGGGTTGCACATTTGTTGCAGTAGAAGGCAGTGAGTTATGCCAGTGATGTTCAGCTTGCTTATTTTTAATTTCTTCTCATCTATTTATCATAATTAATTTATACTGCCATTAATCATCAATAAAGTGCTGCTCTACAATTACATGGCAGGATGACTATTTCTCCTGGGAATCAGAGGCTGCCTCTGCCTGCACCACAGGCTTGTCCTTGGTTAGAGTACCTAGGAAGCTGGGCTGAAAGAGGGAGCACAGTGTTGAGCTGCACTGCCTCTGCACTTGGTTAGGACACAAGTCTTTCCAGGCAGAGAGGGAGACCAGAGAGGGAGACCTGGGGGGGGTGGGTAGGTGTGTGTGTGATGAGGGTAGTAAATCAGTCTACATACCTCATTGAGTGTTGCTTCCCCTAGGGGCATGTACTGTTCTGACCCAAACTCCAACACTGGCAAAGAAACTGTAGTTCCTCAAATCCACCTGTTTTTCCAGGCACTGAGAGGGTTAGTTGCAAGGGATGAAGATATGCTTTGGTATGGGTGGTTTACTGAGAATTTTCTCCATCCCAGGTAGCTCCCATTAGGCTAAGCTGTGCTAAGGCTGGGCTCTGTGTGTACTACTCAATGCCAGGAAAGGAGCTTGGGGAAAAGAGTGCCCAGCTTGCTGGGAGAGCGTGACAAAATACATCCTTTTCCTTTGGTGGGCTGAAAAGGTCCTGGAGGTAGCTGTGGGGCTGAAGAGACATGACCAGAGAAGTAGGAACAAGTTGCTCAGGCTGGACAGTCCTGGCCTTGCATGTGAGCAGTCAGGATCGCTTAGATGATATCAGCCTTTTGGAGGGGAAAACAGTCATCTGTTACAGTGCCTGACTTGAGCACTTGTCTGATAACCAAGTCCAGTCACATTTTCCACTGGGACAAAGAGAGCATCTAGAATGGTTCTAACTGTTAGACCATTTTTCACATGTTGGCTTTTTGAGTCCATAGAGACAGAAAGATAGAAAGAAACATCCTTCTGGAGGTGAAGTGTAAGCCCTGTCATGAGGCTTTTTTAATACATAGCACTGTCCCTTTAAGTCAAACACATTTCAGTTCATACCACTAATAACAAATTGCATTTATGCTTAAAACCATACCACTCAGTGTAATTACTCCATCATCCCTCTTGACTAAGTCCTCATCCTGCCTTTTTATGAGCCATCCATAAATACAAAATGATTCATTGAAGTACCACCATGTTGTAAACTTGGTCACGTGGAGCTGTTGATGAGGGACATCCATAAAGTTTAATTATGCCATTGATTCTAGCTAAAATATTAACTCGAAACTGGCTGTAGACTACTTGAAATCAAATGAAAGTATAAAATGTCCTGTACTTTAAAGAAGTGCAGCATGTGCTTTTCAAGTGGTAATCTACAGGGAAAATCTTTCACTGTCTGCTATAAAGACAACCTCTTGTATTAGGATTCAATGTGAAGAGTTATAAAAATCAGAGCCAGAAAGGATCTATTAATTTTCTTCCTGTTTCCCTGCCAACATAATTTTGTTCCAAAATATGCATTGAGTGTTACTGGTATAACAAAGCTTTCAAAAGGGCCTGCTAATAGGGATTCCATAACCCTCTTTGGATGATGTCACCCAGGCTAATAGACATTGGCTTCGGAAAAAGCAATTCTGATGTTTAATCTGCAGCTTCTTTTTCTCAGTTTTACGTCACTGCTTCCAGCTATACTTGCTTGAATCAGCTTGAGTCTTGGCTCTCCAGCCCTGGGGTTACACAGCCTCCAACACAGAGTCTTTCTGCTGTCTGGACGCTTGGTTTGGTTTTTCAGAGGTTCAGGGATGCAGGGATGGCTGTAATGGAGAAAAACAGGAGAAGACCAGAAGATTCAGCCATATAATTTGTCATTCATTTTTGTGGAAGTCATTTAGTTGCCATCCCAAATTAGCTTTGGAAACCTCAGTTGGTTGGTTCTTCCTGTCATTCTATAGAGTGGACTTGATTTCCATGAGGTTTTTTGAGTCCACCCCAATGTTTAAATATTTCCTTAACATCACTGACAATTCAATGAGTAGGCCAGCTTCCAAATTACTTAATTTTGACTCTTAATGTATTGTGTAGTGTGAATGAGTACTTGTATGCACAGGCATGTACGTATACCTGCACAAATCCATACATGTACCAGCAAAAACCATGGGGTTTGTCTTACTTCTTTCTATAAGCATGGTAATTTTCTGTGGACTAACATTGTACTGGGGATCTCTTCAACTCCAAAAAAATGACCCAAACTATTCTAGGAATCAATGATGAGCAATACTCAAATTCTGACTCTGGTGCAGGGGGACAAACTTTGACCTTCAGTACAGATGACTCAGTCACTTTGGAAATTAGCAGAATGGTTACAAAGTTCTAACAAATCTCTAACAAATAGGATTTTAATGGCTCATGAGTTCACCTCCCTGCATCAAAACAGTAATACTTTAAATTGCAGACCAGTGTTCCTCTACCAACTTTGACAGGAGTTGCTAGCTTCAAGGCAGTGAATCATGTGGAATGAAGTAACCTCCAGAGGTTACTTCAGACCAAGAAGTTTGAACTCAGAATTGTTCATCTGAATACAGAATTAACTTATCAGGTAGTCACAAGCAAGGTCATAAGCTGTCATTTCTGATTCCTCTCACATGGCACCATCTGAATTTGGTCACATCTGTTCACTGGGAAACTTACCACATCACAGGCAGATGGACAGTCAGCCAGCTGTGGTTCAGACACAATAAACACCTCTTCTCTCTGGTGCATCAACATGATCAACAGAGGTAAACACCACAGTGAGCAACCAGACAAAAAATGGGAATTGGGTGCTCCTGAAGATTTACTGGGTGTGACATGTATGTGAAGTTCAGTTGTATTAATCTTGCTATAGACTGTAACGGCATGTCCCTGCTGTTGGGAGGTTTCAACACTGCAGTAAAATATCACAGACATAATTCTGCTCTGTTTAGACTTGTATTCTTGAGTTTTACCTCAAGGCCTTGATATCGGATCTGCAATGACTTCCTGCAACCAGGGGAGATGCACTACAAACTTGGGCTGTCTGGGTAAGCCCTCAGCTGCTCCTGCATTAATGACTTATTCATGAAAATAAATTGGCAGATGAGAGGCCCCCACCTCTGGAACAGAAAGGTTACTGCTTTAATTAAACTTCTTAATTGGCACAGCCGTCCCCTCCCATCCAGAGCAGGCTCGGAATAAATATAGGATGTCACTGCAACCTTCTTACGAACAGACACGGAACCATCTCAGAAAATCAATGACAGTGATTAAGAGAGCTCTCATTCCTTGCTCCTACCTACGTTTTACTTTCCACACAAAGTGTATCGATTAAATGTCTCCTCCCAGAAGGTTATGTGTACAGGCTTTCTCCAGACAGCACCACAAAGTTTGTTGTTAGGGTAAGGTGATACTGGTCAAATTCCTAGCAAGCATCTTTATTTACTTTTGCAGTACAGGCCCTGTGGGGTCTGGGCACTGTATGAGCCTGGCAAGAGGTATTCTGTCCTCAGAGATCTTCTGGTGTCCAAGACAGACAAAAGGTGGCTGGCCATGAAGAAGTGATATGAATTTTTCCCACATGGGGAACAAGGCGGTGGGAGAGTGCATATGTCTCCTGGTTGAGAATCGAAACCACATAGTAGGGCTTCCCTTCACAGTCCTGTAAGTAGAAAACTTCCTCCTCTGAAAGTTCAGGCCAGCCACTGCATTGTTGGCATCTGGGAGGCTGTCATTGGGTATCTGAAGAGCGGACATAAGAAACAGACCAAAGAATGATGAAGGCTTGTTGGCCCAGCCTTCTCTATATACTCCAGCTGCTCCACATTGTCCTGGTGATGCTCAGATGCATCACAGCATGATACAAAGCAGATGGAGCTCAGTGGTGAGTCTGGCTCCCGATATTCGCCTGCTAAAGAGCAATCTTCTTTAAAAGCTTTTTTCTTTTTGCTTTAAATCACTAGTTGACCCAGATTAGGAGCTTTTACTGTTGGCAACAGTGCTTTGTGCATTACTGAATTATTACTCAAACATTTTCTTTTCAGTCACAGAAGGGCTGAGGTTGGAAGGCATCTTTGGAGATCCTCTTGCTCAAACCCCTGCTCAGCAGGTCATTATGGGCCATCTTCAGTCAGGTTTATAATGCTTCCAAAGACTGAAGCTCCACAACTTCTCTGGACAACTAACTGTGATGGCAAAGCAGCACTTGCTTTAATACAAGCTACATGGTCACCGCAGTCCTCTGCTCCCATGTGGATGGCCCGGGCAATGCCTCTCCCTCCTTGCCATTCTCCAATAAAGGGGACAACTTCTTTTGTAGTGTAGACACACTGCTGAAGAAATCTACTCAACATACATGCAAGCTCTCACAGCCAGAGCTACCAAAGTATTCAGGAGGCTTTATGCTTTTGAAATCAATCATGCCTAAAAGATCTCTGCAGGTGTGGAGCCTGTTTGTAAGACTCCTGTCATTGTAGCCTGAACTTCCCATGTTCTTGAGCACATTTTTCCTCATAGTGCCCAGGAATATAGGAAGAAAAGTTTAAATGATTTGCTCCCCTCTGAGACACAGCAGGCATATCAGCTGGCTTCACCTGAGCCCCAGACCTGAAACACTGGTTCGTTTTCCTTCTCTGTTCCAGTATTACTTGTAACTAACTGTCAGCTTTAAAGAAAGTGAAATTGGCACATGTACTTGGCTTCAAATTGCAAATATTAGAAATAGATTCAAGTTCTTGGGTCCAAATAACCCTGGATCTCTATGCAAACTTTGCAGCTGATGCCTAAAAAGCAGGAGGGATTTGTAAATTGTGTCTCAGGAGACATCTCAGAGCTACTGACGCTTGTACTGCAGGATTTGAGTGCTGCTGCTGGTTTTGCCTTTTGGGTCATCAGCTCATGACTAAATAACAGATAAAAAACTAAACTATGCAATGTTATGACTATTGCATATGGGGGCTGAATGACGTGGCTAAAAAGCAAGTGTTCAAAGCCGCAGTGAAACAGAGCAGCTGCTTCACTGCTGCTTTTCCTCCTCTACCACAGCAGTCCGGGCCTCTCAACTGCTCCCCAAATCCCTCAGAGCCATATCCCACTGTGAGAGCACAGGAGGTGCTGCAGGGCAAAATAATTTGGTTTTGCTGCCTTTTGACATGCAAAGAGTGTTCTCTGAGTTCTCTCACATGGATATGCATTTCCTACCCAGCTGCAGGCTTTATGCGCTCTATATGTTTTATATCATGGAAACACAAGACCTACAACGCTAGGGTACATTAGAGAGAGGATATGCCTGTGGATTTGTCCACACAGGCTGGATGAGTTACAGTCTAATTTTGGTCACTGAGTAAATGCCATCCTGCTCACACACAGTGTGGGGGACAGCTGAACAGAGACTTCCATATAGCAAACCTAGGTCTCCTATAACAAATTGCCTTTTGTTAAGTACTTTTTGCACAACTGCTTACAAATAAACCAAATACCTTTCAGGATCTGTAGACCACAGGTTGAAAAGCACTGGTATAATAAACAAAATGCTGCTAATAGCTGAGACAAGCAAGTGTGGGAAAAGCAAAAAGAAATTGGATGTGCAGTTATTAGGCAGAGCAATTGGCACAATTTCTTGCTTCTAAACCATCTTCAGATCGCAGTTTGTTACACACACAATGGAAGCCTTTTTTTAATTCTTATTTCTTTTTTTTAATGTGTTTTCTAATAATATGTGTGAGGTCATTTCTTTCTGGAAGCAGTATGCTCAAGTAGCAATCCAGGGGCAAGCACAGCGTGTGGCACTTGTGCGTATCCTAATGCTGGTTTCCATTAGCAGCTCTGCCTCATCTAATGTACACAACGGCTGAGGTCATTGAAAGAGCTTGATGGACGGAGGGAACAATTAGGCCCAGCATCACTTTGTGTGGTTATTATTGGTAGGCTTTTCTATGAATTATTTAGAAGAGAAGAAGCTAGACTGGTGGCCCTTGTGTGGGGGCCAGTTTCTGCTGCCACAAGCCACCATGTCACATATGCTCTCAGACGTGCAGCCATCACCTCCCTAAACCAAATTTCATTTCTGCCTCCACTGCAAGGTTGCAGCTGGAGTATTCTCCTCCATCTATTAGAAAACTGCTTTTAATTTTCAGACGAAAGTTATCTGTGACTGGCTGGTACACATTTGTGCCTTCAGCTTATATGCATTTTTTCTTACTCTGGTGTTTACCTCCTTGATGTATTGATAGACAGCACAAGTGAACTGCTCAGCTTTTGTTTTGCCAGACTAAACTGGCCAAATTAATTCAAGTCCTTCTCATTGGACAAGTTTGCAGCTGCCTCCAATACTTCTTTGCATGCCAGCCTCTCCAGTTGGAATGCCTCTGGGCTAGGGGAGGCCGTGACTACATACTTTTTTCCCAGAAAAGCTTGTAAAGGAGCAAAAATATGCCTGCACTCTCCCGAAGGCCCTCTCCTGATGCAAGCTGGGACTGTATTTGCTGTCTTGTGCGTGTTGGATAGGTACTCACAGCCCTTTTGTGGCTGATCAGTGAACTCCACTTTACAGCAAAACAGCGTAATTTCTGAGGCCACATTTATGGCAGGCCAGTAAAGCGAGCCAGGGCCTGACAGCATGACATGGCTCACATCCACACAGCTCAACTCTCATAATCTCCAAACCGGAGTGACCTCATCCAAGCAGCCTGTTGGAAGGAGTCCCTGGCCAAGGCTAATCACCAAGCTGTGCCTGGGCATTGTCTACAGGGGAGCTGATGAGCCCCGGTCGGACAGTGCCAGGAGGCACACAAACATTTATCCTCACCGATGGTCACAGGGCAGTTCACAAACCTGCCCTGGCTCAGTTTAATTAATTAGTGTAGAGGGAGCCTTAGTGCATGACGGGTACTTTGAACTCTTCGCTCCAGGTCTGCTGTTCCAGCTTTCAGACACAGTGGTGTTTTTCCTTTAATGCTATTCCCAGTTCACAGATGCCTCCCAACTACGTATTGTCTGCAAATATCATTAGCCCTTGCTTAATTTTCCAGAGGAAGACTAACTAAAACTGGCTCCAAGGAATTTCACCTATTATGTCCCCCCACTCCTACCATTTTCCTTTCTGTTGTGTTTGTTCTTGGCTATTTCCTGACAGACCTTCAGCCCGAATACCAGTCCCTGCTTCTTCCAATACAAACAGTAATTTCCCATGTGGCTCTTTTATCAGGAGTGTTGCTGAAGTCCAGACAGATTAGATCTAAAGCATTTCCCATGTCTAAAAAAGCCTATAGAGAGCCTTGTTTGCCCATTTATTTTTTTGCTTTTCTTATCACCGAAAACTATCAAGTTAGCCTGACTCAAGTGACCTCGGTAAAGCCCTGTTATATTTTTGTCATATTTTTCCCTTTACTTCCATGTTTTCAGTCTTTCCTTTAAAATGAATTCACAAGTAATCCAAAATCTGTGCTGAACCTATCCAGCCCTTTTTCTATGAATTCCTGTGAATTCAGTCCCCAGGCAGTCTGTTTTCTTACATATTCCAGCCTCAGGAGGTCTGAAATTCTTCCTGCTGTTTGAGCACCCTCAAGAAATGGGTAGTTTTAGGAAGTCCATTGTGGGCAGAAACAAAACTCAGGGCTGGAACTAGATCAGGCCTGTTGGAAACCCTCATCTTTTGATGAGGGCAAATAAAGTGTGGAACATCACCTCATTGAGTGCACTCAGGAAGAAAGTAATGGCTGCATGGGTACTGCAGTGCACGTACAATATGGCAAGCAGAAGACACAAGTGTTCACAGCTCACCATGATTCTACCCTGCCTGTGTCAGGTGTGGGAACACTTGGGCTCACTTTTACTGACCTAAAGGTCCAGTCAAGGCAGAAAGAAATCATTTATGGGATAATCCCCTTTGAATTTTGGGGATTTAGGCTCCTGCTTCATTGTTTCTCCATGGGGGTTTTGCCATCCATCCTGAGTCCTCAACTGCTGTGCCTGCCCCGCTGACCATGCTCCACTGCCTGTGCAGCAGTACCTGCAAAGACACGCACATCCGCTCACTCCAGGCACGGATGGTTTGCAAAGATGGATGTGTGAGGACATACACAGCCAGCACTGACACTGCTTAGCACAAGGCAGGAGAAAGGAGAGTGCCTGCTGGTGTGATGTGAATTTTCTGGGAGCCTCATCTGGAAATACACTATCTGGTCAGGACCTGTGGTGCCCTTGCAGGGGATTTGGTTGTTGTCCCTGGGGGCAGCATCAAGTGCTGCAAAGGCTCTTGCTTGATTTATTTCAAGTCGTCTTTACTTGAGGTTTCATGTCCTTTGCTGGCAAACCTGTCCCTCACCACCACCATTCCACAGCTGCCTTTGTATGTGTGTGTGTATATATATAAATATATGTGCACATGCATACATACATATGTATATAGATTTATTTTAAGCAACCATCTGTCTCCAGCCCAATGCACGCACAACAGCAGCGCAGAAGTCCCTGCAGCTGCAAACAAGCTTCTTCCCCACAGTCTCTGTCAGGCTCCACGCCAAAAGTCTGCTGGTCTTAATCTGGGACAAAGGAGCTCTTTCCCTATTTAGCTGGAGGGTAGCTATGGCAACATGGCACAAAGACATCTCAATAGCTGGCTGGAGCCAGACCAGCCCCCCATCTAGCAGACAGACACTGTTTGCTGGTACTTAAACTCTGCTTCGTTTTGACAAAGGGTATGTTTATTACCTAAGACTGGGCCCTTGGCTCAAAATGTCCAGTAGCTGGAAGTGAAAGCAAGCACTGCAACCCCCTGGACAAATGGGACATTTTTAGGGATATCCATGAATAGGTCTTGTAATGGATAATGAAAGAAGAAGCGGAGAGGGAGGGGAGGAAATGAATGAGCGGAGAATGCAGCAGATAAATGAACACTCGTTGCAGGAGATGGCAAAAGAGTGCTCTGAGTTATGGCTTGTCTGTCTGGGAAAGTTGAACAGATACAACTTTCCTTTTTGTCTCAAATGAACTGCCTTGGGGCCACACACGAATTGTCTTGCATGCTTTTCACCTGCCTTTAAATGGAAATACTGCCTTTTTTTCCTGCAAGGGCTGTTTCCCTCCTTTGTGTTGTAAACATGAAGGTGCAGCCACAGCAAAAATGTCTTCCTGGCACCTACCAGCTTGCAAGTGCAGCCATTTCTGCCTTCAACGCTTATCAGAGGTACATTTGGAAAAGCTTTTTTTGAAAAAAGGCTTATAAATGCCTCTCCCGTTGCTCTGCAGCAGGGGGGTCTGTTGGGGAGCACCAGCACTGCGGCAAAAGAGCCTGTATGTGTCCCCACATAAAGCTGCATGTTTTCTCTTCTCTCGCATTCTAACTTCTACAGCATTTTTGGGGTGATCCTGACAAAATTAGACATTGTTTTGACCTCTGGGCAGTGGTAGCACAGAGCTTACCAGAGCCTCCTCTGCTGCTTTTGCCATAGCTCTGTCTAAAGCAAAACCAAAACACGCCAGTCATGAAGACCAAAAGCAAAATGTAGTGAAGATGCCTGCCTTCATGGCCATGCAATGTCAGATGCAGAAGCCTATACCAACAAACATCTCTTTCTCCCTCATCCAACTGGCAGCATTCCTCCCTGCAGAATCCTGCTGTGCCCTGGAGTACAAAGTTGCCCTGGCTTGCATATGTAGACTTGGCTGTGCAGCATGGGGCATGTCTGTGGCCCTGGACTCATCCAGCATGTGCCTCAAGCAATCCCATGCATCCCTTAGGGAATCTTCTACTCTGTCCTGCCCCAAAGTGTTTCACAGCAGTGGCAGAGCCAGGACATGCTGCCTTTTTGACCAGCTCCATATCTTTTATAAGCTCATTGCAGGCAGCCACCAGTGCTGGCTGATGGCATTAGTGGCTGTTGGTATCACTGCCGATACACGCAGGCACTCTCCTCATCAATTAGTTTCTTCAAAAGCACCACAGAGGCTGCGGGACCGACAGCCCCGGCACAGGGCCATCTGTCTGGTGCTGCCACCCGTGGTGACAAGTGCCTTGAGAGCGGCAAGCCAGCTGGTGCATGGCGGTCACCACTCCGACAGCAGGGACATCCTCGGGTGCTCTGCATGCTCACTGCCTCCACCTGCTCTTCCCAATCACACATGTTAACTGGGAGCCTGAGGGGTGGGAGTTGGCTGTGCTGCTGGATGAGCCTCACCTCCCTGTGTTCTTGAAGCTCGAGGCAGGGAGCACCACACAGTCCTGCTGAGCATCAGCTGTCAACCAGCCTTTGCTGGCTACATCCATGCACAACCAGGGCATGCAAACCCCTCTCTGCTCACTTAAAGAAGAGCTGGAGGCATTCAGAAGGTGGCCATCACCTCACAAGGCCAGTTCAACTCAGCCTCATAAGGGTTTAGAGGTGATGCATGGCTTGCTACAGATTACTGGGAAACCACACATGAATGCAGGAGGCTCAGATGCTGACAGAATATCTCATATTATATATTTGCTGCTGCAGAATGCTGGTGTAGCAGCAAGCTGTTCACAAGGCAATGACCATTCATCACTCAAATATATGCTAATATATTAGACTGGATAGTTTATATTTCATCTATGCTCCTTTGCACTTCCATATGTAACCTCCTTCTACGGAGCCCAACAGGCTGTAGTCTTATCCGATGTATGAAATCAAACTCCCATTTAAAATGGAAAGTTGTCTGCTTCAAAAAGTGTGAAACTATCCAACACCCTGTTTCGTACTGTTTGGCTACCGGCTGCAGTTTTGAGACCAGTGAAGATGCTGCTTGTATAAACCCGTGTGAGAGCTGCTGGTGCCCAGGCTCCCCTCCTGTTTCTCACAGTTGCTGTGGTGGACCCCAGCCCTTTAATAACCAGCTCCCAGGCCCTGCCCTCTGCTTTATCCCAAAATCTCACCATCATCTGCTCCTGTAGACCCATATTCCACTGTCACTGCAGTCTGCCTGAGCCATTTTAGAGTACTAATGCTGTTATTTTATTATGTTTTTATACTTATTAATGTTTTATTTAATGTTGCTATTTTATTTTAGAGTACTAATGCAAGCTATTTATTTGTTTTTTTGGATGAGGCTGCTGAGAAATCTGATGAGCACTCATACATGGTGGTGAAGGAGGCGGGGAGGGAGCAGGGCACCCGTAAGACCCTGAGACCAGCTCAGGCTGCCATGGACCCATTGAAGTTACATGAGAGGGGCTGAGCCTAAACACTAAGATGACCTCTCCTGGCTCCTCAACTCGCTGCTTTGCCTCCTGCACTTTCCTGCCTGCCATACAGGTGAAAATATTTTTTGGGGGTATCATCAACACACCCATTATGTTTCTTCTCTTGCTCCATGTGTGACCAGGACCTTTTCCCAGCAGCTTTAGCCAGATTTGGTACAGAGGCACTAAAAGTGCTAACATCCAACAAACTCCATGCGAGCAAAGCAGGAGAACAGGGACAGAGCAGTGTGCTGGAGAGAATGACCATTGGAGTTTCACGTTGAAGGCATACCAGAAGGCAGGGTGGGGTCCAGGACACTGACACCCACAGTGTAAGTGTGTATGTGTGTGTTTGGGGTGGCTGGTACCCAGGACGACCTTATAGCCATGCTGCGTGAAGCAGGATATGTGCCCTTACCCTAGGTGTCTGTTCCCCAGGGATGCCGATGGGGTTGTCCACAAGCATTGTCCCAGGTGCCTGGTGGGATGTCAGAGGGATACCCACATGCTGCCTTTTGAGCAGCCAGATGTGTTTCCCTCCCCTCCCTGGCAGATAGGAGTGCTTCCAGCAGCCTGGTGCCCCTCTGCAGAGCCTCCCCAGGATCCCAGGGACAGCGGACACCCACAGGCTTAGCTTTATCACATCAGCACAGGTTTGTGCAGGCGGAAGCGGGCTTGCTCCCAGCCTCCAGACCAGCACACTGGGGAAAGCTGAAGCTCACACCCCAGCTTGGGCATGTCTGGACTGCAGACCTTTTCCTTTCTGGTGGCTGGCTTGGGGAAGGCTGCTCTTATCTAAAGGTCAGTGAGGAGATGGCTGACAAACACGACTGCCTCTGGTCTGTCACTGTGCACGTCGCACAGATGCTGAAATAAGACTGACTGGGGTCTGGGGGTTGGTTGAAGGGGGTTGTGGAGGGGTTTGTTTGTTCTAGAGAAAGATGTATTAGCTTGTGCTAAATGCTGAAGTTGTTACAACTTTTTCCTCTGATGGGTAGATAAAAGTTGGGGGGGGGGAATGGAGGTCTGGAACTTGTAGCCCTGAATAACTTAACGGTCATGATCTGTACTTTGAAGCAAGATAATAAAAGACATCTTTTTATGCTATTTAGTTCAGGAGCCTTTACTCTTCAGCCAGGATTTTTCTCCCTGCTGGGAACAGCCTGATGGAAAAAGTTTTAAAACTTTCAGAAATCCCGTCTGAGACTTTCACTTTGTTCTTTACCTCTGAGGTTTATGTAGCCTTATCCATCGAACAGAACAATAAATATCAAGAACCTTCAGGTCACCCAGGGACCAAGTTTCCAACCCAGAGCTCAACTCATCTCTCATAAGTTCCAGATGCTGCATCAGAGTAGTTTAAACACCAGAGAGTTCTGGAAAACCATGGAGAACTTACCTTTCAGACCCTGCCTCCTTCCTGAAGGTGCCAAAACCCAGTGAGAATGACCAGAGTGAGCATCCAACAAAAGGCCTTGATGATAGGGTACTCATCACTGCTACCACATGCTGTAACATCTGACATCACTGAGTTCTGTAGGAGACATAGGAACCTTACACACACATGGGAGAGTTGAGTTCTAAATAGGATTTTGAAGCAGCCTGCGTGTGCCAGAGACATTGAAATGAGGCATTGTCATGAACCGTCTTTTAGGTGTCAAAGACGAGCTGCATAGTGACCATGGAGGCAAGAGTCTGCTATGGCAGCAACCCCTAGCACCTTGATCCAACCAGGGAGGGCAGGGGCACATCTGCTATCTGGATCACGAGTGAGCTTAGGCATAAGGTTGGCTGAGCCCAGCTAAACTCATGTATCTAGGCATTCGGTGAAGAAGTTCTGGTTCTTCAGTAAGTCTGAGGTAAAATCCTGAGCTGCCCTTGCAGTTGAGGCACCTCCACAGAGAGGCAGCAGCCAGGGAGATTCCTTCAGACCTGTAGGTCTAAGCTTGACCAAGACTAGAACCCCAAGTCCCAGCTGGATTTCTACACGTTTTCCCAGGGTTTTGCCTTATTTCTTTAGTCAGTTAGAGGCTAAATGCAGACCATCTCAGATGTCTTCCAGACGTATTGCTATACTATGCTGTTCAATTTTTAATGAAGCCAAGATACTGCTTTTCCAAAGAGCTTCTGAAAATCAATAGTGCTCTTCTACAACAATACGTCTTTACAATGGTAGGTCAATAAGGAAGAAAAATGCAAAGCCTCTGGGGACAAGGCTACCTTCTTACCCGAAATGATGAATTTTATGTAATAAAGTTCAGTAAGATATGTGAATGTACAAATAACTTGGAGGATGTATCACCACGACGTCACTTGCACTATGATGTTTGTTCTTTAGAGTTATTAAATTGATTGTTGGTAACAATTAATTATTTGGAGGTGAGAGGTGATTTAGTATTTTAGAATTTCAGCACAAAAGCATTGCTGGTCTGAATTTCTTACAGTGCTTTTTATACAGTTCTTTTTTACTATTCTGCTCAAAAGCCAAAACCGATTGGTGAATAGGAACAGTCAGAGGCACCCTTTAGGTAACCTGCTGTTAAACCTGATCATCAGTATTCTGACTTCTCATGTCAGAATAAGTAATCATCTGGAAAAGAAAAAAAAAGTGGAATTGTCTGGTAATTTGGTATTAGTAATAAATATCGCATTTGATTAGTTCCAAAATGCTTTATTTGATTAAAAATTTATCAACAAAATTAATCTGACTCCAATTCATTTATATGAATTGGGAATTCATATAAAACTCTTACCACACACGTCTGCTTTCTTTAACTTCAGTGAGATTGAAAGAAATTCCCAGGGTTTTTCCTAAATTTGGATGCTTTTCCAAGCTGAAGTGTGCATTTGTGAGCTGTCATTCTGGCCAACCTCTCCTAGATGCAGGAAGCGAAAGCAAAGAGGAAAAGCATATTCATGCTGCCAAAGCTTAGGCACCACTACTAAAAGGGATTTCCTGGTGTTCCCCAGGATGCAGAATGGCTAGATTTTTCTCCTGGTACCAAACAACCTCCTTCCTCCAGCCCTTCCCAAAGTACTCCTGCAAACTTTGGGATTTTCTTCACTGCTGCTATTGAACATCCGTGGCAGCTGCTGGCGCCTTTGACTCATTCGTGTTTATTTGATCCGTCCACAGCACATGGGAACATATGACCTTGGAAAGAAGTCTGCTGGACCTCTCCCTGTCCTGCCCCATTTCCCTTTGCACCCTGGGACGGATGTTGTCTGCACTTAATGTCTTGTCAATACCGAGAGTCTTGAAGCCTTGACAAGCTATTTTAGAATTTATCTTACAGACTTCCTTATTTTCCTGCTTCTCTTTCTTTAGAAATCTTATCACCAGCTGAAGTAACACCCTGTCCTTCTCTGCTTTTAAAACCATATAAACAATGGCTTAATAACTCTGCTATTCCTTTTTTTTTTTAGTTTATACTTTCTCCTATATCACTCCTGAAAGGAAAAATTACTTCTCTCAATGACATTAATCATAAGCCATCAGATCCTTTTGGTTAATTCTGCATTTCTGGGACACTTGCTCTTACTTTTGTCATTTTTATCCTTCTATATTTTGTAATTTTATTAAGGTTTTATTCTCCTTACATCTTTCTCCAAAGTTTTTAGGCAAAAATAGGTCTTGCACGTTCATGGGTCACCCTTGAAACTGAAATGACATGCCATTAGAAGCTGAATTGGAGGATAACAATGGAGGTGGGTGTTTGGATTTTTAAGAGTGGGATCGATAGCGAGGAGCAAATCACTCAACAAATCCATCTTGTTTCAGCTGTCTTTGAAATGGGAAGAATTTTTGCCAGTCTCTTATTGCAGCTTATTTTCAAACGTAACACCTTGGACAGCCCTGGGTGAAGGGCACTGGATAGCTCTGAGACAAAAATATATCTGGGCCCAGGAAAAACATTATGCAGAGAATAGATAGATGGACAGTGAGAAGGACAATGTGACCTCTCAGGGGAAGGCCTGGGGTAAATCTCTGATAAGCTAAGGAAGTGTGGGCTTAACGATCAAGTGGTGAGGTGGATCGAGAACTGGTTGAAAGGAAGAAGGCAGAGAGTTGTGGTCAATGGCGCAGAATCTAGCTGGAGGTCTGTGACTAGTGGAGTTCCTCAGGGGTCGGTGCTGGGACCGGTGCTGTTTAATATTTTCATCAATGACCTGGATGAGGGAACTGAGTGCACCCTCAGCAAGTTTGCTGATGACACAAAACTGGGAGGAGTGGCTGACACACCAGAGGACTGTGCTGCCATTCAGCGAGACCTGGACAGGCTGGAGAGTTGGGCGGGGAGAAACTTGATGAAATTTAACAAGGGCAAGTGTAGAGTCTTGCATCTGGGGAAGAACAACCCCATGTACCAGTACAGGTTGGGGGGTGACCTGCTGGAAAGTAGCGAAGGGGAAAGGGACCTGGGGGTCCTGGTGGATAGGAGGATGACCATGAGCCAGCAATGTGCTCTTGTGGCCAAGAAGGCAAATGGCATCTTAGGGTGCATTAGAAAGGGAGTGGTTAGTAGGTCAAGAGAGGTTCTCCTCCCCCTCTACTCAGCCTTGGTGAGGCCGCATCTGGAATATTGCGTCCAGTTCTGGGCCCCTCTGTTCAAGAAGGACAGGGAATTGCTTGAAGGAGTCCAGCGCAGAGCCACAAAGATGATTAAGGGAGTGGAACATCTCCCTTATGAGGAGAGGCTGAGGGAGCTGGGTCTCTTTAGCTTGGAGAAGAGGAGACTGAGGGGTGACCTCATCAATGTTTACAAATATGTGAAGGGTAGGTGTCAGGATGATGGAGCTAGGCTTTTTTCAGTGATACCCAGTGATAGGACAAGGGGCAATGGGTGTAAACTGGAGCATAGGAAGTTCCACGTTAACATCAGGAAGAACTTCTTTACTGTAAGAGTGACAGAGCACTGGAACAGGCTGCCCAGGGGGGTTGTGGAGTCTCCTACACTGGAGATATTCAAGGCCCGCCTGGACAAGTTCCTGTGTGATGTACTGTAGGTTACCCTGCTCTTGCGGGGGGGTTGGACTAGATGATCTTTTGAGGTCCCTTCCAACCCTTGGGATTCTGTGATTCTGTGTAATACAGCTCACAGGCATAGGTGCAGCAGATATACCACAAGTGTTCATAGGAGAACTAATGAGAACAAAAGTAAAGTAATTGGAATTTCTGGGATGCATTAGGTTTACCCCCAGAGTAATCAGGTCTTTCCTTGATGTTATTAATATGTGATTTCCTTACTTTAGCACAAACCACAGTTTCAATAGTAAACTAGTTCATAATCCAGCTAGTCTCTACAACCACTTCTAACTGCAAAAGAAAACAAAACGTAAAATTTTCTCTCCAAAAATTCTTGGGTTTTATTCACTGAACTTGAGACCAGGCTCGTGGAGACAAAATACTGCCAAAGGATGTGGAACTACACCTAGACATGGATTAAGTATTGCAAGCCTTCCCACAGCAGTAGAGCAGAGCAGAAAGGGGAAAGATAAAAGATTCTATATCCAGGAGAAATCACATTTATATCAAAGTGATAAGCAAATGGAAGAACAATGCTCTTTATCTTATCAAACTGCAATTCTTTCTCATCTCCTTTGCGGAATACTTTTAGTGGCCAACTGGTCTATGTCCTGGAAAACCATATTAGAGATTAATTAGTAATGGATTTTTAACAATAGTGTAGAAGATGTGCACAGGAGAGAAAAAGCAGGCATTTGAATTGAATTATTATACTTGCATAGGTTTTTAGATTGACTACTTTATGCTTTTGATTAAATTATTATAATTTATGTGCTTTACAAGTAGCAATCTTCCGTGAGAGATTATTTTCTCTTGACCCATCTCCATCTAGAATTATTTCCATGGCAACAGTTTGATTGATTTGAGAAAGAAACAAAATTATGAACTTCCATTACCACTGGGTGAAAAAACCTGGTTGCATTTAAAAGCAAAAATAGAGCAGATTTTTGCTTTATAAAAGATAAAGAATAACCTTTGAAGGTGTCACAGCTATATAAAGAGGAAATTCAAACCTGATATTCCTTTGTAGCAAAAGCGTTATTTTCAAAACAGGGTTATAAGCGTACTGTTATCATTAGACATAATAAATCTAATGTTTATCTCTGAAAGTAATGGGACATAAAAGATCCATTACTTCTCCTGAGTCAGCAGACTGATAAATGAAGGCATAATAACCATTATTTCATGTTTCCCTGTAATTTTCTCTGTGTTGAAATGTTTAGATCAGTTAAATGTTTTAAATTTAAGGAATAAATTAGAGAAATGAGATAAGCTGGGAGGGACATATGACACTCACCCCGAGGGACCAGATGAAGCATTCCTTGGACCATTAGCAATTATCTTTGAGTGTGCAACGAGGGTGGAAGGGGAGATCACAGCAAACTGGAGAAGAGCAAACAACAGCAGGAAATGGAGAAGGATGTGCATGAAGACAGACCAGTCAGACTCGCTTTGGTACCTGGAAGGGTTTTTGCATGAGTTATTCACAACTTTATAAGCACCAGCAGGATAAAATGCAAATACATCAAAAGTAGGTATTTCAAAACCAAGTCACACAAGTCCAGCCTGACTCATTACTTTGACAAGATCCTGTAAACAGGGAGAAGCAGCTGACATGTTGCATCATGACTTCAGAAATCCTGTTGTCATGGACAGGTGATGTTCTTTTATACAAGCAAAGAGAATGTGAAAGAGATTAAATCATAACCAGGTAGGTGCTGAACTGCTTGATATACAGCACCCAAAGGCAAGTTTTCAATAGTTCACCCTCTAATGAATTTTTCATTACAAAAGATTGCAGAGATTTTAGTCAATTTGGTTTTCACTTCAAGTTCAGATAGTGGAGTAGAAGATGCACTTTCATTTGTGGAGGGATAAAGCTGCTGGAGGGAAGTTTGCAAACCTACTTGAGGGAGCAGTAGGAGTCAGAGCAGAATCTGTAAGTCGGGGAAAAGCGCAACCAACAAAGCCAAGTGCAGTAAAATGTTGAATTTGGGAAGCATGGATAAAATGTGCAAATCCAGAGGAGGCAGCAAAACAGCCCTCCTCCACCCAAAAGAAAAAACCAAGGAAACCATCCCCAAGCATGAGTTTGTATTGCATAGAATGTATTCTGGGCTGTATCAGTAAGAACATCACAGGCTGTGATTTTGCTCTGCTCTTTGATGATGTTTCTTGGGCTTGTGTGCTAAATCCAGGTTAAGAATGATTGGCTACTGTCCAGGATGGGCAGCTGTGACAGAGGTTTAAGGAATTTTGCGTCAGGAGGAATGGTAGACAAGTTACTCTGGAAAAGAGAGAGGACTGAGGGGAGAGGAATGGGCAGCAGTTTGTGGGTGTGGTAGGGAGGACAGCAAGCAGCTCTGTCTGTCCAGCAGCATGGGACAAAACACAGTTCATTGAAGCTGACACAAAGAGATAGTAGGAGAATATTTCTAACCGTAAAGTGGTGAAGCAGTGGAAGGAGTGGCCTGAGTGGCTCCTGAGCCTCTTCCACTGATGATCTTAAAGAGCAGGTTAGATGAGTCTTCATCAGGGACCATCCAGCTATGCTTGCTCCTGCCTTGAAACTGGCCAAGAGGAATTAAGTGCTGTTGCTGTCACATATTTTGGATGGTGCATGCATGAAAGGCCACCACATGTAGGCTGTGGAGGATGCAGCTGGATGATGTTCTCCTTTCCTGTTTGAAAGTTTCCTTCATACTCAGTGGAGGCTTTCTTCTCCACTCAGATGTCAGCAGAAGACATCTGAAAGCAGAAGGTACCAGAAGAATGTTTTAACCGTGCGGTTCACAGGCTTACCCTAGTGAAGTCCTCTTGATGCAGACTCGCTGGCTGCACTGTCAAAGAGCATCTGTGCTTCTCACACCTCTTCAGAGCTCAGCTCCTGCCCATATAGGACACCATCTATCCTGGGTACATGCAAGACTGATGCCTCAGAAAAGGACAAAAAAACCTATTCATTTTCAGAGCTATCATCACCTACCTGCTTAGCTTTGGGTATATATTTATGTAACTTATGTAGTTTGCGAAACAGGGTCCAGAGGGAGAAGTGTAGTGCCAGAAGCAGAGTCAGATTTGCCTGAAGGTTTCCTAAGACACTTGGAGGATTTACGTTGAGTTTCATTAGCTAAAAAACCCTCCTTCACCTAGGCAGGCCCTAAGCCTCTAATCTGATCTCATCAATAAACTAGATTCAGCTATCAAGATCTCTGTGTCACGATACTGTAATCACTCACTATTACGCTTTTTCACAAGTGCACCATGCCCCTTGGGCAAAGTGCCTGCCGGAGTGAGCAGGCTTTCCCTCTGTAAGGCAATCAGGGCTTATGCAAAAGGATCTGCTGGGAACACGCACACAGTGTAATCCCTGCCCTTAAGCAACTGAAAACAGAATTTCCTGTGGGGCCCATCTGATCTAGCCAGCTGAAGTTCATTTTGGATGGTTTCCGTTTCTCAAATCATAGTGGATAAAGCAACAAGCGTCTTATCAGGCTGTGGAGAATATTGATCTCTTCTCCATTTCTTAGAAACAGTCATTGCCATGTTCCCAGTAGATCTTTTCTTCTCCATCCAGCATGTTTCTTCCTTTTATGTAAATTTTCAGGCTTGTCTAGGAACTCTTTTTAGATTCTGATCCTTTAATCTCAGTGTGATAAACTTTCTCTTAAAAGCTAGCAGTGAAAGTGCTCTTAAAAGTTGCTTGAAATGCACACAGCATTTCAGAAGAAAACCAAACTCATGTTTATATCTTCTCTCTAATTTAAATTATGTTGTCTATGCAAGGAGGCTACAGCCAGGATGGCTGTAAGTGGATCAGGGAAGTTTATTCTAAATACTGTTAAACTTTCCTGTCTTGTGGTAATAACAAACTGAGGTCTAAATACTTCTGGGAAAAAAACTGGCTCTGGGGAAGAAATATGGACCAGATTGGTTTTAATAGCAAGACCTTGTGTTCACACATTATTTTGAACTTTTCAGGGTGCAGTAAAGCCATTCCTAGTTCAGTTGCCGTTGCCAGCAGGATGCAGTTCTGGTCCCATTAAAGTCTGGTATTGGCTGAGTTTGACCAAAGCTTAATGGCTTTGAAAACACTAATCTTCTACAGGGGCATTGCTGTCTTGTCTGCTGCCTAGGCCAGCATAGGCTACTCCTTCCAACATGGAGGCATTAGGTGCCAGAAGGTTGGGGACAGACCACCTCCCAAGCTGGGCTGCTCAGAAGCATGACTTCTTCCCTGGTTGTTTTCTTGGCTAAGGAGGTCAAGTATTTAGAAAAGGGCTTCTAGAGAGCAGTGGGTCTGTGTCACTGTGACACACAGGCACTGGGATGTTTGCTGGTGGGGGGTCCAGGCACTGCTCAGAGACCAGAGGCCAGGACCTGGCACTTCCCAGCTGGTGGAACACTTGCCTGCCCAGCCTACTGCTGGAGGTTGCTCCTCTCATGAGAAGCTCTTTACTCAGTAGTTTTCTCCTTCGTATTTATGTTTAGCTGTTAATAGCTATGGGGTCTCCTGTGCACAGGTTTCCTTCTGGTCTGTGAGATCTATGGCATTGCAGCGAATGGCCCTGAAAGCTTTTCTGTGCCTCTGCTCCTGGCAAACGGCACTTTCACAGACAAGAGCCTTCCCGGAACAGAAAATAGTTCTATCAAGTATCATCTTAAAGCCCACCTTCCTTTTCTTCCAATTTTCCTTAAATAAAAAGAATCTACTTCAGTCCAGGCTCATCTGTGAATCTCATCAATTACTTTACCTTCATTTGACTTACTTCTATGGCACAAAACCCTGGATCTAGTCTTGATAGCCTGCTCTTCACTAGACAGGCTGAAACAGCCTCTCCTGAGCCTGCAGCCGAAAGACCAGAGTGAAAGCCAGAGAGCACCTGCCTCTCCCTTCCCCTCCAGGCTATATTTAGGGTCAGCTGGCTGCGAAGGCATCAGCTACCACTGCAGACACGTGGGTATGTGGCACTCCCAAACATCAGCGTCCAGGGTGTTACTGGGACTTGCTTCTGCCCAGTGCTGCAGTGCAAAGGGAGAAGGCAGAGCCTAGTGCAGGAGAGAGCCCAGTGCTGCCCCTGTCCCAGCTACCACTCATGTCCCTGTCCCTGCAAGCATGGCCACCTTGGGGAGGCTGAAAATCCCTGCTGCTCCCAGCACTGGCAGCAGGAATACCTCTGACTCTTTGCTCCAACTGTGCTTGACAGGGTTTGTGTAGTACCTACTGCTCTTTAATTTTGCTCTTTCTTACTACAAGGCTTGAGCTCTCTAAGGACCAAAAGATTTCTGGACCTTTCTCTGACTTAGTTATTTTTAGGCTTTAAAGTTCAGCAGTGATCCTTTCTTTCTCCTCATGTCTGAGTTGTGTCCTGCTGGGATAAGAGGGAGAGCCTGTGCTTCCTTTAACTTTGGTCATCACTTCATTTTTTTTTAGGAGAACAATCTCATAAATAACGTTAGATTCTTGTGTTTCAGTTTCAAGGAGAAGATTAGTTTTTGTGCTGTAGCAGCTGAAGATTGAATGTGAAAGCAGACCCCAATCAATTCTCCAGTTTAGAAGTACCTTTACCCATCTTCCCTTTGTTTGCAATACTTACTTAGGCATATTAATAACTGAATAGAAATCCAACTGCTTTCAGACAAGCTGGGGCATCAGTTCAGTAAGAACAAAGTATTTCATTAAAAAGAGCTCAGTAAGATGAAGACGCTTACTCTAAAACCAGCTTATAAGAAAAAGGGTAACAAACTGTTATCCACGCCAACTGAAAACCAGAAATAACCAGAGTTTGCAAAGATACCGGTTTAACCGCTAATTGAAAGGACTATTGTTCTGCAAACCTCAAGGCAGGAACTGTTTTTGGGATCCAGTCCAGTCCCTGAAATGAGGGCTAATGCAGCAGCTCCTCAGCTCCAAGCTCTGCTCCCGGCAAGTGCTCTCTGAGCAAGGGGGCATACAAGGTCCTTCTCAGCATGAGAGGTATCACACCTTCCTCCTGTGCCTCCCCGAGTCCAGAAAGTAGAATGTCTGTGCTCACTGGCTGTTTAGCACAGTGAGAGGCAGCTCTGCCGGTTGTGTTCATTAGCACTGTGGCTGGCTCACCACACTTCAGGGCAAGTGGATTTCTGTGTGCTGGGGTTTGGGCCAATGCTTTGGGTTGAGAGGCCTTTTCCACAAACAGTCACGGGCAGTTCAGCCCTTCCAGACCATTTCTGGTAAATGGAAAGCTGGGTTTCACGTATTCTGAGTGGGCAGCTGGAGCACCGCATGGGAAAATGCCAGGCACCCACGTGTCTTTGTGCCACTTGTGTTGGCTTCAGCAGTCTGTCTGGATTTAAATAGGAGCCTTTCAAAGTCAGGTTAAATGGAGCAGTTAGGGTTGCTTTGTCCCAGAACAGTAAATGTTGGGAACTGTAGGCTCATTGCAGTGGCCTGGCTCAGCTGATGGGCTTTCTTTGTGCCGCTCAGATTTATGTGACCTTGTGTCCTGACATCCATGGCCAAGGGTTGTGCGTCCTTTGGGACACTGAAAGGCAATACCACCACAGTTGTGCTATGGACATGGCAGCTGGCTCTTTGCAGACTCTGACAGTAGGATTTTAGTCACTGATTTACGTTTGATGCTGTATGAAACCGCCTGTTGTACAATATATGAAGCTGCCTGAAGCACATCTCCACACAGTAATTAATCAGTTAAGCAAGGCTGTGCCCTCTTCGGACACATTTCATTTTCACTGGAGGTAACTGGGAATACACTGCAAATTGCCTTACCAGGAGAGACTTCCCTGCTATTGACCACCATGACCTTATCCCCACGGACCACAGAGAGACAGTACAACCCACTAATGTGACAGGGAAAGGGTCTTACCCCCACAACCTGCCAAGGCAGGTGTTTTCTCATACTTCTCTCTCTAAACTGAGGGGGTTAAAGGCCTCCATCATTCACAATCTCAAGCCTGGAGCATTGTCTCCCAACTTTATAGCCCCTGTGGGAGGTTTTTCACCTGGAATATCTTCATATTGTAGCGGGTTAAAGTGTTTCGGCATACAGAAGCTGTGGGTACAGGCTCTGGGGAGGAGGAGGCGAAGGAAAGAAAGAAAATGGGATTTCCCCCCAGGTGAAATCTCTGATCACTGTCATGCAGAAGATGAATAACAGCTTTGCTCATATGTTCCTGAACACAGCCATTGCACTGTGCTGAAACATGACCGACAACAATACACTTGTTTTGTGCAGGCATGCCCAGGTAGTTGCTGCTGAGGCCTTGGATGCAGGAGAACATGGAGTAGTGTCAGCAGCCTGGGTGCAATAAGGCACCTGGTAAAGTAGTCTGGTGCTCAAATTTGATTATTCAATGAATTTAAGCCCAAAATCAGTGTAAACTGCGCTTGAGCTGCATTAATGGAGCTTCGCTTATGCCACTTCCCAGAGTTCTTTCTTTCTTATATTGGAAATTATATTCTCAGGTATTAGAAGACCTGTTGCTGTGGTTTCCCTCAGTGTAAATTACCTGTGAAATGATGTTATTTAACTGGGGCAGAATAATGCTGGCTGTTTGCTTACAGCTTGGGAAATGACAAGCCTACAATAGCAGGGATAATAGCGGTTTGTTCATCAGGTGCTGGCACTCCTGAAAATGTTTGGCAGTGCTTGCTCTGAAACTGGGAAGGGATCTAACAATCCAGAACTAATCTAATTTGCATGGATATTTTACCTTAAATGCTACCTTGAACAAAACTTTAATTCTGCAGAAATGTTTAAGGAGGTAGATAAAATGAGACTGAGAAAATGAAGAAAACCAGAAAACAGTACATATCTGAAGGAGGTTGAACTATCCTCTGGAAGTTCTCACCTCTCCCAGTGGATTATGCAGTGAACCTGACAGTGCTCAGGTAACCAGCTACAACTGGATACTTATTTTTAGCACCCAGTGTGTCAGGACTGCTTCTCTCCAAGCATGAGTCTCAATTGCTCATCACCCTCTTGAACCCAGAGGGTCTCATGGTGATGTGTTGAGCAGAGGACGATCGCTTTAGTTCTGCCGCTGTGTGATGTTAATAGACTTGGCATAACAGGTCACTACTGAAAGTTTAAACAGTTTAAGAAGTGGAAATGAGGCACATTTAAAGGCAGGTAGGAATATTTGAAAAGTCGTGACAACTGCAGAAACTTCTAGGAGGTGAAGAAGAAAAGGAATGAAAATAGAGCATGAAGCATGTTAAAGCAGAGGGTTAGGCAAGGCAGAGGCAGTCAAACTGCAGGCTCCCTGCTGAAAGGAGACTCAGTCCCTCTCAGAGAAGAAGGATTAGAGAAGGGTTATTTCTGTCACTGCATTTGAAGTTGATTGCAGTGTGAGCTCTCACTTCTAGGTAGGAATAGGACTTAGCTCTCTTTCATCCGGCAGAGAAGCAGGAGGGATGGAACAGAGGAAAGGGGGATTGCAGCTTTGCTGAGCCTCTCAGGCTACTCCAAGTCACTGGGGTGGCTGTGGAAGCATGCCTGCTGTTCTGCTGTGTGTTGCCTCCAGTTAGGTGATAACCCAGTTCTTCAGCAGCATTATTTCCACACATCTACAACACAACGTGAAGAGCTATCTCTGCTGCTGGGCCTGGCCCTGCACAGCTGGGGAGACCCAGCTTCCTCCCTGGCCTCAGCAACCCCCTGAGCAGGGAGTGATGCTGCAGAGGGGGAGGAAGGCTCCAGCACCCTCCTGCTGTGCAGCCTCTGCCAGGAATAATGCTCCAGTCAGACTGGCTGACAAGGTGGTGGCAATGATGGGGAGATCACTGAGACATCTTTGACACCCCTCCAAGCATTGCTGGTGAAATCAGCCACAGTACAGTACCATACTTGGTGATATCAGGATCTATATTATGTTCCTATCTACCTGTTTTTCTTTCAGTGGGGAGGAGGTAAAAGATTTAGGGCATTCAGGATCATCAGGGTCACCCAGTATCGGACCTCATTGCTGTGGATCATTTTTTTGGTCTGGGATCTCTCCAGTAGCCAGTTGAATCAAACTTTTCCCCTTCACTGCATGGTTGCTGGCTGCAAGATCAAGTGGAATGGTGAAAGGAGGGAGGAGCAGAAGCAAAAATGCAAGAAAACAGAACCACGCAAGAGCAAAAGCTGTAGCAGACTGCTGCTGGTACCACTCTGGGACCATGAAAAGGCAGAAAACTGTTCTGGGCACACAGATTTTGCGTGGCTAGATGACAACTAAATTGCATACATTTTCCCACTGTCCTCCTTCCTCCAGGAACGGAGAGGGAAAATGACAGGCAAAGGGCCAGCAGCGATGACATCAGGTGTCTTGCATGGGCACTGCCTTCACAGTTGTGCCTCTGGCTGCGTGGTCACATCCAGAGAGCAGTGATCAATGGCTCAATGTCCAGATGAAGATCAGTGATGAGTGGTGTCCCTCAGGTGGGTGTATTGTGACCAGTGCCGTTTAATATCTTCATCAGTGATACAGACAGTGGAACTGATGCACCCTCAGCAAGTTTGCAAGTGACACTAGGTTGAGTGATGACTTTGACATGATGCACTCTGACATGCCTGAGGGCCAAGATGCCATTCAGAGGCATCTAGACAAGCTCAGGAAGTTGTCCCATGTGAACCTCATGAAGTTCAACAAGGCCAAATGTAAGGTCCTGCACCTGGCTCAGGGCAACCTCCAGTATCTGTGGGATGAAGGTAGGCTGGGGAAGGAGGCACTGAGGGCAGCTCTGCACAGGAGGACTTTGGAGTACTGGTGGTTAAAAAACTGGACGTAAGCCAGCAGTGTGTGCTCAAAGCCCAGAAAGCCAACTGTATCCTGGGCTGCATCAAGAGTCCTCAAGCGTGTGAAAGATGTGGACCTGTTAAAGCATGTCCAGAAGAGGGCCACAGAAGTGATCTAGAGACAGGCCAAAAGAGGTAAGGTGGTTCAGCCTGGAGAAGAGAAGGCTCCAGGGAGACCTTATTTCAGCTTTTCAATATTTAAAAGGGGCTTATAGGAAATATGGGGACAGACTTTTTATCAGGGCCTGTATCAATAGGACAAGGGGGAATGGTTTTAAACTAAAAACAGGTAGATTCAGACTAGATATAAGGAAGAAACCTCCAATGAGAGTGGTGGAACAGGCTGCTCAAAGAAGTGGTAGATCTTCCTTCCCTGGGAACATTCTGGGTTGGGTTGAACAGGGCTCTGATCAACTTGATCTAGTTGAAGATGTCCCTGCTCATTGCAGAGGGGTTGGACCAGATGACGTTTGAAGGTCCCTTCCAACCAAACTATTCTAGGATTCTGGGATTCTGTGCTTCCTTTCCTCTTTTTCACTATACAACTGTAACATTTGAGGGAGTCGCATCAGGAAGCAGGATTTGTCCTCTCAGTTTTGGATGGCCAAAGTGGAAATAAGTGTTATAAAGAAAATCCAACAAAAGGTGGCCTGTAAGGGCCAGCTGCCCAAGTGTGTCCTCATGGCCATTTTACTTGCCCATCCCTGATTGCATCATGTTGGTGCAAGAACTGGTAAGAAAGTGAGTGGCAGCCTGGCCTTCCTCATTAAGACAGCACCAAATGACACCTCTAGCTCACAGATGAGGCTTGTCTGGTCTCCATGTAATGTGAGAATAATACTAGGAGCCAGGGGGTTGTGTGAATTTGTTCAAACTACAGTGTGGACTCTGCTGCTGCGAAACAGACAGCATTTACACTGTTTGCCTCAGTATTTCAGAAAAAAAAGTCAATTTTTATGCCTCTTCTTTTTCCTAATTTAGGTGGTTGGAGCGCGCTAAAGAGCAACTCATTGGTGTCCCTGCAGCTCACTAGTTCCAGCCTGCCCAGCATCCTCAGGTTTTTAGCTCCAGGCACTGGCATGGGTGCAAGATCTATCAATCACCACTGTGCTGCAGAAAACAAAGGAGATCTCAGCACAGCACGAGCCAAAGATGCCCGAAAAACAGTTTCTCCTTGTTCAAACGTGCAGAACCCATGCAAGGAGTCAGGCTAGCCAAGTATGAAGTCTTGAGAAAGGGAAAGGATCTGCATTAATCTTCATCTGTTAGTGAGAGAGCCTGCTTTATTACAAGCTGAAATTCAGCATTAATTAAATTGCTCACCTTCCTCCAGAGAAAATAAGTACACTGATAAACAGCATGTGATTTGAGTGCAAGTTGGCAGGCAAAACACAGTAGCTTAAGTGAAGAGGCCTGTGATAACAGGCAGCCTTTCCACCTAGAATGAAATTGTGGGTAATGCAAGTGGTGGGAAGCTGCCATGTGTAAAGCCCAGCTCCTGTCCTGCCCTTGGTCCAATTTGACTTCCACAGAAATTCCCTGTGGGAGCTGGCAGGATGCTGTCAAAGCTGCTGCAAGGGGGCTGGCAGGTGAGTGAGACCCCCAGCACACAGGCATGAGTGAAGCCAGTGAGCTGGCCTGCAGAGTCAAGGGAGGGCTGTCCCCAGGGGCTATTACCTGGTGAAACAGTGTCAAAATCCTCACAGACGTCCAGGTAGACACTATCCACTCCTCTCCCCTCATCTACCAGGCCAGTCATTTTCTCAGACAAGTTTGTCAAGTTAGTGAAACGTAACTTCCCATTATGAAACCATACTGACTGGAGACTTTGTTGTTATTTGTGTACCTGGAAATGGCTTATAGGGATGAAGCTGAGGTTGATCAGTCTGTGGTTCCTTAGGTCTCCCTGTCCTTCTTGAATATAGGAGTGACATTTGCTTTTTTACAGGCTTTGGGCGCTTATTCCTCCTATTTTATTGGAAAACATGCCAGTCCTTAAAAGATGCAGTAAACCAGCACCAGCACTGAAGACACTAGATGTAAGAAGAGGGTTTTTGTGGCCTGGTCTTACTGGTACAGAATAGGTTTCAATACCTGCAAACACTTCAGCGATAAAAGGTGATTCAGAAACCAGGAAGAAGATTGTTTTGACTCCAGCCATGGACTCACAAATAACATCTGGCACACCTCTGCGCAGGCGATCTTGCGGGCTATAAGGTGTTGTGAGTGTAAAGGGAGGGAAAAAGAAGTTGAAGTCCCTGTGGGTGTCTTTCCCTAACAATTCACTTCTTGCATGACATGGAGCTTGCATCACTATCAACGACTCATCTGCGCTCAAGGATCCCAGCTCTGCAGTGAACTGTGTCAGCCACCTTCCACTTGTCAGAGGAAATGCCTTGATACTCATCCACACAGCAAACAAAGTAAGAACAACAACAACAAAAAGATAATTAGAGAAAGATATCCAGTAGAGATGCAAATTAATCTCCCTGTACAAAGCCCTTTTTAGATCCTGGGATTTTGTGCGCTTATTACTTCTATTAAATGTGACATATCGAAAGCTTCCCTTTGCCAAAAATGCTCTTTCACTCTTTCTCTCTGACCTCACTTAGCTAGTTCATGAATAAAAAAAGGCAGATTAAAGGAGAAATAAATACAATTTGTTAAACACTAGGGACTGTTCGGGAAAAACGGCATATAGAAAATCTTCATAAAACACTCAACATTTTAAAATGTTTTATTTCGCTAGAGGTTTTGAACTATTAATTAAGAGTAACATTCAAAATTCAGTGTTTTTCTTTCCCTACTAACCATTCCCTTGCTTGCAAGAAGCTTCACCAAATTTCTCCACACCATCCTTGCTCCTTCTCCCATTTCCTCTTTGCATCCAACCTTGCAGCACCCACTGCCTGATCTAGGTAAGATAAAAAAAAAAAGCATTAAATATACCTTTGTACTAGCTCAACAAAGAACAGCTGTTTCTTGAAACAGAATGAGATGCTTGCCTTATGTGGGAGGTCCCTGAGAGGCAAGCACATAGCCTGTGCAGCTTTGTGGTCTGCAACCCCAAGCAGGTTTTAGAGTCCCAGGCTTGGGCTGAGCCCGTGGGCAGCAGAGCCCATGGCCAGGCTGATTATCACTGGCTTCCAACAGGCATGTGCAATGCTTTCCTCCTCCTGCCCATCTGTGGCTTTGTTCCCATCTCCTAACACTCTCACTTTGCACTGCAGGGCCCCCGGTGTTTCAGCAGGGACATCTTGCGCCTCGTTCACAGCAACGGTTGGAAGAAGCTTCTGGAGGTGGAGATCTCTGAGGAGGCAGTGCCACCAAACGGTGCACCTCCAGAAGGTGCACAGCAGCCCCACATGCCACCCCACGTGCCAACTAGCTCTTTCCTGCTGTGATGGTTGGAGACCAGCCATCCCCAGCAGTCATGGGTTTACTGACAAAGACGAATGTCCGCAAGACCTTGGTGAGCACTGGCCAATAGAAGGCTTCAGCACATTATATGTCTGTAGCAGAACATGTAGCTTGGCTGGAGCCAGGAATGCTGGATGTGAGTGGAGACAACATCCTAAAATAGCCAGGGGCAATGACAAGGGCACGGAGAGCATCCTAAGGAATGGAAGGCTCTGCCTGGCAGAGGGTCAGCTGCATTGGCTCCCATGCCTGGTGGGTGTGGTGATGACTGTCTGGACCGACATTTCAGCCTTGAGGAGATATGAGGCAATTCAGTGAGCTGCATCCTCTCACTGCAAGCTGAATGATGTCAAGCCTAACCTCTGCTGCCAGAGGCTCAGCTCATGCTTGGGCACTTGCTGCTGCTGAGGTGCTGTGTGATAACTTGCCAATCTGCAGTCATGTCTCAGAGCCTCTTAACAAGTGGAAATCAGGAGCAGCTCCATAAAAGTCAATTACACCAGTGCAAAGCATCAGCAACGAGTCTTCCGCATGCTTATTTGTGAGGCTAGGCCCATTGGTCATGTGTTACTCAAAATTCTACAGAAAAAAATAAAAGCCTGGCTGGCACTCATGGAAGTGCTTCAAGCTAAGATTTATGGGAAATGAGCTTTGTAATGGGAACCAGATCTTTCCCTCTGAGCTCATGTGCCACTAACTAGTTTTGCTATTTTCCACGTGTCCCTGCCAGTCATCTCTTGCTATGGTGAGCTCATTTTTCTTTATCAACATCCTTTGGGAAGTCAAGGTTAACTTGGGAAATTTGTCTAGAAAAAAGTCTTCCTCGGGACTGAGTCAAGGTAATGAGCTCCTGCAGCACAGCGAGAAACAAGGCAGTTCTGAGAACTGCTGTGCTCTTGCTTCACGTTGTAATTTCCAGCAAACACCCCAGCAGAGCTGCAGCTGGGCCCTGGACCTGCACCAGCCCTGCACCAGCCCGCACCAGCCCTGGGGGACAGGCACTAGAAGGATTCTGTTGATGATGCTGAGGTGGTTGGTGGTCCATGGCACATGTCCGGCCCTGGTGGTCTCCCCAGGTCTAGAAGCCAGCTCACACTATCACCACTCCTACATCAGCACGGTCTCTGTGCCAGCTGGTGTCAGGGCTGGATGTCCTGCAGGGGATCATCTACCAGTGGGGTTGTAAGGTCCTTTTTAATAAACACCTGAATACTCTTGTGCCTATCTGTTGGTCTGGAACCATATTTGCTCCATAAAGAGGTATGCTCAGAAGCTGCTCATTAACAGGTATGGGCTCCTCCTTCATATATTTATAAACTATGATCCCGCCATTTCCTTGTTTCCTTTCATCCCCTTTTTCCTGAAAACAAATATTCTCCATGTCCAGTGTTTTAATGCTGGAGGTTTTCTTTCTAAAGCCCAGTTGTTTCAGCGCCCAGGGGCAGGCAGGGGAGAGAAAGGCCCGAGCACAGCAGATGTCCTTGCCAAGATGTCTTTTGCAAAGGCAAAGCCACTATCTCATCCAAAAGCTTTCTCAGCAGCAGTGGCGCAGTCTGTCCTTGAAAGACTCGACCTAAAGAAAGTCTGTCCTCGAGAGAAGGGCACAGCCTACTTCATATGGCAGATGCAGGACAACTGAAATTGATCAGATTCTTAGGTGTGCTTATTCTTAAACTTATTCTTAAGTGTGAGTTGTCCCGAATGGTTTCTTTAAACACTGAGCTATGGAGGGTAGGAGAACTAGCAGAAGCTCTGCTTTGTGCCATGCCTGACCAGACTCTGGTCAGAGAAGCCATCTCTGTTGTGTGAGTCCTGTGCTGGCTGCACATGCAGCTGCTCTGTGTTGCGTGGCTGGGGTGCCCCAGGATAGGATGAAGCACCTCAGACCTAAATCATTTGTGGTCTTTGCATAAACTGGACAAATGGTTTTGGAGAGGGCAGCCATGGTTGTACATAGAATCATAGAATCCTAGAATAGTTAGGGTTGGAAAGGACCTCAAGATAATCTAGTTCCAACCCCCCTGCCATGGGCAGAGACACCTCACACTAAACCATCCCACACAAGGCTTCATCCAACCTGGCCTTGAACATACCTGCAGTAAGAACCTCGGGGTGCACACGTCTTATTAGGCAGGGCTGGTTTTTCTTGCTGAGATCTGTCCTCTGGCTCTGGCTCCACGTGTGGTCCCAGGCCAGCCGTGAAGCCAAGGGTTTTATTAGCTTCAGGAGAGACCACGTTCATCTCAACCTGACATTTTTCTTTTAAGCTCTGGTGGTGGAGGAGTTGCTCAGCTTAGAGACAAAATTGGCAAAAAGCAGCGAAGCTTTCTGAAAGGTTTCGGTATCCGCAGAAATTTCAGTTTAATGAAGCAATTTCCTGACTCTTTTAATCTAACCTCTAAACCCAGCAGTTTTATTCTGAAGGGCAGGGAAACATTTGGAAACCTGGTAGATTCTACTGCTAGCTGTTTCTGTGGGAAAATGCGAATTGGCTATAAGAGCAAATGAACAATAGTGACTCCCAACAAATCATTCCTTGCCATTTTAATTGCGTAACTCTACAAAGTATTGTGTCTGTCCATGCAGAGCACAGGGGCTGGACTCTGGCTTTCCCCCAGCCCCCGTAAAGGAGAAGTATCTCAACACTGGGGAAAACCCGGTACAGAGATACAGGTCTGCTCTTTCGTTCTTAAACACACTACCAAATACTTCAATTAAATCAGACTCCAGCCCTTTCTATATGACATGAAGGTGATGCCAAACAATTCCTTGAGATACAAAAGCCACAGGGTAATGTTTAAGACAAAATACCTGTGAAGATTTTCTTTAAAAGCAGTCACAGGTTGCAAGTTGTCTCGAAGCTCCTGCTCCCGTTTGCTGTATTCATTTTGTTGAGGTGTCAGGCTGGTGTCAGAAAGGCAGTAGTCAAGTCTCAGTGCAGCAGCTCACCTTCATGTGCGTTGGACTGGAGAAGGCAAGAAGATGCTACTGTCCACAGTAAAGCATCGCCACATGGCCACATCTTCCCCATGGACAGTGCTAGCAGCTGCTTATTGCCAGTCCCCAGACATCGGGTGCAGCATCCTGTGGCAGTCATTGCTGGAAATCCCAGTGTGTCGAAAGCAGAGCATGGAGCATGCTTTCCTTTTTAGCTCCTGTAAGTGCTTCCTTTGGCTTGTCATTATGTTCACGCTCTTACAGGAGGAATTAGGTGACTGGCTATTACAGACCTTATGAAAGGCAGTGATGTGAAAGGAAAAAGGAGCTGCCCTTTTTACTCAGTTCATGGGGCTTTGCAGGAGACATCCTGAGCTGCTTTGACCATAGGCAGAAGAACCTTTAAAAGGATGGAGCAATTTACATACTGAAAAGACTGAAAAAGCCCCAGAATCTGATAAGAGACAAATCAATTTAGTGTATGCATTGTCCTTGTTTATGAAATCTGCTGAACAATCCCAAAGGCACATCCTCACATAGATGGAATATTGTTTCTAGGGAAATGGAGACTGCAGTTTTTTTGGACAGTTAGGAACATGCAGCTTTCTCTCGTATTTACCAGCCTCACATGCAATCTGCACCATGCATTATAGCAGCACGTCCTTAAAGACGTAAATGTGAATGAGATGGGAAAGTGTCAGCAAGGCATAAACCACCTTCCTTTTCCCCAGCATCACCTGTTCGCAGTTCCCAGGGCACTGTCATGCTTTCCTCGTTAAAGGTGGAATCCAGTGAGAGCTGGTTCTCCTTGTTTCTCTGAGCCCAACCAGCTAGATGTCAAAAAATGTTCAGATTGCCTCAGAAGACACTGCACAGAAGAATGAAAAAAAAACAAAAAATTGAGAACCTTTTTCATAGAATCATAGAATCTGTTAGATTGAAAAAGACCTTTAAGATCATTGAGTCCAACCATTAATCCAGCACTGCCAAGTCCACCACTAAACCGTGTCCCCATGAGCCACATCTACACATCTTTTACATCCCTCCAGGGATGGTGACTCAACCACTTCCCTGGGCAGCCAGTTCCAATGCTTGACAATGCTTTCAGTGAGTAAGTTGCTCCTAATATCCGATCTAAACTTCCTCAGCACAGCTTGAGGCCATTTCCTTTTGTCTTATCACTTGTTCCTTGAGAAAAGAGACCCCCACCTCACTACATCCTCCTTTCAGGTAGCTGTAGAGCTGGATAAGATCTCTGAGCACTGAGCCTCCTTTTCTCCAGACTAAACAGCCCCAGTTCCCTTAGCCATTCCTCACAAGACCTGCCCTCCAGAACCTTCACCAGCTTTGTTGCTCTTCTTTGGCCACACTCCAGCACCTCCATGTCTATGCTGCAGTGATGGGCCCAAATCTGAACACAGTGCTCGAGCTGCAGGTACAGCTCCCTTTCAATATTGATGAAATATTTATCACCCAGGTTTTCCAAAAGACACCACTAATCTAAGCGGTTGCAGGAGAGCAAAAGGTATTTTCCTCCTCAAGTGTCTTCCCTTGTGAGTTTTAAAACATGCTTCACCTCAGGTTTGAAAGGAACTTGGAGTGAATCCTGGGTTTGGATTCACCCCCGGCACACCACCTTCATGACGGGCAAGTAATCCACCGACGTCATGCCCCAGCCGCGGTCTGCCTCCTGGTGCTGTAAATAGTTACTGTGTTCACAGCCAGAGAATGTACTTATTTTGTCCCCTGGCAGGAGGTCTTGGAGCCTTCTGCTCTCCTGCTTAGGGAGGAAGCTCTTCACATGAGCTGTCAGTCTTGAGGAGATGATGCTCAGTTCCATTCCTCCAGCTGCATTGAAGTTATGTTGTTATATTGCTTAAAGAATCAAAGATATTAGCAAAAGTGGGTTTAATATGACGTTGTAAAAGTGTGACATAACAAAGCTCGATGGCAAGGTTCACTGTAAGGCACAATCATTTGAAAGATGATTTAAAACTACCAAGGCACAAATCAAAGGTAACATAGTACAAGGTTGTGCATTATACCGGTCACTTACCAAGGAGCTGCTATTGGTGAAAGGTCTCTCATCCTCCAGGAGCAACCTTGAGAGGCATCTCAGCTCAAGGGGAGGTCACAGCCATGCCAGGCTGCCTGGCAGGGAGAGCTCAAAGAAGGCTCACTTAGGCTGTCATATTTATGGAATAAAGTGGTTGGCTCATAGTCAGATTACATGTAATGGAAAAGGCATGCACAAGACTCTGTGTACCCACAACATTCTTTGTTCATTGATTAATGAGTCTTGGAAAATCCACTCACTATTCATGTGTTAATTGCATGATCTGCTTTCCAAGCTTACATGCATCGATGCTTACAGGGTCACCCTGCCCCTTTGTGGGTTTCCTGGAGGAGTTGTTGGCTGGCTATGGCTTAGGCCTTTACCTACTTTGGAGCCTATACTAAACTGTTGCTAGCTTGATTAAAAGGGTCAAGTGCATCCGTCCCACAGTAGTAATTGTATCTCTCCCAGGATGCGGTGGCACAGCACAGCCGAGGTCTGTTACAGGGCAGAAAATTGCTGCAGTTTTAACATCCCAAAATCAAACTTTCTTGAAGCAGAACTGAAACAGGGCAGTGTCTTTCTGAATGAACTTCTGGTGTTCAAAACTTTGATTTTCTTTAAAAACACTGCCACAACTGCTCACATATGTCACCCCTGGCTTTTGGTTCAAGTTTAAAATTAAACTACAATTTTATACGTTTGGGGAAAGGTGACACTCCAAATGAAACCCTGCTTTCATTGTTTCTGTTTGGTGCTTTCCTTTACAGTTTTGGTTAGAATCATAGCATAGTTAGGGTTGGAAAGGACCTCAAGATCATCTAGTTCCAACCCCCCTGCCATGGGCAGGGACACCTCACACTAAACCATCCCACCCAAGGCTTCATCCAACCTGTCCTTGAACACCGCCAGGGATGGAGCATACACAGCTTCCCTGGGCAACCCATTCCAGTGTCTCACCACCCTAACAGGAAAGAATTTCCTCCTTATATCCAATCTAAACTTCCCCTGTTGAAGTTTTAACCCATAAACAAGGTTTTGTTTGAGATTCTGCCCTTCTGTGGCCATTTGAAAGTGAGGTGTTTCTGAAACCTTCAGATGTCCCTGTGAATAGATCACCACATTTCCAGCTCTCCCAGAATTAACATGCGTAAACTGACTTTTTAAAGACCTCTTTGAAGATGCATTTTTGCCATGAGGTGAGCACATGACAGAGGGGAGCAGACCTCTGCTTACCCGCAGAAGGTGGCCCAGCATGGCTGAGAAGACACAAGTCCCACCTGTGACAGATCACTGACCCTCTATATTCCCTGCCTCTGATGACATGAACCACCTCATGCACCACGACACTTTTGGCTGGCTTGTCTGCTAACATGTGCCCAAAATAATGCTCATGGCAAGGCTCCAGCTGATGGGTCCCAGCCTGGACGAGCCTCCTGGCTCTGCTTACAGCTCAAGGGAGACCCAGCATGACTTTTGGAGAGAAAGCCTCTTCAGGCAGGATCCATTTCACCTAAGTTTAGATGCCCACAGCCTGCAGCTGAGCAACTTGGCCAGGGTCCCTTTTATTGGAAAGCAGGCACTTGCAGAGGGTATGTCATTTCACCCCAAGTTAGCTGAAGGTCAGACGAAGCAGCCTGGAATCACCAGTTTTAATTGACTAAAAAGGGTTTCTCAGCTGCCAGCTCTGAGATAGGAACCACTACCCTTAAGGTTTGGTTCCTTTCCCAAAACACTGATGTCTAATACCTGCTTGGCCTGCAGCTGCTGCCCCCCCAGAGTCTTTCTTGTCAGTCCCCCCGCTCCAAGCTGATCACTTACTAGGCACCACAGCCCCTTTGGAGCTGGACATCAGTGGCTGAGATATGTGCTTGCAGGGCAAGTCTTGCTCAGCCTCCTCCTACACTGGGCTCACGGAGCAGAGATGTGTCCGCTGGCTGGCTGCAGATGAACACTGTCAGGGGAGACTACTTTCACAGGAAAATTTACAGGATTGACCACAATACATTAGTGCTGGCAGCACGTACATTCCTTTCTTCCCTCCTTGTTTTCCTTTTTTTATAGGGATAAATTTGGGAAGGTTTAGGTTTTATTTGTCTGCTTCTAATTAATAAGGCAAAAGGCACAGCTCTGGCATCCAAGTGATTTCTATGCTGATTCCCTAACCCTTCTTTCAAGACATGTGACCATAAACCCTTCTCGTCCACACAGTTTTAAGAAAAAAAATACATAGACTAAAAGAACTTCCTACAACTTCTTCATCTGAAGATTGCTGGACTGTTTGAGCTGAAGCTTTCTTAATATCTCAGCTGACGCCAAATAACCAAGCATGTGCAATGTTACCCTGAACAACTAAACCTGTCAAAGTTTAAGGAACTAAGAGCACTGCCCTGTAAGGGAAATGGCCAGACATATTTATCTGCACGAGGAGTAACTTGCCACTTAGTACTAATAATGATCATGTTCCTATTGGTTTAATCAGGTGCCAAATGAGATTACTGTCTCATTTGTGGCGTGTGATCAATAAGGAAAGAATAACAGGAAGCCTCCAATGATTAGAAAAAACTCAGATCCCAGCGAACGATACTTTTATTCATACTCCAGAATCTCACCTCTCACTCACCCCGATGTCCCCTGCCCCCCCTTGCCCCCATCACAAAGTGCAGTGAAGGCAGAAAACCCTGTTGCCACCAGCCCACCATGCTTCAGCGACCTGAAGGCTTCTGTGTTAAATCACTGACTTTGCTTTCCCTTCTTGCAAATAGCATAGTCACGCTTCTACGTAACTGCTCTTTAGTCAGCATTTCATCATGTTCTGAGTACTTTTATAACTGTGTTTCTAAGAATCAGGACTGCCATCAGCACACTGCTTCCAGGCTGCAGCAAGGGAATGCTCAGCTCAGCCTCTGCGGCAGCCGATGCTATTTCCATTTCAGGCATGGTTACATCCCTGCCTCTGCTAAAGGGGCACTGCCGTTTTTCTATTTTGCCCAGAGAGCAGCCTTTAGTTCTGGGAAACTGAGTAAAACCCCCCAAAAAGGGGCCTATCCCATGGCTGTATCCAATACTTATATTTTAGGAAACTACAAAGCCTTTTTTGTCTTTGTCGTCCCAGTGCTTAATCCAAGGGAAGGACGCACAGATGCTTTCTGGGTTTTATGCCTCTGAATGCAGCATAAAATCTTCTGTGGGTTTTGCTGTGACAATCTGACTATGATTTCAAAACAGGTTTTCCTTTGAAAAAGTCCTGTCTGATGGTGTTCCAACACAAATCCAGTAAATGCTTTATTCATACCAGTTCCGAGTAGCCTGTAATGGCTGAACAGCGACTGGTTCAGGAACTGGATGGGATGCAGAAAGGTGGCTTTTAAAGGAATTTGCAGTTTGGGCCTATTTTTGTGACATAATAAAGAAAACAGTTAAGCTTTTCCTCTTTCATTTTTAAAGGTCATTAATTTCTTTCTCATATTTTATTGGGAAAAAATAGGAGGAAACCCATATTCTCACACCCTTAGTATTGGGAAAAATGAAATGTGAATTGCAGCTGGAAAAGAAATTAAAACTTGTAATACCAAAATGGCTAGCTTCCCCCGTCTTTTCATCTGTTGCAATGTGACCAGTTCACTGGCTGTCCAGCAGCCAAAGCATCTTCCTGAATTTCTAACAAAACAGAGAGAATGCAGGCAAAAGCTTTTCAGAGGGAGAATATTTCAGGTCATCCTGAGGCACACCACGAAAAAGTGCAAACAAAGCAGAAAATCCCTTAATCTACAAAATTGTTTTGTTTGTGTTTTTAGTTTAGCCCTGAGGTTTGTGGCCAAGATAGGAAACCAGAGGAATCTTCTGCAGGCTCTGCTACAGAGTCCTGTTTAACTGTGGGGAAATTAATAAGCCTTCCTGTTTTTTCCGTGTTCTCATGTGCTATATGCATACTTGTTATCAGACAGAGAGAAACACAGAGCCTATACATGACTCCAAAGTCTTAAATCCCAGTCTCTACTGAGGTGTCTAAAATAACTGAATATTGTTTCCACGAAATGGCCATTATTAAACCAGCTAAAGGGAAAGGAAGGAGAAGCATCAGGTCTCTGACAGTCGCAGACAGGTGAGTACCCCAGGCCCTGGGCAGGGACATGATGCTGTGCTCACTTTGTCACTCTCATATAGCACCTCTTGAAGTGTCCCAGCCAAACAGCACAGTCTTCACAGCAAGGTGAGACAGCAGAGAACAATGATAACTGCTGCCCTGTCTTACTGGTTTGTAATTCTGCCCTGTGTAAATCCCTGTGTGGGTCTCTCATAGAATTAAACGGGACTCATTAGTCAAACACGGCTCTAGGGAAACAGTTTCAGTTTTTCCACTAAGCTCCCATTTTTTATCTTTCTTATCATATGTCTGAGCCAAAAATACCCATGATTTTCTTTCACAAAACTGGTAAATGTGTGGGTCAAGTGGGAAAATGAAAGAGAAGTAGAACAGGAAAAAGAAAAAAAGACAAAGGGAAAGGAAAAAAAAAAAAAGAAAAGAAAAAGCAACAGCGACAGAAATTGATAAAAAAGCTGTGGTAAATGCAGATTTCATCCACAGTAATTACTGGATGAGCCATGGTAGGTCAGTACCTTGAAGGAGAAGGTAGTCAGCCTGGTAATTACTGCATTAAAGGGAAATGGGTCAGCTCATGACTACTCTATGAAAGAGCTGTCATGCACAGACTTGCAAATGTGGAAAACTGAAACTGGAGCTAGTAAGTCCAGCAAGTGCAATGTTGTCAGAACAGCCTTGTTGCTTGTCAGCCTTAGCTGAATGGCACAGCCTGGGAGCATGGAGCAGCACCCCGCCACCTGATCCAGCCCAGTTGATGTGGTGCCAGCTTGGAAATGGGAGGAAGCAACAGCATCCCAAAGTGGCCCCTGTCACTATATTTTGAGGTAGGCTTGGGACAGTCAGTTCAGCAGATGGAAATGTAGGCCTTTTGCCTTTCTCATCATCAGGGACTGTTGAAAATCCATCTTCCACTTCTTCAGCAAATAAGAAACAAGGCCAGTGCCAAAATCATGCATTACCTTCCCTGCTGAAGCTGGAAAGAAACAGGATTCCTAGAAGAAAAAGCAGGGATTTTATAGTCAGCAATAAGGACATCTACTTGGGAGCAGGAGATGTGGGAGTTTTTCTCCCCCTGTGAATCCCACACAATACCACATTGTTCCTTTAGTTCAGCCAGTGTTTGCTTAAAGCAAAACTCATTAACAGCCTAGACAGCAGAGTCAGTTGAGCAGAGACTAAGCTGTTATATTGAGGGTACCTGACCCGGTGTTGTTAAATCCACTTCAGCACCTGCAAACCAGGAAGCACGTGAATTTCCCTGTGATTTTGCTCTTTCCTCTCTCAGTGCAATCCCTTACTGCAAAAATGGAAGGAAACAGGCTGAGGTCAGATGGGTTTGGGGCTCAGTTTACCACTGATAGCATCAGCAAGTGCAGCAGCACACTGGGAGAGGATTTACAAAATGAGACTGCTGGTGACGAGTACCCACTGCCCTCATGCGCACATCTGGGGAAAGTTATTTCTGCTTCTTGCTGGGTCCTCTGGTCCCAAGCATCTGGTTTGCTCCGTCACAGCCCTGTGATGGGAACCAGCATATAGCGGGTGGAGCTGATCAGGAGACTTGCTGTGGAAGTGCTCCCTTGAGCTAAACTAAGCCACTGATAAAGACAGCCCCAGAATTCTTTTTCATTCCTCATGAAAGTATGAATTTTCCACATCATTCTATGTAGAATTATGTTTTCTTTTAAAGTAAGGCATTACAACTATAAATAGACAGCAGTTCTGGACACAAAAATTTCCTTTCTGGGACTGCACACAAGATTAAATACGTAAGCTATTAAAGGTCAAGAGACAGGAAGGCATAAGCAGCAAGACAAATCCTAGTAGCCTGCAGATTTGATTGCATAAGGCGGGGGGGGGGGGGGGGGTAAGCACTAGGCAGCTTTGATTCTCAGCATTCAAGGTAAAGAAGTGGTTATTTTTGTTCACAGTAAGAACTTGTTAACAAAATCAGGCACTATCAAACTCTCTGAGGTGAAATCAGTAGCCTTAAATTATTATTACCAACAAAATAATCTGAGAAGCTTGTGATCATTAGCACAAATTCCCTGGAAGAACTTAAATGCAGAGATATTAGCAAAGAAGTAAGAAAAGTTCTCAGTAAATACCCCAGGAACTTTGTAATGTTACTTGGTTTGCTTCTGTGTTCATTTGAAAAGCCACGGGACTCATCTCACCAAAGAACCATTAAGGGAATTGTTCATCTCAGCCCCACAGCCCCCGTCTTTCAGGGGAAGTACAAGGCTCTGGAGATGTGTTTGTATTCATTCTGTCCTGTCTCCCCCATTCTTAGTGGTGCTCTCCAAGTCGATCAGACTTGACAGTGTTGTCACATCTTATTCCTTCACCTCCTCTCTCAAGCATCAGAACCACCAAGATTTCAATGGTGTGCCTGGGATTCCGACAGCTTAGATTGACTGTAGGACTGTCCCAGCAGTCACAGGAAGCAGTCTTTCAATGATATAAACGGCACAGAAACATTGCCTTTGGTAGAAAATGGCTAAATTGCAGAGAGTGTTTAATGAGTTCAAGGAGAGACTGGTTTTCATTTTTTAACAAATCCCTCCAGAATGGTTTTCATACATCATCCTGGTTTGGCCAGGTGACTGAAACTCCCACATTTAGATGACATGATGACCACAATGCTTCCCCATGGCTTTCAGAGCTCTAAACCTCTGAATTTGATACAACAGAATCATGGAATGGTTAGGATTGGAAAAGACCTTAAGATCACCTAGTTCCAACACCTCCCACTAGACCAGGCTGCTCAAAGCTCTGTCCAACCTGGCCTTGAAGAGGGATGAAGCATTCATGATTTCCTTGGGCAACCTGTTCCAGTCTCACCAGTCACAGTAAAGAATTTCTTCCTTACCTAACCTAAACCTCTCCTGTTTGAAGCCATTCCCCCTTGTCCTATCACTATAGTCCCTAACAAAGAGTCCTCTCCAACATCCTAGGCCCACCTCAGTTACTGGAAGGCTGCTGTGAGGTCTCCACACAGCCTTCTCTAAAGAGAAGTTACATATGACTACATCAGACAGCGAAGTCAGCTATGACTCCTATGTACTTGATAATAAAACCAACACAGCCGAGGGTAACAAACCACCATGGCTGTTGATGCAGCAGGGGCCAGCAGGCTGTTAGTTCTCTTTGTGTTTAGTGATGACTTCAGGCTCTGAGGTTCCTAAGCACCTTGCTGAAAAACAGCATAACATAACATCAGATGGTCTGTTTAGAGGTTATTCCACTGAAATTTGTTGGGTGTTGTGATGATGCCAATCGCTTCCTAATTACCACTGGTACATCTCCCGTATCTGACTTCCTGGGCAAATCCTAGTATGTGCTATTCTTTTTATTAAGGGTGGGATCTGGAGGAACGATCAGGAATGGTTGAAATCTTCATCTGATATCAAAAACACTTTTACTGCTCATTGAAAATATAACACATACACATCAAATGCGGCTTTTGAAAAAGTGTATGTTGCAAGTCAAATTTTACACTGACTTCAGGAATCTCTCCCTAGTCAAGAGGAGAAATGGCATATTATTATAAGGCCAGTAGACAGATCTTACGAAGGTGCAGGGAAGCAGGATGATAAAGGGAAGGGATGCCATCTAGAAGGACCCTGACTTGCTCGAGAGGTGGGCTGATGCCAACCTCATGAAGTTCAACCATGACAAGTGCAAGGTCCTACACCTGGGTCAGAGCAATCCCAGGCACAGCTACAGGTTGGGCAAAGAAGAGATTCAGAGCAGCCCTGAGGAGAAGGACTTGGGGTGCTGGTCGATGAGAAAATGAACATGAGCTGGCTTCAGTGTGCGCTCACAGCCCAGAAAGCCAACCGTATCCTGGGCTGCATCAAAAGGAGCGTGACCAGCAGGTCGAAGTAGGTGATCCTGCCCCTCTACTCTGCTCTCATGAGACCTCACTTGAAGTATTGTGTGCAGTTCTGGTGTCCTCATCATAAGAAGGACATGGAACTGTTGGAACAAGTCCAGAGGAGGGCCATGGGGATGATCAGGGGACTGGAGCACCTCCCCTATGTAGACAGGCTGAGAAAGTTGGGGCTGTTCAGCCTGGAGAAGAGAAGGCTGTGTGGGGACCTCATAGTAGCTTTCCAGTATCTGAGGGGGGCCTGTAGGGATGCTGGGGAGGGACTCTTCATCAGGGACTGTAGTGACAGGACAAGGGGTAACGGGTTAAAACTTAAACAGGGGAAGTTTAGATTGGATATAAGGAAGAAGTTCTTTCCTGTAAGGGTCATGAGGCACTGGAATGTGTTGCCCAGGGAAGTTGTGAATGCTCCATCCCTGGCGGTGTTCAAGGCCAGGTTGGACAGAGCCTTGGGTGACATGGTTGAGTGTGAGGTGTCCCTGCCCATGGCAGGGGGGTTGGAACTAGATGATCTTAAGGTCCTTTCCAACCCTAACTATTCTATGATTCTATAAAGCACTGAGGATGTTCTGTTCTTTCAGTCACCAAATGCTCACTCACTCATTCAGTGTGAGTTTTGGGTTAGCCCAGTATAGTCCTTCACAAAGCCAAAAGCAGATTACTATAAGGGAATGTGAAAGTATTTGCTTGTTGGATATTCCCCTCATTTCCAGGAACTTGTAATTCAAGGTCTTACCAAGCTCTAAGTGGCATCTTTAAAAATGCTTGATAGATTTCTCTTCCATGAGTCTAACCAGTGTCTCTTTGACCCCATATAAATCTTCAGCATCCATAACATCCTGGTATGAATAAAACTTAGTCCCTAAACATCTATGACTACTCAATTCTTTAAGGAGCTTCACTGACTTCTTAACTCCCACAGTGGCATTTGACTATTAATTTTATTTACAATCATCACATTTCACTGCTAGTATTTTTACTCAAAGCAGCATACTTTACAGATGTTTCTTTAGTAACACAGCACATGATTTCCCTTCATTTGAATTCTTCATTAAGTTCATTAATGCATTACATTAAATACCAGTACTACGCAAAAGGCTATAAAGGAAGATAAGTGATATGGTGAGAGCTGAAAAAAATTAATCAGAAGGGTTTAAAGATGAATTAGAGAGTGGTGCAATACAGAAGGCAACTGAGTGTCTTTATTCAGTCCTGTTGTTGATGTTGAGATGAAAAATAAGAATGTAGATAAAATTTCACAGTAAAACCCCTTTCTCTTCTTGACTTAGAAGGTTTAAACTGTTGCAAATGTGAGATCACATAGATCAGTAAGTGGTTAATACACATACACAAAGATCCAAGAATCCTTGGTGACATTAGTGACAGACACACTTAAGAGTGAAATATAAGTGCTTTTTTGTACTCTGTAGTAAATCTAATGACCACAGGGATTGGTCATTTACAGCCTTCTTTCATAGCTAATGCCTTAGTGCCCCGTGAGGATGCTGGATTTCCATGACCTTAAATCACAGGCTGAGTTGCGTATTCTGCTGTAGCAAGCTCACCTTCTTTGCAGAAGGTAACTTCTCGGCAAAGATTAGCAGAAACATCAGATTCAATTAATACGTATTTTTTAGACCCAACCCAAATTTTCATTGACAGAACTAGGCCTTAAATGATACGTGGGAATTAGCTTTCCTAAAAATATAGCAACAGAACAGACCTGAGCAGATGGCCCACATGTCATCTGTGAAATACCCAGCTCGGGGAAATCAGTATTTTAACTATGACCCAAATAAAGTATATAATGGTTTTGTTAATTAGTTCTGTACCACATAAGAAGCAAAAGGTTATTCTAAACAAGAAGCAGCTTCTAATCCAATAGAGATACCTATTATGAGTTCTAATCACTAAAGAAAACATCTTTTGTATGGGTTTAAATATAACTCTTGCTTTTCCACTCTTCTGATGAGCCAGCTACTACTAATTTTGAAAGGTGATGCTTGTCAGCCAATAACTTAATTACAGTCCATAACTGAATTTCAAGAGTTGTCAAGTGCCTGATAATAAAATAGCTGCTACTAGAAGTGGTATACGGGGAAAAAAAGGAAGTTCTGGTCTGGCAGGATGCAAACTATGTTGTGTGTTTTCCCTGTGCCATTTCAAATAATACATTCAATTTTTCTGGTCTACATTTGTCCGACATTCTTCTCTTGTATCATAATGATTCATTATATATAATTTATTCAAGGACTGTAACTCACCTCTAGGTGCCTATAAATATTACTGCACCTAGATATTTGCATTGAAAAACAAATGCATTACATTGGGTTTTATGAAGGATCCTCTTTTGTTAGTGGCTTGACAGGAAAGATGAATTTATTTTTTTTTCTGAAGTAAAGCACTGACCTTAAAATAATCTTAAAAATCTAGCACAGGAATCAATCAACAGCTCTTCCTACTCTGTGGTGCTTAGGTAATTTGACAATTTTAGGGATGGCTGGGAGGCATAGTATTCCTTGGCCGTTCAGAATAGGTACAGCTATATTGTTGTTACATCAGTATTACTGGGAATGTTCCCATGGTTATGATGGTAACATGTAATATCTACCCTCCCACTGCTTTGTAAAAGCATGAGCCATTTCTGTGTGGAGCTCTTAAAAGTGGTGGAAGGCAGATAGGTAGTACTGCTATGAGGAACAGTGAAAGGTTGCATATTGTGTCCCTGCACCAAGAGGTGTTAGTGAAACGGTGTGGGATGCTGGCATCCTTTATTGCCCCTGGAATGTGTATATAGAACAGTTCTTCTAAAAACATGAGAAATCCAGTGCAAAATGACAACAGTCATCTAGGGCACACCAAGTCATGAGAAGCTGGTACTGTAGTAATGTACTTTCCTGTCCTGCTGCCACCTACCCTGGTCAGAGTTGTTCAGTCTAGAAAAAGAGACTGAAAGGAATAGACTTTGTTCTTGTTCTGTGGTGATGAGAATTAGAAGTAAAGAGCTTAGGTTGCAGGAAGGAACAGCTATGTCAAACAGTAGAAAAATATTTCTAATAGGATGGCAAAACATTCTAATGGCACAGCCAGGGAGGCTATGTCACCTCCAGTGCTGCTTGACAGCCAGCCAGATATTTAAGGACAGGTTAGAAAAACACCTGTGAGAGATAATATCTCAGCAGGCATAATTACTGCCGCTGCAAAAGTAGCTCAGTGCCCATGCTCAGGTATCTCTCCAGCTGAACCATGTTCAGCCACCATGTCCTGCTCTGGCATCTGCCTACTCTTCCAGTTCAGCCTCACATTGATACACCTTGTCCTGGCCAGTGAGAACTGCCATCAGCAGGACACAGGCCAAATGTTCCTGCTTATGTCAGGATGGTGGACAAACTGGTCTTCCCAGGCTGCTGCCAGCTCTGTTCTCTGATTTCTCTTCAAGAAATCTTAATCCCACTAAGGGTGAAGATCTGCATTCAGCTCACTCATCTTTAAATCCATAGCCCCCAATGTGGTAGTTTTAGCAGCAATGCAAGCAGTCTCCTCCAATGACGAATAAAGTGGAGATCAAGATTCTTCAATCCTCCATTAAATACACAGTTGTTACTAGACCAGGTAGTGCAACAGGAAGGCTGTCCTGAATTAATTTATCCTCCCCTGCTATTCTCTGCCTGCTCTCTGGAAAGTAATCTATTTTCTCCTCAGTGCTTTTGTTCCTCTTTTGCAGGATGGGATAAACAAGCTTCCTAATTGCACCAGGACACTGAAGACAGACAGGATCAGGTACTGACTTTGACCATATATAGTTTTTACCTTTAGCTGCTCTCAAAGGAAATATGAGAGCAGCTACGTCCTTGGTTTCATTCTTATTTGCACAGAGCTTTAGTGGAGCATACACTTTAACACCATGTAAGACTCCTCATGTTTTGGATGGAATCCATCCTTTATCTCTGATTTGCTGCTACTGTACAACCTAGAGAATAATAATAACAATAACACCTGCAGGTTAGCAAAAAGTTTTATTATACTAAAACATACCATGCATAGATGAGAGCCAATGGTTATGTTTTTTCTGTCCCATCAAACTGAAATACCTTTATCATATGTTCCATGGGCTTAAAAAGGAAATACTAATAGAGATAATTTCATTATTAAAAAAAATATATATTGCTTTTGATTTATTTTGTTCTGTATTAGAAAGGCAAATTTGGAGATAGTGATATGGCTTGACTATATTAGTATTTTTCCTCTGGGGAGCTTGCCTTCACATCTGGACACATGTGGAATGGGTTTGGAAATATATTCCTCCATGACAGCAGGTATCAAGTCCCATTAGATGTAAATTCAGCATGTTGAACCAGAATGCCTGAGCTGGGGGAAAAAAAGGGGTAGTCTGGGATGCCTATTCTACCAGGTTTTTCTTTTCCTGCATATTAAAATTTCTCCAGTATATTTTCTTCCTATCTTTCTCCTCTGGATAATTCCAGGTTTGCTCTCCCTTGTTTTAACCATTGTTATAGTTATGAACAGATCTCTGTTTAATGAAAAACCTCATTTTAGCTTAGTGGAACTAATCATCATGGCTTCTTTCATTTCTGGGTGAAGCAAAGAGCAAGGAGTGAGTGATTCCAGAGAGCAAATTATAGAATGGTTTGGGTTGGAAGGGACCTTAAAAATATCTGGTTCCAGACCCCTGCCATGGGCAGGGCCATCTTTCACTACACCAGGTTGCTTAAAGCCCTGTCCAAGCTGGCCTTGTTCAGCCATTAGGACATCTGCTTTGAAACAACTCCCAGACAAATCTCTTTCTCTCCACTAACTACAGTGGAAGCCCAGGAAGACTTCGCTGGAAAAAAGATTAGCCCTTGTGTATCTTTAGTAGGTTCATAAGAACCCTACAGTATCCAAACCTCCCTCACACTGCAACTTCTGCATTTGTCTGGAGGCGCACTCTCAGACATCTTCAGTCATTTGCTGTTCTCCCCAGGGGACAAAGATGCATAGCTCTAGTGCTTACAGTCCTGCAAGTTCTCCTGTAAATTGTCATTTGCACAACAACAAAGGCAGCAGATTGTCAGGCTTAGCTGGAATTTCAGTGTTTCTCTGAGTAACAGAGGAATTGTTACCTATGCTTAACAGTTCCTGGTTATAGATTACTGAAATATCAGTCTAAGAGGAAAGGGCTGCTACAAAAATAACACAGGATAAAAGGAAAAAGCTTTTCAGTGAGCTGAAATACACTGTCAGCTCAATGACAGGAACAGCATCCTGTCCTGCCTCAGATTGTTTGTTGGACACTATTCACAGCTGCCATGTGTGTAACACACTTACCATTTTCAGTCATTACTAAACTGGCCAAGACTACACTATGTTGATACTAAAATAGCAGTAGACAATCTGTAGTGCTAGGTCCTTGTCCACATTACCTGAAAAACCCTGGAAATCTAAGGCAACATTTTACCCCAATTGCATTGTTTTGAAAACATCATGTTGAGCCTTTGCTAGTCAAACTTGCTGCTCTCTGTATGACAGTACAGAATGAGCTCTGTGACAGTAGATGCATCTGGTCAACAATTGCTACTGTCACTTGAGCTCACCAGGAGTTGGGTCCAGAAGGCATCATTCTAAGTAAATCTAAGTACATTTTAAGAATATGCATGTTCAAAAGAGACTTGCATCTTGGTTGTCGATAGATTCATTTTCCTGGATATACTGGAGAATGTCCACTTCATTCATTGTCTGAATCCTGTTTTCCTCTGGCTTTGCCAACGGGGATGAGTTAGTGCTCCTTGGGGGAACTGCTGGCTTCTGAGGCAGTGGTGGTTTTGACGTTACCTTAGGTTTTGGTTTGGAGGTTACTTTCAAGAGTTTCTCTAAATCATCTTCAACTCTGGAATAAAAAGAAAACATCAGTAACATCTTGGGAATTTCTGAACTGCTTTTCTTTTATAAGAAAATGCAGCCTTGCAAAGTAAAACCTTATACAGGAAACGATCAAATTCTATTAATTTCTCTTACAGAAAGAGCTTTCCATAAAGGTTTCCATGTTATCAAAATAAGAACTGTCTTTTTATAATGTGGCTTTTCAGTTTGTCATACAAGTTAACTAATTTTACATCATGTTTTCAAATGTCTGAACTAAAAGCAATTTGAAATTATCAAAGGAAAATGAACTTTAGTTTGGGGAAAAAATGTGTTTGATTTGTGACAGGATGATTTTCTTCCCAGAAATGTTCATGGGACAGTAAAATCGTTCAAATTCATCTCTGCTTCCTCTTCATTCTCATCTCATCTGAGACTGAACATCCCCCATGCTCAATCATAAGAAACTGGAAAAACTAATGGCTTTACAAACAATGTGTTCACGTTTTTTTTCCCAAGAAACTTAAGAAGTTCTGCGATCTGTGACTGTATACAACTCTTTCTGGAGAACATTTCCCCCTGTTTCCTAGTGAAATAACCCCAAACACCTGAAACAGTTAAGGACGTTTTCTACTTGCATTATTTGACCTTATCAAGAGACACAGAACACTGTGCATGCCCGACGGTTCCCATAGGAGCTGTTACTGATTTTGAGAGAGCTCTTATAACAGATTGTCTTGTGACTCCAAGAGGTGTCTGACTCTGGAAAGTGAGTATGTGGAGGAAAGGGAAAGAAGGTGATGACACATTACAGCAGAGATGGCAAAGCAAAAATTAGCATAGCTACAGAAGTCTTTCCAGGCCACAGTAATTTCTGCTTTGAATCAAAATAGCCTCTTGTTTTGGACCTCTGAACATGGTGGTCAAACAAAATACCTTAAGGAGCAAACACAGCTGTTAATTTCCCAAAGGATTAATTGATAAATAATATTTAAGCAGTCAAAAAACCCAACTAGCAATCCATGCAGATGATTAGCTATGTAATGACTAGCTACAAAAGTGAAGCCCCTGATAAAATGCGTACCTCATATGCTTACAAAATACACAACTAGCAAAAGGCACCACCTCTAACTGCAGCATGCAAGATCAGGAAAGGTAAAGCATAAGTAGCACATACAAGATCAGGAAAGGTAAAGCATAAGATGCACAAGCAAAAACTTTTACATGGGGGACCAGGAGCCAAAAGTCAAGAGGAACAGTAGGTTTGTAATACGTAGGTATCTCCTTGCCAGACTCCAGCTCGAGTAGGATACACTTACTCTGTGACTCTAGCATCTTAGACACTGAAATGATTTAACTGTTTAATTGTTTACAAGCAGTGTTGTAAGAACTGTTTTTATCAGACTTCAAAATCAACTGAATCAGCCCATTAGGCTGTAACAGTGCCAACAGTAAAACTCCCTCTGCCACAGCCAAAACTACAGTTAAATAATGTAAGCAGTTAAAGAAAAGCTGAGCTCTTCCATAGTTTGGAAAGCAACCGATTAGGGTAACAGGCCAGGACCATGGGGAACATGATCAACAGAAGAATTGGTGTCTCTGAGACACTTTATTACTCCATCCCTACTGAACATTGTTTGAATGTTAAAACCTCAGGTACTTCAACAGCTCTAGCACTCTCAGCTAAGGACCCCATTTTTATTAAAAAAACCTGCATGATTTCAAGGGTTTCTGTTTTTGTTTGCCCTTATTAAAAGCTGTGAGGAACTTCCGACTGTGCTGCCCAGGCTGACACAAAATACACTGACCATAAAGTGAACAAGGATAAGCCTGTATTTTCTGCTGTACAGACAGTCAGAACACCTTAAGGTAAAACCATGCTTGAAGATGGATTTTTTTGTGACTCCAAAAGGCAATCTAGTAAGTATCAGTTTTAACCAATGCTATTCTTGTAACAGGTATCTAAAACTCAGAAATACTTAAACAGACCAACTGATGGACAGAGAAGTGCCACTGTCCCAGAGCTCTGCACCTTCAATTCTTCCTCGTGGACTTGTGTTCCAGCAGGGAGCTCCTCAAATTTCATCCCCCAAGTAATCCTGGAGATTATATTCTCTTTTATTTAGATAAGATTTCTGCTGTCTTTTAGTTTCCATGATTCCCTGTGGGCGACATATCTCACGTAACTTACAAAACATCTTGTCAGTGTATTTCTTCCTCTCAAATTCCTCATCTACTAGAAGAAATTAATTTAATCCCAGACATCTTGTTTGCTGCAAACTCTGATATCCAAAGATATCACACCTGTGATCACATTGCCAAGACATGTTCTTATTCTCTTTGCTATGTTATAAACAAAACATGTTAGGGCTGGTATTTCTAAAGCTTAGCCTTCTTTAGCTGATCTGATGCTTCCCTTCTTGGCATAAAAATACACTGAAGGAATCAGTGTCCATGTCATAAAGTTTTGGTCATAAATAATAGAAACTGTAATAACCAGGTAAACAACACATATATGTACATATAGACAATATGAAGGAAGTATGATTTTGAACTAGGTGCACTGCCCAGAAGAGGCAGCAGTAAATACAGCTCATTAACCTGATCAGATGGTACAGCACCCTGAATTCTCTACTCCTCTGTGGCTCTATATTAATTTCTGTGCTAACTACAGCAACAAAACCAGTCAGCACAGTCATAAAACACCCCCCAAAAGATGCAGGCCAGTAGGCTGCGGGGGTTCCGAGTGTGAGTATGGGGATGCATTTTGGTAGTGTGCTTTTAGGCCAAAAATTACGCAGGAGATGATTTTTCAAAGTCTGGAAGCTGATCATGTAAATATTCTTTTCTTGTCATGGGTTTTTTCAAGACACTGGTTAGACAGAAGTCTTTTACAGAGAACACAACAGATAATATGTGGCCTTTGTCTCAAAACCTGCTTTTCAGTGCTGCAGTGCTAGGCAAACTGTTTGATCCACTGCTGTTTGATCCTGTGAGACACAACTGTCTTTGGAAAACTAAAAAGGTAAAATGCAAAACGCCTCAGGCAGACATAGAAACAAGGACTTCTATTTTTTGAGAAGCAAATGAATTGTTACAGTGCATAACTACCACCATATTTAACTCCAGGCTAGGAGGAGGATGAAAAAAATCAATCAGCTATTCTAAAATAACAAGATTAAAAGCAGAACTTTCCCACCCCCATCTTTTTTATAGACAATCAGGCACAGAATCCATGTAATTAATCATTCTCTAATTAGTCTCCTTCTTTTTCTGTAACGGAAAAGCAGCACCACATTGTTTAAAATTCCTGCCATACTGTTGTGCTGATTCACAGACTCTATTGGTGGAAAATCCTCTTTGTTTCCAGATGCAGAAAGCAATCAAAACCCTTAGTGAAGAAAGGCTGTCACAAAGCCTTACGAAAGCATGTGGATTTAAAAGAGAGTAAATGAGTTCTGACTTGGAGACGGAGACAGCTACCACCAGAACTTCAGCAGCTAAGATGACACTGCTCTGAACTCTGTCCTGTCTATTGGACAAGATCTTTGGGACAGGAATGACTATGTGCTAGTGCTTGTACAGCATCTAGCCTGATGGTGACAGTGACCTCTGCTTGCCAGGAATGCTCTAATGAGGAGGACAGTAATGAAAGCAAGAGACAAAGTACCATTTGCTAAAATATCCAAAAGGATTGTGCTTGCAGCTAGGTTATGCAACTCTTAGCAGTTCTTGCGGAGTAGGCATTTATCTTTCCCTATCTCATTATGGGTGTCTTTATTTTGTCTGGTGTTAACTCCAAGTCTGAGAGATACCTTGCTGAAGCCTTGAGGAGAGGTGTAATATCACATACATTACTTGGGGAAAGACTTGTGCCCCAAAATAAGAAGAAGGTTCTGAAGTATCTGTTGACCATCACTTCTGCTATGGTCAGCAGTAACAGTGTAATGTCTAGCAAGGGGCTGCGGAAATGGGGTTAAGCACAGGACTGCAAAGCACAGGTGGCTGTGTAGGAGGTATCTCCTCTCCAGCTCCTACTTTCCCCTGCAACCCAACTATGGTGCTGGTCCCATATCCTGAGGACAGTGAGCAAACATTTCTCATTGTGGTGCTGAATGTGGTGTCTCATACTACTCCTGCTTAGTCTGAAGATGCAAGTGCTGCTCTCTGAATTTGATATCTCTGAATGGTCTGCTGAATGAAGAACATAAAAACTTTTTCTGTTTCAAGGGTGGCATCAGCTCCTTGTCAAACCTGAAGCTAACAAACCTGCTCAAGAAGCTGTATGGACTGCATGGTGTTTAGATAGAATGTGGTTTCACAAACAGTTTCAGCCTCTAACAGTATAACCCTCCTGAAAGGGTCATCATTTGTATCACTGACGGCACAGATTGCAGCTGTAAAAACAGATCAACCTTTAACTGCAGACAAAATTAATCTTTTCAGGACACAGGTAGATTGATACAGCTGTAGCACAAAGGTAGGAGCTGGACTGTCCCTTTCAACACCAGCAGTCTTAGATCAGCATAATCCTGAGAAAGAATACCAGATCTGCCACCACAAGGTAGCAGAACTGGGATCCTGCTGCTGACGCTTTTCTCAGGACTGGAAAAAGACAAATGCTATGCTGGCAGCTGCTTCCTTCCAATTCAACTCCCTATCCATTATCAAAGGTGAAGTTAAATCTCTCCTAAAAAGCTGCTTAGACAACTGTGATAATTATTTCATGCTAGGATGTGTGATAATTCATGTAATTCTGCGGACCTACAGAGCTGCTGCAACATTCACAGGATCAATTCTAGCATTGGTTTTCCACAAAAACCTGATCCATCACACCAGGCAGGCACAATTTAGATTAATGAGGCAGAAGAGGTCGACTGCAGTCCTGCTGCATAAAAACTTAATTTACACATCTGTGGCCACTGGGTGGATGCAGATGAAAATATAAGATGGGATAAGAATCCACAGTGGGAGAGTTTGCAGGATACTGATTTCTGCATCAGTTGATTTCTGTCTCTAGCTCAAATGGAAATCAGACTGAAGAGGAGCTTTGAGAATGGAAGTATGGCTGAGTGCATCCAGAAGAAATCGTTAAATGCTATGACACAACCCAGGGAAATGACTGTAGAAGAGAGGCCTGGTCCTAAATCATTCCCAAAGATAATGCTTTTAACATCTGTGAAAGGGTCGATCAGCTACCCTTTCATATCACTACAGCTGGTCACCTTACACCTTGGAAGAGTAAAAATAATGTGACCCTAGACTTCTCTGAAGAGCCTGGGTTCCTCCATTCCCTCTGGTGAAAAGATAAGCCAAAGAGGCTTGGTCATTTATCTCTCCCTTTCTCAAAGCACATCCCATGAAGGAAGAGTATGATGTGCTCCTTTTTTCCTGCAGGCAACATGATGGGACTTGACCTTGATGGTTCTTGCCACAGCAGTTTATCTCTTTTCCACAAGCTCTGGAAGGGCATACAAGTACAGTGCTCCACAAGCACCTCACACATGTATTGTGGCAGACTTAAAGGTAGGAGAGAGTGCTTGTATCTGCAATGCCAGTAGTTAGTGAGGTAGCTCACCTAGTTTCTTCATCACCATCACTTAGTACTTGTTAATAGGCCAAAAAAATTAGTAACCAGTAAAAGGCTGGTCAATGGCCAGGAAGAGGGATGATACTTGTTTGAATGGACATGAGTATTTTGCCATAAAAAGAAATCTTTGACTACGCTTCAAAGCAATTGGTTCTTCTCAAAACTCAGCACTTGTTAATGTAAAGTAGGTGATTCTATTTGAAACAGTAATTCTCATTTCAGCAGGCATTCACAGAGAGCACAGTCCTCAGCTTGCAAGGAGAGCATTTATCATATTCTCTTCTCCCTCATGTTGTGACAAGCACAGCCCACACACATTTTGCAGACTCATTTGTCTCCATAACAGTCTCTTCCTCAAGAGCGGTAAGTCGCTGCTGGGGATTCATTGCTGTGCTGACAGTGCTGGGGAGCTACTGCTGCTGCAACCACCCAGGTGCCATCCAGATCATGAAGGCCTTGGTTGCTCCTGTGTTCTGATGTTCTAAACATCATCTTTTTCCCATCTTGCCCTTGGAAGAAGGGTCTGCCTTAGGTAGTGCTCTCCTATCTCTTTCCACGATTCACTGAAAGGTGCATTTCCCAGGAAGTCAGACACTTCTCAGCTATACAACGTGAATGTGAGAAGACTGCATGAGTCAAGAGTTACCATATCAATCCATCTGTGTACAGTGAACATGTCTAGGTTTCTGCACCTACCACAGACCTGCTGGTGCATCATAGCACAGGCTGGTCTTAGGTCTTGACAAAATGTGTCCAGGCAAATTTTCTGTGCAGTATAAGAGTATGTCCAACAGACCAAGATGTTTGCCACTTTTCCTCTGGTAGCTTACCCAGCTCTAGCCCACTGAAAGAACAGGTTGTCATGGCTCCTCCTTTGATCTGAGGGCTTGGGGGGAAATTTCTTCAGTCCCCTCTGGAAAGGAAGCATGATTGACAGCATCTACAGGTCAAAGGCAAGATTTATTCTTAGACCTCAAAATATGCTCAAGCTTCCATGCCAGAGAGACCCCAGGGTTCAGCTCACATTGAACATTTCCTCTCACCACAAAGGGTCACTGCCTGGAAAAACTGTGGCACTGCCCTGTAAGAACATATAACACCAGCCTGCTGGTAAGGGAAGGCAGGAGATGATTCAAACGACAAGGTGGCAAGAACATACATGTTTGCTCCCATTATGCTACAGCACTAAATCAGGTCGTGTCGTGACCCATCAGTTTCTATAAACATCAGGTGGGCTGTTAGCATGTCATGCGAGATGGCACCCAACCCAATTTAACCTTTGCTTAAGTCAGGTATTACCACTGAGATAGCTACCACTTCTGCATGCACAGAAAGCAATAGCTGCAAAACTACCTGCTTCAGGAAAGGTTTGAAACCACACACAGATTCTCTCTCCTGGGTTTAGCATCCGCTGTGAAAATCATACATCCTAACAGGAGATGGCTGGCAAGAATGAGCACTGGAAGCAGGCTGGTCTCATCATTCAGATGCCAGCCTGAGATCCAGAAGGTGTAAATTTGGCTCTGCGGCAGCACTGACTCCCTGATGATGCTGGTCTCTCTGAGCATTGTCTCTCTCTTGATGTCTTGAGGATTATCAGTGCAGAAAAATTAGCCTTGTGAGAGATGTCAGGAATAAAATACATTATGTGATGATACATTCCAGTGCTACACTGTCAAGGTGAGCAGGCAAATGTAAGAGCAAGTACATTATTCCCTCCTGTAACTCTGACCTCCAGCCCTCCTTTCTACTAGACTAAAAATTAAATGCAGGGTGATGGAGATTTTAATTAAGAGTCCTTTACAGCTGTAGAGGTGTGCATAGGATTCCTCCTGGAAGTGTGCACAGAGATTTGTGAGCCACCAGCAGAAAACTATTCTTCATGTGGCAAAAGCCTCTGATTTCAGCTCATTGAAGCTGAATTCTTCTTTTTTTCTGGGCTTTGTCTCTTAACTTTTCATAACGAAGGTCAGTTTTCCCCTGGGGACTGCTTGCAGAAAGCAGAACTGTCATGTTAGAAAACAAGGACTAGATGGCATGCTTTGCGCCTTCAAGACCTTTACTTTCAGTCATAGAGTAATACCTTGCACTCTTCCTTTCTCAAAGGATCTTCCTAATTTTCTTTTTACTGTGTTTAATTTCTAAGCTCCATGACACATATTTTTCTTATATTTTACTTGTAAGTACAAGTGATTCACAGTTAGCATTCAAAGTATTTAAGCTTTGCCCTCAAATTAATCTCTTTTGAGATCCAAATAACTCCTAAGATCACCTTCATCCTACACGACAGATATGAGATGTGTACCTCAGCAGTTCTTCAGTGTCCTCCTCAGGACCCGTGTTCAGCACATACACCGTGTTCTTACAGGCAGCTGGCAACAGTAGTGAATCACCCAGTCTTACCACCCCACCAAGGTCTGGATCTTCAAATAATTTCAGATCTAGAAAGGGGAACCAGAAAATGCTGTAGTTAAATCACGCCACAAAACACAACACCTGTATGAACACTAGCTAGTAAATCTGGCTACTGACCTGAAAAAAAATAAAAATCATGTGGACAATTCTTTTTTTTACAAGGACTTCCAATCCACAAAGTGCAGTGATTTTCTGCACTCTTATGACTTAGTAAATCTGCTTTCTTCTTGCACTCAAGAGTAGGTCACATTACTCTTGTCAGTGCGAGAAGAGTGACTGTGAGACATCCAGCTCCCATAGACCTATAATAACCCCAGCCCAAAATGTCAACAGTGAAAAGCTGTGGGAACTTCAGGTCTTAGTTATTCTTTTTGACTGATTCTAGATGATTCTGCCTCAGCTGAAGATTTGCCTCAACACTCTCAAGTCATTATTTAGCCCATATACTCTGCATCACTACATTTTAAAAGCTCATGCTTTAGATAAAATCATCTGTGTATATATAAATATAGAACATATTTACTCTCTTTCATCTTCTTCCTGGGACCAACTGATGAGAAAACTTTTTCGGGGCCAAAGAGTCCTTCATCTGGATCTACTTCCTCTTCAAAAATGGTTAATTTGGGCTTCTCTTCCTTGGTTGGAGGAGCAGATGCCTTCTTTGTTTTTTTAGTTCTAAAACATAAGAGACAAGAAAGCTCTGCAATTCTTCATATAACATGAAAGATTTATGGCTAGAAAGTCTCATAAACAGAAAACAAGTGGAGGCTGGGAAAGGATTAGAGAAAGGTACATAGGCATCTGTTACTTGCTGGCAGGAACAGAACATTGGGTTGAGCTGGAGGGACTGTTGGTCTGATGTACTCTACCTGTACTCATGTTTTGTATTCTTAAGAACTATCAGGGAACTCAGTGGGAACTAGAAGAGCAGGGCTAACACTGCTGTACTGTGCAAACCACCACTCAGTCACATTTAAGCAGTTTTACTCTCACACACAGAAAGCTCAGAATAAGAAAGATGACCAGTTCCAGCAACACTGTCATAGACAGACAGAAAGGAATGGCTTGAAAACCAAAGTGTGGGTTGATCCATTGCACTAATCCCTTTGGACAGGTTTTTTAAAATCTCTTTGGCTCTACTTCCTTCCCAGTGCCTGCTGCTGTTTCTGACTGCTGCATACTCCTTTCATAACGTTGTTAGACACTCCCCCTTATCCTCCCCAGAGGAGATGTGGTACGAAGACTACATCGCATTCAAGTTTAAGCTAGCAGGGACTGGGAGATGCTTGGTTGGACAGACTGCTATTTGCACAATCTACAAATGTCGCTCAGCACTTTCTTGAACCAAGGGCAGGATTAACTTCCTCTAAATTTAGTTTTTCTAAAAATTTGACAGTGAGACAAAGTTAATTTTTAGGCTTCTTCTCTACAGAGTGGAAAGAGACATGCATCTCTGTAGGACAATTAATCACATCTATTTTGAGCACTGATATTTGGATGCAATAAATCTCTGAAGATTTCTCCCTCTCCCCATGGCTGGAGAAGGAAGCTAAAAAGTAGTTTGGATTAAGAGGCCTCATTTGTATGTGTCTTCAACAATGAGAGCTGAATTCCCTTCCACAAACTGAGTGAAAAGCATGTGCCTTTTGCTTTCATACCCAGGAGTCACGTCCCACTAGCTGAAGCTATCAGGCAGCTTCCACAGTAGGGCAGCTTGAGTTATGCATCAAATCAGATGGCATAAAAAAGAAAATTTAAAGAATAGGGCAAAAAGCTTTGGGTGAAAAGTCCAATTCAAACTAACCTGAAAAAGAAGCATTCCTTAGGACAGCATGTCCTTCCTAAGAAATTGCCATATTTCTGAGATCCTTATTCTGAGCAGTCATGGTCTTGCAATTGCTAAGGTAGCCCCTTTGAGTGCTTCTTACAATAGAAGATCTGATCTTCTCCTTTGCAGAGAGCAGGTCAGGTTTCAGCCTACAGCAAACCTAATTATCAGCATTTAACACACCATAGCCATCAAAAAATTAAGAACAAGATCAAAAGATTACACATATATTCCAGCTACATTAAAGAATCTTGTAAAATCCTCTTCCGATTACAGCAGCACAAGAAAGAGTGGAGTCCAGTTACTTTCAGTTACTTTCACAAGTTTGTTATCACCAAAATAGAACTCATGGATGGTATTACCTTGTCACCACTTTGTCTTAGCAATGGGAAATGCTGGACTTTAGAGGCCTAAGATCAAGCCCCACACAGAACTTAAATATGGCCTTTTCTGGAAATATACCTTATTCAATATACTGAAGGTACCTGCAGTTGTCAGCAACTAATTTGCAGAACTATTTATGATACAAACCTTCTGTTTAGATCAGGAGAAAGCCACTGCTTTCATGATTTTCTTATTTTTGCATTTATATTCATTATGGATATGTCTCAAGTGACTTCTGAATTTGAGCTACTCTTGAAAGGTCAGCTCCAAGGAACTGCCTCAAACTGAAGCATTTGTAAAAGAGCCTTCTTCCAAAACCTAACAAAATCTAAAGTTAGAATATCTACAATCCAGACAGCTTTCACCCAGGATTTCTACACAAACTCAAATTCATTGCTTTATTAACTGTGGTAAAAAATCTATCACTCAAACGACCCTAAGTATTAAAGGAAAAGGTAAAAAATGAGTGCTATTATACTTTACAAAAAACCCTGAGAACAGTAAGACTCAGTCTTTCAGAGCTGACAAACTGACTAACAATAGAATTAGTAGATACAAATAAATCCAATCTACTGGGGAAGGAACAACTTTGTGTAAATCATGCTTTGCAAAGTATCCTTTGAGAAGCGAATAACAATATAGATGAGCATTTGCCAACCTACAGAATGCCAAAAAATGTTTGACAAGATCCCTTGTCCATTCAGGGAGTTACAACCTGAAGCATAAGTCCTGTTATGCTAGAGGTAGTTATATATGTGAGCCAATACATTTCCAAGCAACAGGTCGGCACCCCAGTGAGGTTAACAAGGACTTTACTATTAGTTAAAGTATTTGCAGCAACGAGTACCAGAATGGTGGGAAATGCTGAAGAAAGGGAAGAGAACCATAAAGCATGTCATGAAGAACAGCACATAAAACAAAATTAATTGAACTGGAAGGTCCTGGTAATAACCCTCTGTTTAGCCTAGCCATCAAACCAGCCCTCTTCCACTGGCTTGCTTTCTGTTTTCCCAAGGGACTCCACTAGCAGTTACAGTGCACAGGGCCAAACCCAGAGGGCTTGACTGCTACCAGCAGGAACAAGAGGAATTTGTTTTTCGGCCTTTGAGTTGTTTCCCCTCACTACCCTTCTAAGGAAGCCACAGTTGGACTGCCAAGTAATTCCAGCATATCCATACAGGGACTCAGTTGAGGTCAGTCTCTAACTGGGAAACAGGATTCCCACAGTTCTGTATTTAGCTGTGCCAGCCCAGGCTGTGCACTGCTGAGCAGCAGTTAATGGATGAGAAAGGGTGCATAGGAAGTTTCTGTCTGAGATTCTGGTTTCACAGTCAGCTTCAGCTGTCCCAAATCTGTGTCTCCCTGCCCACTCATCCCCTCTCTATATATTCCTGCTACCTCCCCAGAAGCAGTGGACCAGGAACTTACCCGGAACCGAGCTTGAAGCCACATGCTGGCTGGCATGCAGAGGAGAAGCTGCAAGGACAGTTAATTTTAGTCTCACAAAGTATTACTGTACTCAAGCCCTCTACGTCATTAGCACCTTCTTCATACATCACACTTGCAACCTTGGCATCTGACATTCTGAAGCTACCTTCATCCAGCTGGCAGAAGATGACCAGTGTCATTGCTATTTCTCTGTTGCTGAAACAAGTGAACTTTGCAATATCACTCTAGAGAATCTTAAAAATCTTAACAAAAACCAAACCAGCACTAAAGATGATGTATCCTTTGTTCAGCTGAACCTATTTACCTAGTTGAGCTCACATATGTCTACACACGAAGCACTGTGAGAATGACTCAACTAACAGTACCATCTTCTGCTTTGAGTCCAAAAGGAGCCAAACTGCCTCATAAGTGACTAGCCTCCTAACTAACATGAACTAAAAGTAGATGATCAAAAATTGGGTATGTGAATCCACCTAGTCAGGATGCTGGTGCACTTGAAAACCCAGCTGAGACTCCTGGCTCCCAAACAATTCCCAAATCCCTCAGGAAAATGCCAACAAACCCCTGTACGCAGGAGTCACTTTCAAACCTAACCCATTCTGTGTGCCCAATTCTCGTGTTATTGTTCACTGACACAATGTAGGTCACTTGTTTGGCAGCCTCCATGTCTCAGTGGCACATCAATAATGCAGAAAAGCTTTCTGGTCAGCTGAGGAAACAAGGATGACTGGGAGACTCCAGTCAGAATACTGTCACACCTGTATATGTGATAGCTGTATTCTGAAATATTGAATCTCCAGACCTAATGCTTGGTGACACACAGCTCAAATCAAATGACATGCCTATTCAAAAGACATGCCTATTGTGCTCAGCACAGAGTCCCTAACCCATGCTCACTACTGGGTTAAAATAGTGAGTGTAATTATTCAGACTTAAGTGTAATCTCAGCAAACCAGAAAATTTCAAAACTTATTGTTCCGGAAATATGACTATCTCTTCTTTTATAGAAATAAGATGATGCTCCAGGAAAGGAATGTTACAGCAATATTAATAAAAAAGACTTGTTCAGGATATACATATTTGTATTTTAGGTATTTTAAGATTTTACAAGGAAAGAGTATACTAATATAAATGGGCACCCCAACTCTCACAAATCTGTATTCCAGCTTGAAAAAAAGAACTACTGCTAGAATAGCAGCAATATTAGCACATCTTCTTGAAAACCATTTCTGAAAAACAAAGAACCTATACACTAGTTCATGCAGAATACAAAATGTCATCTGCTGCTTTCTTTTCATTCAACAGTGCTCATTTCCCAAAGCTGCCTGATAATAACAGACAAGACAAAAGGGGTCATTCTCATATGCTTTGGGCAAGGGATGCTGAATAGAAATTCTGAGCCTATTGGCTCAACACGGCCTGACTGCTAAGCATTAAGCAAGCGTGACAAGTGCTGGCCACAGGGTTATTTTACCTCACACAGTAATCTTTTTCTTGTGGACATCACAGTAATTTACAGTGCTTTAAATGGCCCTGGCAATCCCCAAAATAAGATAATGCTGAATAGATGGAATAAATCACCCATTAGAAATCATTCAGAAGAAGAGCATTCAAATTGCAGGCAAAGTTTCTCCTGGTGCAGCCTGCAGACTAGGCCAGCCTTGGACTATTGTTCCGGCAGAGCAACAGATGGAAAGAAAGTCTGAAGGAATAGATTTTCAAGAGTTCAGCTGGAGACCTGCTTTTGGGGAGAGATTTTGCTGAAGAGCTCAGCACTCAGGAGTACCTGTTCTTCCTAAAAGAAGCCAAGCTGTTTTCATAATCTGTCTTTAAGCTTTCTGGTTATATCCTTTTTCAACATAATTTGAAAACAGACAAGAACACACACGGACAACTTTTGTTTAGTGTACAGCTCGTCAGCAATAATCATAACACAGAAACATTTCCTAAAAAGTTTTAAACTAAGTAACTATTGAGGCACATAGGCACTCATATGCCTGGCAAGTGAACAACAGCTACAGAGTACATTCCAAAGAATACTAACATAAAGTCCATTTCTTAATCGTTTTCCTTTGATTTTCTAGACTAAACTAGAATGTAAGACTAGCTGAAACAACTTAAGGACAACAGAAGACAAGTTTCAAAAGATAATCATAACTAAATTAAACCACAGCAAGGACAGTGGTCAGAACAAGGCCAGCATAATAAAGTTGCCAATAACGACATCGAAAAGCCAGAAATACCCACTAGTATTTCAGGATTCATCTGCAAAGCAGGAGAATGGTACTTCCAGGGTTTCTTATCCTAATACTCATGTTAATGACACACATTTTAAAAACTGCAATACCAGACAACACGCACTAACATGTTTTGGAAAAAAATTGGCCAGGCACTTTCCTGCACCCTGGATGTAACTACTCAACACATTTTAGAGCTTCAGGGTGGTTACAGAGGGCTGAAAGTAAAGCTATTTTATAAATTCAAAAAGTACAACACAAAAAAGCATGGGCTGGTGAGCATTGCCTTGATGCTTGGTAGAGTTAAAGAAAGGCAGCGATAATCAGACAAAATCAGTAAATAATTAAAAGAGCATTCATTGCTAAAGTCTTGCCAGAATCATGCTGCTGTTTTCTCTTTATGAGCCTACAGGCTTCGTTAATAACGGCACCTTGTCCAGGGACTGACATAGCAGTCCTTAGACTTCCCACCGTTTTCTTCCAAAGTAGGAGCAGGACAATGAAAGCTTATAAACTCCAGCTCCAGCAGACAGGGATCTAACTGCAGTACTGCAGGTATCTGGTTCTCTGTAGAAAGCAAGCCTGAGCTATCTCTGCATGACTTAGGCACTCAGCTGCCTCAAGCAAGGAGAGATGAAACCAGAATGCTTTTTTTTTCAGTTCTTCTCTGTGGCTTAGGAGGGACAAAGAAGAGAGAATATTATGTCTTCCTGTTCAGTCTATGAATTAGTAAAATAGCTACAAGGCAAACATGATGATGGCAGTATCAGTGCTTGGTGTATACGAGCTTTTATTATCCCTAATTCTCTTTCTTTGTATGTTTGATAGAACTTGATATGAAATTGATAATAGGAGAGAAACATTGATTTTTGCTCTTCTTCCCTTTCCTGGAGAACTTTCTATTTTCCCTGTGCCTATTTCCCCTTTTCATCCCTCTTCAACCCATTTCCCTAGATTTCTGGCCAGTATCAGACACTTCCTTGCTCCACCTCCAGAATCTACAGCATTGCCTTACCCTCTAGACTGACAATTAGGCCTCCATGTCATCTTCAGCCTTCTTCTCTCCCCATCTGCATCATGTATGTTTTACCCCCCAGATCTCTATTCTAGACTCTTCTTTTTCTGCTTTGCCTAAAGATTACTATTGGTGGTGAAATCATGCTTTTGAAAAAGACCAAAAGCTGTAACCGAAGGACAAACAGGAATGGCAGTGGGAAAGCAGGAAAATTCATAAGGAAAGGTAAGGAAAAAAAAAAAAGAAGGATGAAATTAAGCAGAGGTAACAGTAGGCAGGTTTGCAAAGCAAGAGAAAGGGAAGAGGTTGAAACTGTTCATAAATGATAACCAGCTATAACTGCTGACCACCAAAGATAAACAAGTCAGTTTTCAGTAAAAGATAAAACTGATGTTAAATTTTAAATAAATGTAAAATCTTCCTGGAGAAGGGAAGCTTTATCAGGGGAAAACAGGACTAACAGTTCGGACATAAAACTCTGCCAGCCATTATTCCTTTAAGGTCACTATTCTAACTAAAGGAGCTACTTTCAGGAATAGGCCCTAGACTGATGCCGAAGACCCCATAAAAAGTACACTGTAAGAAAAAAGAAAATCCATTCTCTTACGCTAATTAATATTTTCTGCAGGTCTGTAACTCCAAAGACAACAAATTCTTGAGCAAGGACTGTGTTGCATGCCTGTAAAGTGACGTCTATATGCAGTATAACCCAGAAATAAAATGTGCAATATGACAAGAATGTAAATATGACGACTGTAATGAAATCAACCTGCCAACACTGTCTCTTTATGAGACATGCTTCACAAAATGTCCTGAGCAGCTTCACAATCAAAGTCAAAAAAGCTGAAACAACCAGGGTGTGAAAAAAACATAGCTAGTGACCATGTTATCTGCCACATGCTCAATGATCCAGGAGCAAACACAAAACAGGTGGCCTCACAAATAGGCAATTGATGGTACTGAAATCTGATGTTGTGGTTAGAGTTCTTATAACTAGCAAGTAAAAGCAACAAATGAAAACAGCAACCATTTTGGAGAAGCGACTGGTTTCTTCAACATTGAAATAGTGAAGAAAGCCCAACACACACGTGAACATACACTGTAGCTTAGAATCATAGAATCATAGAATAGTTAGGGTTGGAAAGGACCTCAAGATCATCTAGTTTTAACCCCCCTGCCATGGGCAGGGACATTTCACACTAAATCATGTCACCCAAGGCTTCGTCCAACCTGGCCTTGAACACTGCCAGGGATGGAGCATTCACAGCTTCCCTGGGCAACCCATTCCAGGGCCTCACCACCACCCTAACAGGAAAGAACTTCCTCCTTATACTCAATCAAAACTTCCCCTGTTTAAGTTTTAACCCGTTACCCCTTGTCTTGTCACTACAGTCCCTAATGAAGAGTCCCTCCCCAGCATCCCTATAGGCCCCCTTCAGATACTGGAAAGCTACTATGAGGTCTCCATGCAGCCTTCTCTTCTCCAGGCTGAACAGCCCCAACCTTCTCAGCCTGTCTTCATACAGGAGGTGCTCCAGTCCCCTGAGCATCCTCGTGGCCCTCCTCTGGACTTGTTCCAACAGTTCCATGTCCTTTTTATGTTGAGGACACCAGAACTCTAAGTGACGTCTCATGAGAGCAGAGTAGAGGGGCAGGATCACCTCCTTCGACCTGCTGGTCACACTCCTTTTGATGCAGCCCAGGATACGGTTGGCTTTCTGGGCTGCAAGCGCACACTGCCGGCTCATGTTCATTTTCTCATCGACCAGCACCCCCAAGTCCTTCTCCTCAGGGCTGCTCTGAATCTCTTCTCTGCCCAACCTGTAGCTGTGCCTGGGATTGCTCCGACCCAGGTGTAGGACCTTGCACTTGGCATGGTTGAACTTCATAAGGCTGGCATCAGCCCACCTTACAAGCGTGTCAAGGTCCCTCTGGATGGCATCCCTTCCCTCCAGCGTATCAACCAAACCACAGAGCTTGGTGTGATCGGCAAACTTGCTGAGGGAGCACTCAATCCCACTGTCCATGTCAGTGACAAAGATGTTGAACAAGACTGGTCCCAGTATCGATCCCTGAGGGACACCGCTCATTACTGGTCTCCAGCTGGACATTGAGCCATTGACTACAACTCTTTGTGTGCGGCCATCCAGCCAGTTCCTTATCCACCGAGTGGTCCATTCATCAAATTGATGTCTTTCCAATTTAGAGAGAAGGATGTCATGCAGGACAGTGTCGAACGCTTTGCACAAGTCCAGGTAAATGACATCAACTGCTCTACCCCTGTCCATCAGTTCTGTAGCCCCATCATAAAGGCCACCAAATTGGTCAGGCAGGATTTCCCCTTAGTGAAGCCATGCTGGCTGTCACCAAGCACCTTGCTGTTTTTCATGTGCCTTAGCATGCTGTCCAGGAGAATGTGCTCCAAGATTTTGGCAGGCACAGAGGTGAGACTGACTGGTCTGTAATTCCCCGGGTCTTCCATTTTCCCCTTTTTGAAAATGGGGGTTTTGTTTCCCTTTTTCCAGTCATCGGGAACTTCACCTGACTGCCATAATTTTTCAAATATGATGGCCAGTGGCTTAGCAACTTCATTCACCAGCTCCTTCAGGACCTGCGGATGGATTCCATCAGGTCCCATGGACTTGTGCACATTCAGATTTTTAAGATGGTCTCGAACCAGATCCTCTCCTACAGTGGGCCCAAGGTCTTCACTCTCACAGTCCCTGCATCTGCCTTCCAAGGCTTGGGTTGTGTGGTCAGACCCTTTGCCAGTGAAGACTGAGGCAAAGAAGTCATTAAGAACCTCAGCCTTCGCCAAATCCTGTGTAGCCAGTTCTCCCGAGAGCTTCCTCAGAGGGCCTACATTGTCCTTAATCTGTTTTTTATTTGCTACGTACCTGTAGAATCCCTTCCTGTTATCCTTAACATCCATAGCCAAGTTTAATTCTAATTGGGCCTTAGCTTTCCTAACCTGGTCCCTAGCTTCCTGGAGAACATCCCTGTATTCTTCCCAGGCCGCCTGTCCTTGCTTCCACCTTTTATAAGCCTCCTTTTAAATTCTTGTTAGATGTATTTGAGTAATTGCTGAAAAAGCACTGAACACATGAATAGTTGATACCTCATTTCCAGAAGTGTTGGGCACTCACATCTCTAAATCACAGAACCACAGAGTCACAGAATGGTTTGGGTTAGAAGGGAACTTCCAATATCAACTAGGGACATGCCTCACTAAAACAGGTTGCTCAAAGCCCTTTCCAGCCTGGCCTTGAACAATGCCAGAGATGAGGTATAATTTATCTGTGCAACCTGTTCCATTGCCTCACAACCCTTATAATAAAAAATTCTTCATTATGTTCAATCTAAATCTACCCTCTTTCAGTTTAAAACTGAAAGTTTTAATGTTGTCCTGTTACTACAGGCCTTTGTAAAATCAAATCAGCAGGACCCGCAACTGCTTTGTGCCTCCTCCAAAGGAATGCCAGCCTGAATGTTCCATGTATACTTCATAAAAGTTTCTGTATTACCTAACCTTTACCTCCTCACAAACAGAATGCCATCACATCCAGAGCATCTCCTGCCACCAGTCTGACAGTCTCCTGGTGCTCCTCAGGAGGAGACCATTTTGCCTGTGCTGCTGCATCATGTCAATTCCCCTCTCACCACATCCAAAAGCAGAAGGGGTACAAGAACCCAGACTGCAGGCATAAATCTAGTTTTCATCTGCCTGTGAATAGAAAAGCCTCAAACAGATAATGTAACAAGACAATGTTTACATCAAAAAACCTCCTGCCTCTCTAATCCCAGAGCCTTCACATTAAACCCTCTCTGAAGGGCACTCTGCTTTTTTTCATCTGGTACCTACACAGACCCACCCCCAAACCACAGAAAACCTCTAGTAAATTGTGAATGATGTTCCAGTCTAAATTTCAATGACATACCTGTCACACCACATCTACAGAGCTTATGAAAAGCCAGAGAAGGGCCAGTTACCAAAGCTGTGAGCAGATTCCAGCAGCAGCCAAGCAGGATTAGCACTCAAAGGCAGACTTCTTCAAAAATGCAGGGTCTCGACTGATTCATGATATGGCCTGAGGAGGAAAGATGGGGCTGAGCTTCGCTACCCCCTGCCTTCCCTCCCCCACAAATTGCTGTTCACAGAGGTCACTTTTTTTCTTGGTTGTGCCATGGGTAAAACAAACCTCTCACTGCAACACAGAGATGGCTCCACAGGAAATAGAAGGACACAGTGAGATATTGTCAGAGCTAAATGATACTGCTGTTGCAGACACAGCCCTATGCTCTGGCTGCTGCTTCTCTCTCCTACTGATCATGAGATCAAAACCTCTTCCATAAAGAGAAAACACAGCTTTCCTGCCTCAGGTTTTTAGTGTTGTATTGTTGTTTGGTTTTTTTTTTTTTTAATAGAGGTAAAATAAAATTGCTCTGGGTAAAAATATTCCCCAGGCAACCAATACACCTATTACATGAAGCAATTCCTCTTCTGATGTTGCAGACACTGCCAGAGGTCAGACTGTAGGAACAGTCACACCAGGGAGTACTGGAGACACAAAATTCGCCCTCCTAAGCAAGATGCTTAGGCTCTCCTGTGGCAGCTGCCAAGGGGCTTCTTTCTGAAAAATAGCTGATGTACTTCTGCATTTTTTTTTAATTGGGTTCCTATTTATCATTAACTGGCCCGATTTCTTAGCACACAAGGTTTTGCAACAGAAGCGATCTCAGAGGCTGGCCACTGAGCTGGCTGTCATTCTGAATGGACAGGTTCAGGTGGGGAAGCACTGTGAGCCTTTTGCAGAGCACAGCAAGGGTGGGTGATGAACCGCAGAAATCTGATAAACAAAAGTAATGCACAGACAAGGGGACTAAAAGAAGAAGAAATAAGTAGCCTTTACAAGCGTTCTGGCTCATGCATGAGATCCAGCTCAGTGCTGGTGTTATTTAACAGTGATGATAATATTCTAAAATCATAACCAAAATAAATTCCCCTTCTATTGGCAAAAAATGTCTCTGAGCTCAGCTCAGCCAGACCAACACTTGCTATTCCCACAGCACTCTTCAGAGATGGCAGATGGATCATCTCAGTGAGGCCTCCAACTAGCATCTCATCCCCAGAGAATTATGACTTGACACAAGCAGCGTGAGCTTGCAGATACATCCAACTAATTCATTGCAGACCCTGCTCCTTGCTCCTACTTAGCTACCTGATGATCTGCTACTGCCAGCCATCCCCCTTGGGGCTGGTGAAGACTCATGTGCTGCAAGGGATGCAGCAGGGGAAACAGGAACACAGACTGTGGGTAGTAATGCTGGTAAACATCTCAGGCATCCCTGACAATATGAGACCTCGTGCTTGTATAGGAACAAAAAGCAGCAAGCGTGTAGTGTCTATGAGCCCAAGGAGAGCTCTTGTCAGGATTAGCTGCTGTGAACTCATCGTATGAGCTTGGGCAAGTAACTTGATCCTCTGGGCCAAATTCCTGACTCACAAATCCTACATAGACTCAAAGTATATTAAAGTTATGCCATTTTACATTCGTGCAGAAACTTGCTCAACTAAGTCACCTAGTAAATTGATGTAAGAAATGAACTGAGGTTTGGTAAGGAGGATCTTTTGATGAATACACAGGGGAAGCAGAAATTATATCACTAATCTGTATCAGCAGGAGGGACTAGGGCAAAAGTAGTGAAGTGATGCTGATGACAGCAGGGGAGTAGCAATTACAATAACTGCACAATGTTTTAAACTTCTGCTCCCTCATGTTACAGTGGCTGTAGCAATGCTGGAGGAAAGAAAAATGATTTCAGACAGAAAACAGACTCAGGACATTTCAGGATCTGGATTCGTAAGGAGAAATGCTACAGTAGACCTTTCACACGAAAAACGGCTAGGACAGAGAACCAACAGTACATAAAAAAATGGCCAAAATGCTCAGTGGTGGGTGATTCATGGGGCTGCTTTGTCCCCCTTACCGAGCCCCTCTGTGCTGCCCACCCAGCTCTTATCTGCAGCTTTTGGCCTTGCTCTTGTCTATGTTCATCTTCCTTTGCACCCCCACAGGAGGACACTGGTGCCTGCTGTATTGGGTTTGTGTGGCAAGGTTTAGGTATCAGGGGCAGCTGCAGAAGTGCCTTCTGTGAGAAGCTTCTACAAGCTTCCCCTATGTCTGATAGAGCCAATGCTGCCAGCTCCAAAACAGACCCACTGCTGGCCAAGGCGGAGCCCATCAGCAAAGGTGGTAGAACCTCTGGGATAACATATGTAAGAAGGGTTTGAGAGTTACCCAAATGTTTGGATGGCCTCCAAACACCTCATCACTTTCAGAATTCACTTTCTCTGCACCTCTATGTGGCAGGTCATGCCAGCACTCTTCTTTTACAGATCAGGAATGAAACACAGTCCTGAAAACCAGAAGTGAACTATCTGTAGCCTAAGCAGGATATCTTTGAAACTAAGAATCATAACTAATTTGCCTCAGGCCTTGGCCAGAAGCTCTGGACCACATGCTTCTCCTTCCCACTTGAGCATCCTGCATTGTGTGGCACAGCCATTGTCTCTTGGCAGAACTACTGAACAAATAAAATCAAATCCAGCGAGGTCAGGGGTTGCTGTAACAGCCCCTGGGGGAGGAAGTTGGGGTTAGACCTCAGGAGCCTCTTAAGAATGCATTTTCTTTTTTCATATCACAGAACAGTTGGGGCCATGGCTCTGTCATTCACAGCCAAGATGAGAAAGATGGATGACTTGGGAACAACTTTCCAGGACAAGACTGTTAAACACAGCAACAGCCTATGCTGGCAGATAACCCATCATACAGATGAAAAATGAGATGTCTTTAGCAAATGGGTCTAGATAATGTTGTAAGGTGGTTTTGAGGGCATGACACTGTGTTTTATGTTTAATGATGCCTTCAAGAACGCATCAGATGCTGTTACAGACAAAAGGCAATAAAGCAAGAAAGTGAGAAGCTTGGAAATCTTCCATCCAAGCCACTTTGACCAGTTTGTGTATCATGCCAAATAAGTAGCAGTTATTACAGAAAATCATGGTTCAGAGAGCAGATCTCAGAAAATAGCCCATACTAGCAAAAACCCAAGTCAGGACCTTTCTTAGTCAACTGATGCACCATGGCTCACACCACACAGCTGAACTGTGTTACGCTCCAAAACAGGCTGGCTGCACCCATCAACTCCTGGGCTTGCTCCTGAGCTGTGCCCACCATCACCCAAAAGAGTGCTAGCTGATAGGAACCACTGCAGCCAACTACATACTCTGCAAAATGCCCCTCGTGTTTTATGATCACAGAGCCAGACATAGACTCAGCATTGCCTGCACCACGAAAAGCCTCATTATGGGGCCCCAGCAACTCTAATCCTGACTCCTAAATATGCACCTTCTTCAGGCTGCCCTGTTGATGACAAAAAGCCAACATTTATGCCAGCAAATAAAATGTGGTCAGGGCTCGGGCTGAGATAACGGTACACAGTATCTCTGCTGTGAGTTTTTAGCATGCTTCCTGCCATGAATTTGGCCCAAGCTAATTACTGCTTTCCCAAATGATGCTTGGACAGAGTTTTGGGATCACTATAAGCTCAGGGCCCTTCCTGTTTTGGATGTGGCCAACCGGCTTAGGGGAGCGGAAGGATTTAGCTGTTGGACGGAAGCTACTTCATCCTAGTTGGCACAGAGCAAGGCTACAATCCCCGTCTGCTTTTATTTACTAGTTTAGCCACAGTCAAATCACTTACCACAGCTGCATACTTTACTGTGATAATGTATCTTACCCTCCCTTATGATCTGGACATGACTGGACATTTCAGGCAATATGGAAAGAAAGGTTTAGACTCTATACAAAAATTTGTGGAAATCACTAAAAAGCATTTTTCACTTCAGTGACAACTGTCATTAACAACAATCTGAATTTGCGTGCAAGGGGAAACTTCCTCAGATTGACCCATAACATCAGTTTTATTCTTTTTACCAAAATGATAATGGAGAAATCTAACTCTTAAGTACTGCAATAGGACCTGAGAAATTCAAGTGCGAAATGAAGAGCTGCTGAATCCCATACGTATATGTGCTTAAGGACATTCCTTCTTTCCCTGGCACTTCAGATGATTTTGGATCTTGCCAAATGTTGCAAGGGGCAGTTCCAAGTGATGTGATGCCCACATGTGTGAATTAGTACCAGCCCACAGTTACAATGGCTAATTCATGCATTTCTGGCAAAGTTTTACAGATTGCTTCCAAAAATGGCTTTCCAAAAGCCAGTTCTTCGATCCTTTGAAATGAAGACAGAAACTTCTGCAGCAGATCCATAGGGAAAAGGGAACAATGGTTTTATTAAGCCTGCTGAATTAGGAATTTGACAGCATTAGGTAAAAGTAAAAGCAAGTCTCCTATTTCAATTTAAACTGAGCACACATTCACCCCATAGACAGCTTCCTCTGTGGCAAACAATTCTGTTATACTTGGTAAACAGAAAAGCAGCAAGGCACTTCTGAATTCATCCCTCATTAGCAGTCTGTCTCATCCACAGGCAGTTCCCTGCATCTGTCAATTAAAGATTTCCCGTGCCTCAGTGAAAGGAGCAGGCTAATCGATGAGGTAATGCTTTTTTATTCTAATTAAGAACTTGAGTCACCCTATTATTGTAAAGTCCATGAGACAAAACATGTTTAAATCTGCCCAATTACATCATGCTCAATCCTCTTCCAAAGCAGAAGTAAAAAAAAGAATAAGACAATTTTGATTCTGTGTAGTTGTGAATTTATCCTATACCCTTTCTAAAGGATCCCCTTCCTCCTACGAACCTGTCTCAGTTAAGACTTGCATGGTACGCCTGCAGAATGGCTCATGGCAGCTTCTGCACGCCTTCATTGCTGTTTAGTTCTGCACTGCTACTAATGACTGCACGTCACTGTTAAGCAGGATGGGAAAATCAAAAGCTGAGAGTTCACTTAGAGGACTATGGGAATTATTTGAAAGCTGGTGCCAGCTAGTGGCAATGTTATCTCATGCCAGTTCTCTGACATTACTTGGCTCTACAAGTTTTCTATATACAGAAAACTGTGGTTTTATTGCTTTAATACATTGTAAACAATGAACCAGGTCCATTAAAATCCTGTGACATCTTTCTTAAAAGCACACATACCTACTTCTACTTCAGCAAGCTGGTCAACTTCTAACTGGGTATTTACATCACTGCAATTCCCCCTGTGTTTCCAGTTGAATTACGTGTTCTTCACTTAACGTCTATGCTGCAATGAAGTGTTGCACTAAGCTAATAAGCCCCTGCTGCATTTTAGCCCAGGTGTAGTTGCGTTTGTGGTCTGCTTGAAAACAGTGCCGGATGGCATACACAGCTGTAATACTACAGAGACTACAGAGTTATTTGCAGTCCTTTGGGTTCAGGATGATGGTATAAACACAAATTTACTATTTATAAAATCCATAAAAGTATATTCAGTGTTCTAATTATAAAGAAAATTAAGCACATTAAAATAATTACTTAAACTCCTTCCCAAAGGATCCTCATGTTCCAGCTGTGCATGTACTGGAATCACTCATGACAGCTATGACAAAAACTCAACACTGAAGTTTAACTAAGGCAATTGCTTCAACATGCAACATAAAACCTGGGAAAATAATGACTGCATAATCTTATAGGACCAAACATACAGCACTAGACCAGGAAACACGAATGAAGATAAGGACAATGCTGGCACAGGGAAGAACTCTCACAAGTTTTCCTTAGGTCAGGGAAGTGACTATTTCTAGAATAAAAGAAAACACAGAGCAACCAACTTTGAATCTGTAAGTTATGCACCCACTCTCTTCCAGATTTCTCCACAGTCTGAGTGCCCTAGCTCTGCTCCCAAGGTACAGTTTGTCCTGATTGCCAGAAGTGGACATAGCAGCAGGGCTTTTGCAATCACCTGTCAAATACGGTCTTCCAAAGATGATGGATGTAACAAATGCCAGCTGCAAGCCCAAGGGTACCAGCAAATCTCAGTTTTCCTGAGCTCGTTCACATTCAATTATCACTAGCTCAGCAACAAAAAAAGAGGGCTGAGTCTTTTGCACATCCAACTCGATTCTCCTGGTTGGAAAGTACAGCTCGAAAAAAAGGTTCTCAGTTCTACCACCTGGAACCACACAGGCCTTGGTCAAGTTCTCCCATGGAAAACATACTCTAAGATAATACGGTTTTTTCCACTCATAAGACACAATATATGGATGATTCTGTGAGATTCAATAGCTAAACATGGTTTCATTTTTCAGTGTTTTCTTGCAATCACCCTCAACCTTCCGTCTGTGAGGAAACAGAAAGATTTTCAGTAAAGAAACCTGTGTGAAGCTCAGCTCCAGTATGGTGATTGAGAAAGGAAAGAGGAAGAGAAAGGAAAGCCCATTGCATAGGAAAACAACATCCACAAAGCACCTATGAACAAAAAATGTTCAGGACAGACAAACTGGAGGAACTGAATTCCTGCAAGGTGAGCATCCCTGACATCCTGCTGGGCCCCCTAAAATACCTCCAAGGTGTTAACGTTGCCTCTAAAAAAAGCTGAGGTCAGACAATTTATCAAAATTAAGTGAGGCTTATCCTCTGACTAGATGGGTAATACAAACTTTTTGCTGCCCTTTCTTCCCTTGCCTCTCTTTGGTGGGGAAGAACATTCCACCACACTACGTCCTTGGTTTTCAGAAAAATTTGAGCTGTCAGAAATGTTTCAGTAGAAGACCAGTGGGGTTGTTTATTGGGATTCTACAAGTTGCCAATCTGACAGCAGCTGGATTGGAATGGTGACAAGAACTTGCGCCACTTGGCAGAGTGCATGGTCAAGCGTGTCTTGCTACCTAAGCTTGTGACTCAACAACTGGCAGAAAATAAAGCTCTGCCTGTTTAAATCTCTGATGGCTTCACAGCTGTGAGCACAGATACACACACTGCTAGGAAAACAAAGCTTGCTCTTTTCTTGTTCATTGTTCTAACTATCTGAATTTCACTAAAGAAAAAATAACCCATCTCTTCTCTCCTCTTTGATGTTTTGATGTCTTCACTCTGTCTCAAGCTGATCTCTACTGCTGTGTATGAATCCTGCTGGATTCAGAGGGGAAGTTATGCACATACCTGGCTAGACCAAAAGGCAATTGTGAATTTATGAGTGGCTGAGGAGTAGGATGCCTGAGGAGCGGCGTCCTGAGGAGTAGCAGTACAAACCTGCCAACCAAGCACAGAAGGCACAGCAGCCGAACACACATTTTGACAAGTTTGCTCCAGACCATCTGTCCAGTAGACAAGGAGCTGTGCCACGGCACCACTTGAGCTGACAAGCACATTGCCCTCACCTATTACAGCTCTGGGCACTCCATCAATAAAACCACTCAGAAAGACGCTATATGCAGGACTTCCCTTAAACCAATTCCTGCCTCTTTATCAGCCATTCTCAGCATCCCAAGGTTTCTGGCAGAGTAAGCAAGATCAAAAGCTGCCACTCATTTCTCCCCCAAAGACAAAAGACTCTTGAGTCCATTTCAGGCTCTTAGGGAAAGGAAGGAAGCACTGGGGTGAAGAGCCCAGTAGTCAGACTCTACCCTGGCTTCCATTAGGGGGCCGGGAGACACAAAGGTGTAGGACACAACCCAGGAACAACGGCTGGCTTGTGTGCCAACCTACCTCCTCCTCCTGCAGCCAGGCTGAATCTGTGGGGCTCTGGCAAGGCCAGGCCTAACTAGTCCTGCCAATGTGTTGCTCAAAGCCATGGCCCATTTCATATGCAGCCAGAAAAGGCCCCTAGTCCTTTAATAATCTCCTTACCAGTAAACCCAGCCATGGCAAACCTCTGGCACCAGGCATGGTTGAGCTTGACCCCAGCAACAACTAGCTACAAGGCTTTTAAAGACTTCTGGCAGCAGGCCCCCTAAAGGTCAGCCCTCACCAGCCCCATCCCTTCCTAACTATTGTCAGGACTTAGCTGTATCTATGTTTAAACACAACGGATACAAAGGTTCCACCTACCCACATGTCATTATTCCTCTGGAAAGGCACAGATTTGCATGAGGAGAAGTCACGAGGGGAAATCCGGTGAAACAATAGGAAAGGTAGTGCATGGAGACAGAAACTCTCCAGGACCCATCAGAAGACAGAAAAGCTCTTGCCTGGGGAATACCCACCTCTTGGCTCCGCACTGTTCGACAGGAAAAACCTAGGGCTGAGGGCAGATATGCTGTCACTAAAAGACTCAGGGAGGCCAAGGAAAAAGGCCGGAAGGGAGGGAACTGTGTGTGGAGAAGAGGCTCCTGCAAGGGCTGTGAAGAGCTGATGAAGACAGGAAAGGAAAGCACAGAATAAGGTGAAACCTCCCCAGCTGGCAAACAAATGTTACCTCAGAAATTATCTGCAGCTGAAATCAAAACACTGAAAGGGCTGCTGCATGCTTTAACCCCTAAAGCAACCATGCTCTTTGTGCAAAATTGGTGCTGCTTTGTTCAGAGGAGATGGTTCTGAGTCATTTTAATCAGCTGCTGTCTCAGCTTCATTGGAGTAAACTGAATACAAGTACTAAATTCAGTTGTTTTAACTGCAAAGTGAGAGGATAGAGATGCTAAAACTGTTGGCTTTAACTTACAAACAATAAAACTGCAGAGTTCATCCACAGAGGGAGGACAACAAAATCCAGTTCAGTTACTATGGTGTATTTTTTAGTTGTTTTAAGATTCAGCGCTAGCAATGCCTAATTCGATTCTGCTTAAATCAAGTAAAATAGCCACAAATAGTTGCCTGGATTCTTTACAGAAAGCAAAACTGTAGGGAACTCTCAAGGCAGACTGGGAGCAAACACAGCAGCAAGCAGAAAGCTAACCCCCATGGGCAGAGCAGCTCAAGCCCATAATACTTTGTTTAGTAATTCCTTCACACCCTGGGCCTGAGCACAGGAGCTAAGTTCGACAATTCAGCTCTTAAGGCAGCTCCTGGTACTCCTCTGGCATGGGACAACCTGGCTTCTCCTGAACTATCCAAACCATGGCCCAGGAGGTAACACAGGTCGGAAGCTATTTCCAGTGGGCATTCTGTATGCAGCAAACTTAATTTGGAGAATACAGCGATATAGCCATAGCCAGATACTGCTCAGTCAACCTCAGACAGTGTGGCCCAGCACACCTGAGGGTGAATAGCTCCTCCATCTTGTTGCTGTCTTCTATGCCTTTCCCCTCATAGGATTAGCCTCTTTTGGATCTAGTATTCTTGCTTCTTTCATTCCTGAGGGCATTCACAGAATCACACAGAATCACAGAATCCCAAGGGTTGGAAGGGACCTAAAAAGATCATCTAGTCCAACCCCCCTGCAAGAGCAGGGTAACCTACAGTACATCACACAGGAACTTGTCCAGGCGGGCCTTGAATATCTCCAGTGTAGGAGACTCCACAACCCCCCTGGGCAGCCTGTTCCAGTGCTCTGTCACTCTTACAGTAAAGAAGTTCTTCCTGATGTTAACGTGGAACTTCCTATGCTCCAGTTTACACCCATTGCCCCTTGTCCTATCACTGGATATCACTGAAAAAAGCCTAGCTCCATCATCCTGACACCTACCCTTCACATATTTGTAAACATTGATGAGGTCACCCCTCAGTCTCCTCTTTTGCAAGCTAAAGAGACCCAGCTCCCTCAGCCTCTCCTCATAAGGGAGATGTTCCACTCCCTTAATCATCTTTGTGGCTCTGCGCTGGACTCCTTCAAGCAATTCCCTGTCCTTCTTGAACAGAGGGGCCCAGAACTGGACGCAATATTCCAGATGCAGTTGGGGAAACCCCTGCAGCTGTGACTAGCCACACAGTACTGTTTTGCAGTTTAGAAGTAAAATTCTCTAAAAGGTATCAGTGTTAAAAGATGGGGGTGTGGGGGTGGGGGTGTGGGGGTGGAGAGGGAGGAGGAAATAAAGGAGAAGGGGTTTTAAAAAGCTCACAGTTCAAATCAGAAATATGAATTATGGCTTTTGAGATGTCCCGGATTTGGACAAGGGAAAACGCAGTCTTACTGCTGTTAAGAATCCCAGTTATGGCCCTGCTAATACATAAAGAAAGTTTTGGGGAATGAGAATCATACAGCAGAAAAATACAAAGTTCCTAGACCATCATTTATACCCACAAAAGATGAAGAGCAGAATTGGCAAGTGAGTTGCCCACCAGACATGAAACAGCAACTCAGACACAACCTTGAATGGGAGAATCAGTGCAACTGGGACATCTCCTCCAGTCAAAAGGAACCAGACCATTAAGAGCTTCCACTGGATGATCACCAGCAATAAAAAACAGAAAAAAAGGCCCTAGTTTATCCCTTACCCCTAAGGCCAGTATATTTAACTGGATATCTGGTGCTTCAGCAGCACAACAGCAGTGCTGCGCCAAGCCCAAGTCACAGCTTTCTGGCCCAGAAGGAAAAGTCATTACCAAATGAAGTGTGCTGACAACATATGGAGGCCTGTGCTACTGGAGCAGTTTCACCCTCATCCAGAAAGAAAAAAACCCTGTAGGATTATGCCAAACACATGATTCAGCTCAGGTCACAACTCTGCTGCTCAAAGCACCCTGGTCACTGATACTGTTTGGAATCAATTGGCTTGTTTCAGGGCTGGTTTTACTCTTTTCAAAGGTTTTCACAGAGCAAAGAATAGTGGATTTTTATTTTTTTTTAACCTGAATTTACTGGGCATAAGGGAGCAGTTTACTAAATGTATTTATATAGTCTGCATCACCTCCTTTTTTATTCATTCCTATCCAAAAGTAACTTCAAGTACATTGGAAGACCTAAAGTTATGAGGCCTGCAAGCTCTCTTTACAGCATGTAAGCACCAATCATTTCAATGGGCACAGAAAACACCCTGAAACAGGCACCTAAGAAATGCCCATCTGCTGACAGCTAAGCTCCTGCCTTTGACCTCTTACCTAGACACCTATTACTAGATGGCATAAAGCTGGGATGTGGTGTTTACGTCCAATCTGATTTCCACTGATGTGAAGTGAAAATACTTTCCATGCAGGCAGGGTGAGTTATAGGAGTATAGAGAAAACATAAAATCAGATTCAGGATTCTTGTTTTTGCTTTCATGTTCCTGCCTCAACACTATGTGAGACTTACAAAAATAATGCTAAACACACATGGAGATTTATTATTTTTTATGGATAGCCAGCCACTGATTTAGAGTGAAAAACATCTGACTGCATAACATGTCATGCTGTAGCTTGGTCCCAGTAAAGACCATACTTTTTATATAAATGAAGTTATTCTGATTCCGTAAGAATTTTGTTCTTTAAAGGAATGGAAACAATAAATTAAATGAGGATTAAATTCAGATCTTGCCATCCTTCAATGCATCAAAAAACCAAAATAATCAAGACTTTCAAATGCTCTGTCAAACTGTGCAGAGCAGAAAAGCAAACTTTTTGCTTGTTTTGGAATGACAAATTCTTTACAGCTTCTACTTGTAAGTCGGAAAATACAACATTGCATTTGCTAACCCAAGAGATCATTTTCTTATCCAAAAAAGGACAGTTTCTTTTGTAAACTTACCAGCTAAAGACCATTTTGTGGGAAGTACTGCTTTATCTAACTTCTCACTATAAATAGTTATTTAACTTTTTTAAACTCTTCAACAAAAGAATAAATTTGATGCTGAGTAATTTACCATGTGTTTTGTCAAAAGAATAACATTTAAAGTTTTCTGGTGATACGTAAAGAATTAAATACTTCAAATAAAAAGGATGATATCTTGACATCAACAATCACATGATTTTAATAGCAGAAGCAAAGTCCAAATGATGCTTCGAGTATTAATCATTGTAGTTGACCCGACCTAGTGTGGGAGACTCCAGCTTAGAGGCTGGAGTGAATGATCCTTTTGGAAACGACTCAAGGAAATTAGGAAACACCAAGAGACAGCTCTAGCTTGTTACTTCTCAGTTACTCCCTATTGTGATGAAGAAGCATTTTGAAAGCACTGAGTCAAAGAGAAAGAAATTCAAAGTGGCTGGTGACTGTGGGCGGCTGAAACAATTCAGTTGAGTCAGTCAGCGCTTACTGAAGATCAAGAACAGTTAAGCCTTTTCTACTTGGACATCTAAAGCCTGAGACACCCTAAAAAGAGTCGTCACTACTCACAATACCAGGCACTGAGGAGCTAAATTTTCTTCCAGGCTTCAGCAGTTAGAAATGGTTTTGGGAATTAAGTGAGAAATTCCATCTTGAAGAGAAGAAAATAACTGTCTGATAATTATTGCATAGGTAAGCAAACCCAGATACTAACATCAGCAAGCCTTGATTCAATTATTGTTTCTCAAGCTTTATTGCTTATGCCTTAGCAGCATTTAGCATGTGACACCTTCACGTAAGGGAAGAAAGAATGAAAATCCTATTTGTGAACAGCACAACTGAAATGTTGGCTCTTTTGGTCTTTATGCTGCTGTACCTTTACCTCCTTGTAGACACAAGGAAGCTCAAAAGTAGTTCCAGACATTGTAAACACCAGTGTACTCCAGATCAGCACATCCAATGGACCGTGGTGGCTTTATGTTTTACGTTGGAACCCTGCAGTGTCCAGTAAAGTACCTACTATAGATGAGACCGTTATCAAGGTATTCACAATGTCCCTCAGATTTCCTGAGGAATGCACTAAGAGACATACAAAGTCTCTTCCCTCTATCAAGGCACCTCCTTCTTGAAGTGCAGAGGCCTCTCCTCTGTGAAATTCAGCTGAAAGTGGTTGACGTCATAAAATGCTGGGATAAGGGGACAGTGACATAGAACGGCCTTATTTGTTTAGAAAACTAGGCTAAAAACTAAGTAACAAAGGCACTACCAGCCATACCTGATAATACCAAGAGGGTCTAAATCTTCCTCTTCTTCCTCCTCTTCCTCTTCTTTTTTCTCCCCTTTTTTGGCATTTTCCACTGACGAAAGCTGTGAGATTAAGTCAGGTGTCTTCTCCTCTTTGAAAAAATCCCATGCCTCATTTTCTTCATCTTCTTTCTCCTTGTCATCAGGAATGTTTTTACCCTTGAAATCAACGGCATTACTAGATTTTGTTCCTGCAAAATACGATAAGGAATGCAAAACTGAGTACACAGGATGACAATTATATTTTATTTAATACCTTGCACCTGCTCCTGACGGTTTTTTGGGGGGAAGTGGAGGACACAGTCAGCTTCTGTGGCATCCTTTCACCATTCCTGACTGTCCTTTCTATCTAACTATGTGTTGTTATGTGTCTGATCTGTTTACTGATTTAAAGTGGTTAAGTAGAGAAAGACAGAGGAAATGAACTTTATCTGAGACATAGCAGTACATGGCTAATCTGCTTATTTATGTTCCTTCTGTAGTCAATAGAAATAATAGAATTTCCACATGGTGATTCATCCCATCCAAATAAAGTTGTCTGAAAAGGAGTTTCCCTCTGAAGTGCCTGTTCCTCTCCACTGGCTACAGAGGCCACAAATACTCCGTTTTGATGTAGGTAGCTAACTTTCACATAGCTAGTTGAGATGAAGTCCACTTTTTGTTATTAATTTAATCCATTTAGGCTAAATTTAGAGCATTGGACAGCACAAAAAAAGTTTCCACAGCAGCTCTTTAATTGACACTCAAAAATAAAGCCTAAAGTTCTGACTCCCTTCTGTATGCAAGATCCATCCACCTGAGCAAATTCAGCAAACTGAAACATGTGCTTCAACCAGCTATCCTCACCATACTTATTCTCCTGAGCTTTGCATGTAACAAGAGAACTAGTGCTTGCTGTGGAGTCTCTACTCAGGAAAGCAATTTAAAACAATCAGATTAGCTAAAAATAGGCTAGTGAAAACCATGATGGATAAAATTCATAGTCTGATCCTTTTGACTGTTAAAGTGACATGGCATGGGAGACTCATCTTACCCAGCTTTTCATGTCTGCATCTGCCAAATCACCCAGGACATACTTCATCAACTAAATGTGGGTATCTACACTAAGCAAGTGGTCTTATGCTCCCCTTATGGGAAAGAGAGTGCTGAATGGGGTAGGCAGCAAACGTTAGGATGCTGCTTATCCTATCCCAAATAGTCACCTGTGTTTTATCATGTCGAGTCTCCCTAAACACCCCTGAATATATTGACTACATAGCATCTGTAAGGAAAGTACACAACTAGCTTGAGGGACTGCAGTGTACGTACTGAATTCCATGTCACTTGGTAAGGTGAGCCTTTATTCTAAGGCTGATTTTGATCTGCACCCAATCTGTCCACAGTACGAAGACAGCTGGAATAACTGATCACTAAGGGAGACCCTGCACTGTCCCTTTAGGGTCCATCTCTCCACTGACAATACATAGTTATTTAGCCTCCTAAACTTAGGTGTTCTGAATCACAGCTTATGTATATACCTAAGGGAATCAGAGACAGTGGGATAGACACCTATAAAGCAATTATTGTGGTATCAGCACTTCTGAATGAAGCATGTGTTCACTGAGAGGAGGGGAAGATGCATGACTATGCAGCACTGTAGATGCACAAGAGGGTTATTTTCAGTGACAACGTTTATTCTGGCATTCTCCCATTTTTTGACTACCTGCATCAAGAACTTAATGATTTTATCAAGCACACTCATGGGAGAGGGGACACTCACATCTTTTAGTTACCTAAAAATTCCAGTAATTCAGGACTGGTTGCCAGATCCTCATCTTTTGAGATGAATTTCATTATATCATTGAACATCGCTCTTCGTTCACAGATGTCAGATTCTCCCACGAAGAGCACTTTTCTAGGCAAGACTGGAAGAGAAGCCTGTGGGTATCGTGCTGCCAGTCTCTGGTAGAACTCCTCTATCTCACTGTACTTCTTGGAAACCTGCAATGAAACATGCTTCCTGGGTAAGTTTCTTCACAGGGAAGAAATAAGCAGCAAAGCAGTAGTTTAAGCACTGTGAAACATTCACTCTAGAAACTGAAGTGGAAAAACATGTATTACCAAGGAGCTTTACATACAGCCTAGTAAAAGCCTGTTATCTGCACAGTGAACCCCCAGGCACTGCTACTGGTCTTCTACTATTAAAATCCACTCCCTAATGAAACTGAAATTCATTGCCAGATACCCAGTGTCCATTTGTCTTACTCATCAACTAATGAAATACTGTGAAGGTCACTGCTCCACTGTTCTCTGACAGCAAAACTCCTTGTCCATTAAAAAGTAGGTATACAATGACTATCCCTGAGAGACAGAGGGAAGAGAAGCCCAGACAGGTAGGTATGTGACAGAGAAAGCAGCCTGCACCTTTTGACCACTGAGCCAGAAGACCCATTTCTCATCCTTGGTAGGCTTCAGTGCCCTTCTGACTGTTAAGGCCTAAAAAACCTGGCATGTTTGCTGCTGTGCAGAGCACCTAATATGGAAACCGACCGGCAAAGACCTCAGCTGGCACATGACTATTCAGTTTATCTATGAGAAAATAAAAAAAACAAGTTGGCTGTGGCCTACAGGTTCTCATGCAGGGAGAGGATGCCAACAGTAAATGGAGTCATTCCTTTTGTAGACAAAGACAGGAAGCCTGAGGAGAAGTAAGGCCCAAGATATTACAAGGAAAGCAATAATGATGGGAATGGTGGTTAGAAAAGGTGTGACTTCTACGTAAATTTAGATTTTTAATTTGGTATCTTAAAAAATCAACATACAAAAAGCACACATAAACAAAACACTATCTCTAAGTGATGTTACAGGTAAAATGGAGGGTTACTGTCATGCTCTGTGACTGTTTTACTATACAGACTATATAGATAATCATGGCCCTCCATAGCCCCATAACCTATGCACGTGTTTCCATGAATACAGAGTTAGATTAAAAAACCACATTAATAGAATCATAGTGTCACAGAATGGTTTGGATTGGAAGGGACCCTAAAGATCATCTAGTTTCAATCCACAATCCAAAAAACTAGGGCTAGTGGAGTGCATATGGCACAGATCCTCTGCTAGGGTCCACTTCTTATCCTCCCCTGTAACACATGTTGGTAAACTCTAATGGAGTAAATCCTAATCAATACTGCTACATAAAACATGGAGAGACTCAAGCACTACATGTTGGGATGTAAGAAGGCAGAGTTCTTCCACCATCACAGTGATAAAAGAAAGGCAACCCAACAAAAAGCACAGAAGGAAAAGGGAAACAAGTTACAGATTAACCCAGAATCTATAAACTACACCTATACTAGCAAACTAAACAGTATCAGGCATATTCCCAGGCACTGGAACCTGAGAATGTCTATTGAGCCTTATAGCGTCTCCTGGAATCTAACAATGTCCAGTACAGCTGTGACTCTGGGCAACTGGCACTCCCATAGATATTTTTTCAACACAAAGTTTAGCCTGGTGCAGAGACCACACAGTAGCCAGTCTGGGTACCAATGCTTACTGCTGACAGTAAAAAAGTTTCCTATTACGGAGCCAGCCAGACTGTGCTAGCTGCCCTCCAGGCCAGAGAATGGGTCCTGACATTAATAGACACATCCAATTTACTGAATTAGACATAGGCACAAAGAGCAATAACCACCTTTCATCCTTTCCTGCCTTGTGCAGTAATTATCAACCAAGCTGGCCAATTTGAAAACTGTTTGCATTTCGGCTGTACAATCTTTGCTACAGGTTCAGTACCCAGTCACGAGAGGCAAGCAGCTATTTCAGAAAGACCTGAAGCACAAAACCAAACCTGAGTTGACAAAAGAGTGAAAATCAAGAATTTTGGACTTGTGTCCTTAAAGTAATACAGGTGTGAGCAACGTTGTGCTCTGCATGCAGGAGCCATAGTGCAATGCAACAGCCAAGCACTAAAGTGATGCACCCAAAGTAAAACAATCCTCTCTTTGACAGATACCCCCAAAATAGAGAGGAAAGCAATTCTGGAATTTCTGAATTGCTGTAAATTTCCAGTTTGCTATGTCCCAGTATCACTCTGAACAAGGTATGATATCAGCACCTTTCCCAAAATACCATGTAAGCACAAATATAAAGGCAATAGGCAATTCACTGGTACTTCCCCCCTGCCCCCAAGAATAAGAACCCTCCGCCCAGAAAAAAAAAATCAAGTCTGATTTGTAAAAAATGTTTAACATCTAATTAATTTCAATAATAAAAAATACATTAATGTCTGAAAGCAGCCAATCAACAAGCTTATGCCAAAACAGATTTAAAATACTCAAAAACTAACACTGTACTGAAACATACAAATGTATTTCTTCCTACTTGATTTTCATCCCTCCTCTATCAAACTCTGTAAATTATTCATAAATCCCAATTTATGTCTAATTACACCACTGAAGCTAAAATAAATGCACACCCTCGCATCCTATTACTAATTGAGCCTTTGTGAATCTGTGTGGCTTTGAACAACCATAACACGCGACACAGCATACAAAGTATGATAGCAGCGTATCCAAAGCATACTAATCTGCTACGCCTACACCACACCATACAAGCTCATATCCAGCAGTGTGGGGATGCCCCCTGCTGGGATAACCTACTACACTGGCAAGGTGTTAAACCTTCAGCCTAAATTACTCCCCACCAATGCAGATGCTGGCCCCTGCAAGCTGAAGGCTCTCCAACGGTTAACCATCTGCTTCTACATCTTCACTCAACATTACTGCCAGCTTTACCTTGCTTTGGGTGCTGGAAATGCAGCAGTAAGACTGGTTAAATCCAACAACCTCAGACCGATGCATTTAGAATCACACACTGGTTTGGGTTGGAAGGGACCTTTAAAGATCAAACCCCCCCTTCCACTAGACCTGGTTGCTCAAAGCCCCATCCAGCCTGGCTTTGAACACTGCCAGGCAGGGGGCAGCCACAGCTTCTTGGGGCAACCTGTGCCAGTGTCTCATCACCCTCATCCTAAGAAATTTCTTCCTTATGTCTGATCTATATTCACTCTCTTTCAGTTTAAAACTGTTGCCCCTTGTCCTGTCACTATTGGGCTGGTAAAAACTCTCCATCTTTCTTATAAGCCCCCTTCATGTATCGAAAAGCCACAATAAGGTTTCCCCAACGTCTTCTCTTCTCCAGGCTGATCAAGCCCAGCTTTCTCAGCCTGTATTCACAGAAGAGGTGCTCCAGTCCTTATGACCTTCTCTGAACCCACTGCAACAGGGCCATGCCTTTCTTGTACTGGGGACCCCAGAGCCAGATGCAGCAACAGAGGCGACACAGGGGCATTACAAAGCACTGGCCAGGTCTCACAGAATGCATTTTCTCAAGTCGAGTCCCATGCATCACACAGAGCATTCTCACACCCTTCCAGTCAGGAAGCACTGCTCTGCCACGACAATTTCAGACCTTTTCCATTTGATGTCCTCTAACAATTTTCCAGGAGAAAGGCATATCAGCATGTAACAAAATTAAATCCTGCTTTTCCTAGTTACTACTCACAACCCTTTAAAAATGATTGATGGATCCTATGGCTCAAAATGTCAGGATAAAAAAGAAATGCTGCTCTAAACCCCATTTTATCAATCCTACAAAGTTCCAATTGATTAATATTCAAATACTTTTCTTCTGCTGTCTGTAATTCCTCTAGGTCCTGACCCTGTAATAATCTTCTCCCCCTCCATGCCTCTAACTGAACTCTGTTGAGTACTGTGGACCTAAACCCCCACCTGAGTGCATGCACTTCAAGGAGTTCTGTCAAGTCACAATATCAAAGGCTCAACCTACTTCAAAAGAGTTAATCATGCAAATATAGCAAAGCATGTGCATATTTGCCAGGTCAAGACCCTATTTGCCTGTAACAGTTAACATCCAACACAGAACTTAAAGAGAGACAGGGATGGGTTGAGTAGTTTTTGCACCAGGAACAAATAAGTTGGATACGATCAAATATAGCTAGAAGGTTAACAAAACCACGGTGAAGTTCAAAGTGAAAGCCTGAAGTTTGCTGCTAATCCCTCAAATCTCATGCATGTGCTTTTCACCCTTCTTCACAAGAACCTCATGCATTAAAGTACACACACCAGAATGCCTGCAGGATACAAGCTGGGACTCTCAGTTTTGCATAAGAGAATTTGATCCCACTCAGTATTAATGGGATTTAATTCCTTCTTTTCCTTTAATGCTCATTCTAATGCCCCATTTCTAACCTCCAACTTGTCTTGATATGCTTTATATCTACTGCAAGGATTTCAGCGAGTTGGGGATCTCAGAGCTAACTCAAGCCCGTTGGCCACCCACTGCATGCTAGTGAAGACCACTCTTGGTTTTATAGTATCTCATGTTAAAGTATTGTGACTTTCTTTTTACAAAGCCCACTTCTTCACACTGTCAGAAAATGGAGATACAGCAGCACTGTCCTTTAAAACAACCATTAGCTTTGGATACAGGAATCAAAAGCATCCCTTCTCACGGGCAGCACAAACCAAGCTTTCACTTGGACACTCCCAATTCAAGCCATATTATAATTAATGTTGCTTGGTGACCTCATGGGTATGCATTATGATAGATTTTAATTACATGGCCACATTCTGCTCTCCCCATCTGTTTTGCCCAGCAGAAGAGCAAGCACTCTAATATTTCTTTTTAATCAACATGAATTCTTAAGAGCTCCTGAACCTATTGCTACACTAAGCAGGGATTTTCCCCCCCACACACATCACAGAGGTTATAATGTGAAGGAATTTGTCTTCACAACACACCTGTATGATCAGAAAATAGCAACTCCAACATGCAGATTCTGAGGCCTACAGAAAGAAGGCCAACATATGCAAACAGGCAATGATAGATGAATACACACCCACATATTCACGCTCCCTCATTGTACGAGAGGAAGACAGTTCTATAGTAAATTCCTCCCAAAAATTTGCTGTGCCTGTCAAGCACCAGCAGTTATTTGTTCAGCTTTGAAAAAAGAAAGAACTAATAAATGTAACTTATAAAAAAAGAAGCAATTAAACTGGGAGCAGATAGAAAGAGAAGGCACTATAGGCTGGGTGGATTTTTATAAGGCTTGGAAGAGAGAAGTTAAATGCTAAAAAAGATAAGCTGTGGCTTGAAGAAATGAATTCAAGAGAAACAAAACCCTTTCTTCTTCTTCCAGAAAATGGCAAATCTACAGGCAATAATTAACTATCACCTTTGCAGTAATACTTCTGATGCACTACTGAAGATAAGATCAGTTTCACTCTTTCAGCAGGACAAGAGTATTCTGACCTTTGAAAGAAATGCAACTGACATTTTCTTCAGTTACCAAATAGAACCTCAAGGTTAAGCAGTTCTACAACCCATTTGCCCTGCTCTACAGATGGCTTTTTTTTTTTTTAATTAAAAAAATCCCTCCAGTTTCTGAGAATTTAGATCTGAAAGTCACCACAGAAGTGAATTCTTCTGTTACTGTTTCACAAACGTTTCAATTAGAAATGCTATGATACTGAGTTTGCATAGCCCTATTAAGGCTGGGGAACAGGGAACTCTGGATTGTTTAGACCCACAGCAAAGAGCAGTAACTTAACAGGTCAGATGTGAAATCTCGTTCTGATGTTCATCTGGTTTTGGTCATAGGCCCTTAACATATCTCGATCCACATGATCTAAATCGCAGGCCAGAGATCACAGCTCGCTTAGAGGACATGCCTGTCTTGCTCACCATCTTTTCCCAGGGAATACGGAGAAGCTATTTAGAGCAATAAATGCTGCTCAATTCCACAGCTCACAGCCTAATGCACAGAAAGCCAGGTTCGTTGCTGCCACCTAGGGCATGACAATATAGAAGACAGTCACTTCAGCTGCAAAGAGGTGAAGAACAGCTAGACCATTTAGATTGTGTTTCAAACAGAAAAAAAAGGGGAAGAAGAATGAAGAAAGACAAAGGGTCACAAAACACAGACCTGGCTCCTGAGGTAGCCAAAATCGGATTAACGTCTCCAGAGACAGTGAGAATCCTACCATGCCTATCCATCTTGTCTCACCTACCTGTCATCTCAGCACTGTGACACTGGCTCCCTCCAACTTCTCAAATCTGATTATTTCCAACACAGAAAAACAGGAAGGAAAAAAAAAAAAAAAAAAGCTCCCTCTCCCATCCCCCTCCTGTACTTGGGAAGGCAGAACCAGCAAACAGTTGTTTCTGTTTCCTTTTTCAGATGTCTCATCCCACTCTGCCTTGTGATACAGATTTGATGTGTTAGATACGCTGCCCAACATAACCCATTCTTCTCTGCTATTCCCCAGCCATCTGGTTCTCTTACAAGTCACCTTCAAACTCCCTGGGGAAATGCAGTGTTTCCTGTTTGTGCTGTTACAACATCCGACAGAACAGAGCACTATGTAAGACACTACGGGTGCAACCCACCTCACTTGGCAGCCACAGGTCTGGGACTTGCCTCCAGGGTAAGACAACTGTCTATATGCAGGAGGTGTCTCAACTCTCATGACAGTCACATATAGTCACTACATTTTGCCAAGATGTGACTGAAACTCAACACCCCTGAACATAGGCAGCTACTGGTACTTTGGATGGCGTACTTACCCCACCTCACTCTGTTCCAAGGCAGTGCCAATACTTTTAGGTCCTCTATCACATCTGCCAGCCCTTTGCAGGCACTTAGAGTAATTTAGGGTTTCTCAAATGGAAACGGCTGTATACGTTATGCAAAGTGGATTCCCCCACACTGTAGATGCTCAGCTACATCTTCTCAATAATACTGCACTTTCTGGGATGGGTGCTTAGAAATCCACAGCAAATAGACACCTAATCATAGAGAACAGATTGTTCTGCCTTCAGTCAGGCATCTCGTGCCATCTGAGATGCTTTGGGGTATCCAAACGGCTTGTGTGGGCAGGAAAATATGACACAGGACCTATGGATGGCAGACCCACAACCTTCTGAAGGGTAGGTGGAAAATCCCAGGGAACCTCCAGTGATATAGACAGTGAGTTGTGTGCAACTCAACTGAGCCTTAAGCATTTTAGGCTGGACATGAAGCCCCCAAACCCATCTGTCTACAATGTAGAATGCCTTCCCTTTGCAGTCAGAGAGGCATTTCCAGAGGATAGTCACCTCATTCCCCATCTCCCCACTGACCATAAAAGCAGGGACAGACACAGATTAAAATACCCAACTTACAGAGAGGTAAGTCAGGACAGGTGAATCTCTCTGTTCCTTCCAGTAACACACAGAGAAAAGATTCATGGGAATGAATCGATGCAAAGCATCCATCCTCCCGCCTCCCAGTTCATGGCTTCAAATTATTCTCATACACCAAAGTAGACGATGTATCAGACTTAGTCAGTTGAAAAAGAAATGTATCTGAGGAGTTGATGTTCCAGTCAAACTTTTCTTCTTCATGAAATATCAGGAGGTCTGACCAGAGGAGAAATCAGGAAGGTTCATTGCACCTGAGAAGAGCAACTAAGTGCTGAAAATCCTCCTAGAGAGAGCAGACATGGGAAAGAACAATCTTAACAAGAAGGGGGCCACAGTAGGAAGTTTGATTCTCCTCTTTATAAACAAACTGCTTTTATCTACTTCTTCTTAAGTGAAGCAAAATTTTAGATGACAATAGCCCAGTTTAACACCTCAGGTTTAGTCAGGTTCTTTCTTGAACAGAGCTGCATGGAAATACTGCATAATATAAGCAGGCATTGCTGCCAAAAACAAGTGATTCCACATCCCCTTCTCTTACCTGCCCATGTCTGGCCCTTCCTCTGTACTAAAACAAACCTCAGAGGGGCTCTGCAACTCACATGCTTGAGAAACAGATGTAAATTAGTAGCAAATTACAAACCCCCAAATATCCATCTTTAGCAAGGACCAGCTCCTCAGCTGACGTTACAGAATAGCCACATGACCCTGGCACGGAAGAAACACTGCAGGAGTGAGGACAAGCAGTTAGACAAGGAGGAAGAACACAGCAGACTCTTATGCCTGGAGTGCTGCTTTTACCATAATGTTACATAGAGTATAAGGAGTGCAACCCGTGTATGAGATCACCTTGGCATGCACCTCCTCACAACACTGACGGATACGGCTTTATCTGCAAATCAGACTGTGTAAATATCCATTTATCAGCTATCTCCTACAGAGTGTAAGTTACACTAGGGCTAATAGTCTACCAGGTAACCAAACACATCACTTTGAGATTACAGTTATCCCCAAAACATCCAAAAAGAGCAGATGTTCACAGCATGCAACAGGGTTCACCACCTTAAGAGTTCCTTTGTAGTCAAGGGACAGAGAAACACATTTTCTTGGGAAGGGTTCAGCAGACAATTAAAGTAGATCAAATGAAATGTACCCTAAATAAGCCACTGTCCATCATATTTGAAAAATCATGGCAGTCAGGTGAAGTTCCCAACAAATGGAAAAAGGAAAATAAAACCCCACCTTCAAGAAGGGGAAAATGTATGATCCAGGGAATTACAGACCAGTCAGTCTCACCTCTGTGCCTGGCAAAATCTTGGAGCACATTCTCCTGGAAGGCATGCTAAGGCACATGAATAACAACAAGGTGCTTGGTGACAGCCAGCGTGGATTCACTAAGGGGAAATGCTTCCTGACCAATTTCGTGGCCTTCTATGATGGGGCTATGGAATGGATGGACAGGGGCAGAGCAGTTGATGTCATCTACCTGGATTTGTGCAAAGTGTTCAACACTGTCCCACACAACATCCTTGTCTCTAAAGTAGAGAGACACCACTTTGACAGATGGACCACTCGGTGGATAAAGAACTGGCTGGATGGCCGCACGCGAACAGTTGTGGTCAGTGGCTCAATGTCCAGCTGGAGACCGGTAACGAGTGGTGTCCCTCAGGGATCAGTGTTGGGACCTGTCTTGTTTAACATCTTTGTTGGTGACACGGGCAGTGGGATTGATTGCGCCCTCAGCAAGTTTGCTGATGACACCAAGATTTGTGGTTCGCTTGATATGCTGGAGGGAAGGAATGCCATCCAGAAGGACCTTGACATGCTTGAGAGGTGGGCTGATGCCAACCTTCCGATGTTTAACCATGCCAAGTACAAGGACCTACATCTGGGTAGGAGTAATCCCAGGCACAGCTACAGGTTGAGCAAAGAAGAGATTCAGAGCAGCCCTGAGGAGACGGACTTAGGGGTGTTGGTTGATCAGAAACTTAACATGAGCCGGCTTCAGTGTGCGCTCACAGCCCAGAAAGCCAACCGTATCCTGGGCTGCATCAAAAGAAGCGTGACCAGCAGGTCGAAGGAGGTGATCCTGCCCCTCTGCTCTTATGAGACCTCACTTGGTATATTGTGTGCAGTTCTGGTGTCCTCAACATAAAAAGGACATGGAACTGCTGGAACAAGTCCAGAGGAGGGCCACGTGGATGACCAGAAGACTGAAGCACCTCCCGTATGAAAATAGGCTGAGAAAGTTGGGGCTGGTCAGCCTGGAGAAGAGAAGGCTGCGTGGAGACCTCATAGTAGCCTTCCAGTATCTGAAGGGGGCCTATAAGGATGCTAGGGACAGACTCTTCATTAGGGACTGCAGTGATAGGATAAGGGGTAATGGATTAAAACTTAAATAGGGTAAGTTTAGATTGGATATGAGGAAAAAGTTCTTTCCTGTAAGGGCGGTGAGGCGCTGGCACTGGTTGCCCAAGGAAGTTGTGAATGCTCCATCCCTGGTGGTGTTCAAGGCCAGGCTGGACAGAGCCTTGGGTGGCATGGTTTAGCGTGAGGTGTCCCTGCCCATGGCAGGGGGGTGAAACTAGATGATCTTACGGTCCTTTCCAACCCTAACTATTCTATAATTATAAATGCACCTTTTTTCCATTGACTCAATATACAATCCCAGGTAAGACAGCATAAGTGGACATGCACATGCTACAGATGACTTAAAACAGGTGAAATGAATCTCATGTGCTGTGTTTTCAAAACTTTACTCTGCAGACATCATGGAAAATACAATCCAAGTCAGTAATGTTTCATACAGACACTTTCTGATAAAACTCTCTTAGTAAGGATTTTAAAAACTATGTCAAGGCTAACAGATCAAGGCTAACCTACTGTAAGGTTAATTCCTCTTACTGTCCCACATGGTTCTCTCTCCATTCAAGTAAGTTCTTAAGTGAATTATTATTTATTTCATGTTTATGCACCAAGTCCTATTGCTGATATATATATCAGATAAATTAATTTTGTAGCAGGACTTATAAAATGTTAATTGGTTTCTATTTGTTGACCCATAATGCAAAATGCCTTAAAGGCAACAACAGTCATTGTTGCTTTGAGCTCCTGGAATAAAAAGTTCGATTAATATATGTATAATATTGCTATTGCAGTAATAGTACAGACTGTGTTGTCCTATCAAGGACCTTCATCTAGAGAAGCTGTGATGACAAAGTATCTGCTACATCAGGACCAAAATAATCAAAGCTGATTAAGAAAGTGATCACTGACATAGCACTGATTAAACATTTACCATAAACTGAACTACATCTTCAGGCTTGTGCTTTGCTGATTTGAAGGCAGCCAGTCGGGTAACAACGACAATGTGATACTCTACATGGCCAGACATCATCTTCCCACGGATTTCCTGGTATTCTGGCACTGACAAATCCAGCCCCGTGTGTGTATTCTGAATTTGCCTAGGGAAGAAAATAAAAGCAGAGTTCAGGCATTGGCACAAAGACTCCCTGAGGATCTAGTTCAAAGCTCAAGAAAGTCAGTGGAAAGACTCCCATTTCAATAAACACCTATCAGGACTGAGCAAGTTAAAGTAATACATGATCTCGTGAAACTGCCTTCTCGTTTTGACTGTCTGATGGACAGTGGTTGTTGCTAAATAGCAGAAAGGGCATGCTAGCTAAGGTACCTCAGGCTTCCCACAGAAAATCCCACTGGAAACAAAAATACCTGTCCTTTCATAAGCAGTTAAAGCAGACAAATGATCACAACGTTAACCTCTGAGAGTTGTCAACAGTCAGAATCATCAATGCTCCTCTTGGAGGAATATGCAACAAGGAAGCTGCTGCTGCAATTTATTCAACACATTTTCTTCTCCTGTCAGCTTCAGATCCACAGGACCATGGCATCATCTTCCCCCTGGATTCACACCCAAGGAGTCATTTATGACATTTTTGCAACAGGAATGCCAGGATCATATTATAATGCTCACACATCAAGAGTAAGACTGAGCAGCTGCTATTAGGGCACAAGAGAATGGTATATTTAATGACATAAACATCTGTTTCAATAGGCTGGAAGCCAAAACTGGTCAGTGATCCTTTCCCCAAAGTTACTTCTATGCCAAGCACATTCACTGTTGCTGTTACCAAGCACTCTGCCATAATCAAAAAGAAGTTTATCACCCAGAGCATTGAAAACACTGTCCTGGGTTCAGCAGTGGCAGTCATTTTTCTCCTTCTTAGTAGCTGGTGCAGTGCTGTGGTTTTGACTTTTAGCCTGGGAACAGCCGTGATAACACTGATGGTTTTAGCTGGTGCTCAGTAATGTTTAGTCTGACCAAGGACTTTGTGAGTCTCATGCTCTGCCAGGAAGGAGGGGAAGCCGGGAGGAAGCAGAGACAGGACACCTGACCCAAAGTAGCCAAAGAGGTATTCCATACCACAGCATGTCATACCCAGTATATAAACTGGGGGCAGTTACCCAGAAGGGTCAGATCACTGCTCAGGTCGGGCTGGGTATCGGTCGGCGGATGCTGAGCAGTTGTATTCTCTTCCCTTATTATTTCCCTTATCATTATTATTATTGGTGTTAGCAGTAGTGATTTGTGTTATACCTTAGTTACTGGACTGCTCTTATCTCAAGCTGTGGGAGTTACAGTCTTTTGATTCTCCTCCCCATCCCTCCAGGAGGTGGGGGGAAGGAAAGGGGGAGTGAGTGAGCGAGCAGGCTGCGTGGTACTGAGCTTAAACCACGACAAACACTGAACACATCTCCAATTGCATCCTTCCTATATGTGAGTGAATGTTTTTCAAAAGCATTTTAAAAGCATGACTGTTGAAAAAAAAATCTTTTCATAAATATTTTTCTGCTTTTTATTTTAATAACCTTAGCTGTATAGGGAATGTTAAATCCCATCTTCCCTGGACTTCCTATGGATTGCAGAGATGTTACGTGGAATTCTTGCCTCTGCCTTTAGGAAGTTTAGATTCATTTGCACAGATGCCCTTTCATCTCAGGATACATGAGGCGTATGAGCTTAAAATACACTTTAAAGAGGTTTAAACAATCTGGTTTCAAAGAAAGTTTCAAAAGACTTTTCTCATCATGTCAAAACTTGACCAGTTCTTTTGAAACTTGAGTTTTCCCAAGAAGTTAACCTCTGAATCTCCCATGCAAAACTGAATAAAAAGCTTTTTAAAGAGAATATCTTGAGAGTTCTCTACAGATCAGAGAGCGGCAAACAAGGGCACAGGCCAAATTTTGTACCCAATCCTCTTTGGAAGCCATGTTTAAAACATTAGGGTTTTAACAATAGCTGTACCATCGCCAGGATTTTATACTAGGTATCTAAACGCGATCCTGTTTGCTCTGTTGTTTTTTTTTCTGCCAGTCAAAGACTTGACTTTACACTGCCAGTCAAAATTTTGTTCTTAGTTACATGTTGCTGGGCTCTAAACACAGAGTCAATGGTGCTTATGTATAAATACAGAAGTGCCTGGCTTTCACACAGCAGTCTGTTGAACCCATAAGTAACAGTCATTATCTGGAGTGTTGTCTCCTTCAGTGGCATCCAACATGCAGACTCAAGGACACCTGCCAGTAAAATCAGCTGGATCTGTGTTTTTTAGAATATACCTGCCACAAAAGGAATGTTCTTCAGTAGTCACTCAGAAATTGTGACAGCAGCTATGACTGCAGCAAAAAGGTCTACTGGATGGTACGCAGAAGTGACTTACTTCTGCTAACACAGCCAAGGAGCATAAATGACAGATTAAGCTGCTTTTCACCTCCGATGTAAATACAAGAAAAAAACACCAGTAAACCATCCTTCCTGAGTAGCCTTACTTAGCTTAAAGTGCAAACCATGTACAGATATTCTGAGATGACACGACTTCACTGTAAGAGCTGCTGCATCAAAGAGTCTAAAAATGTCATGTTAATAAGCACCTTCTTTACACCCAGGCTTTTTCTTTTAAACTTAAAAAGTCAGAGCTAAAATGACTGTAAAGGAAAGCTATTAGAGAGAGGGTAAACAGCTACATTTTTGTTTGTTTGCTTCAGGCATGTAATCACTTTCATTATCCTCTCTTACAGGAAACCCACCCGTATTATTTCTCCCACAGCAAAAGGATTGTATGGTTTTTAAACATAAAAATAATTTTTAATAAACAGAAAGCAGGGAGGCTGAGACAGATACAGTGTTATACCAAATCGCACACTAGCTCTTGTAATGCCTTAGTTTCAAAATAATCAGTCCCAGTGTCTTAATTCATTTGATACTGTTATTGTTATTCAAATGGAAGCACCACCTACAAATTCCAGGACAATATTGTTTTACTGCATTTTTCACATCAAACACAACTATTTTTACACTAGTAGCTTTACAAAAGAAGCAAAAGGAGTAAGCTGGTTGTTTAAACTGGACACATAGGTTTACTGCTTGTGTTCTGTATTTAAATCTAGCTTGTGTAACTCTTAGCTTGTGACTACAACACAGGCAGCTCAGAGAAGACTTGGGCATGTGATTAACTTTCCACTTCACCTGACTACAAGGAGACCATTCATACCAGTAACCCTGTGCTAGCACAATCAGATCGTACAGGATAGGCACAGGACAGAGGAAGCAGGAACTATATAAAGGTCAGATGAACAGTGAGCACAGTTCATGGAAGAGCCACAGTTTTTCATTCCTGTCTTTTGATTTGCACATAACATAGAGGCTTTATACTTTAATTAATCTGCTTTCTGTGCTGAAAGGCCAGGATGAATGAGGGGCGAAAAGTAGCCATTGCAAGGAAGAAAGCAAAGTAAGAGACGTAAATGCTGTGACCAGAGAAAAACTTTATTCCAGTGTCTGTGTGCCCAGGAGAACAGACTCTGCACTTTATGCCTCAATAAACTTAGCCCTATCAGGAGCACCCAGCTCCAGCAACCTCTGCCCGAAGGGGAACAAACTGTGACAACCCAGGCCATAGTAAAAGGAGAAAAAACCTGTACAGCCATCTTACTCATTAAGTGAAGGCAAAGTATCAGATACAAATTAGCCAGCAAACATTTTAATTTCTTTGTATATTCTAACTACAAGTATGCAGATTATTTAAATTTCCATAGCAACAAGGAATCCTATTCCCAGAATCAGTACCTAAAAAGTGAAAAATGTCATAATTATATAGCTATCTTACATCACAAGTTAGAAAACATATTCACTTGCTAAAATCTTAATCCCACACATATCTATCACTTTCATAACTGAAAGCATTCCAATATCAGTGCGACAATTTGCAAGTGGTAAAGTCTATTGACTGCAAAATAAATCCTGGTGTTCAGATTTCCATGTCCAAGGCTAAAATTAATATCAAGTCAGTCACACAAAACATGCATGTGAGTTAAGTCAGATACATTTGAAGGTTCAAGGCCACTGCTGCAAAGGAAGTCAGGTCCTGATACTGCCAAATATTTAAGGATTAAAATAATGGCTTTGAAGTTAATGTGATTGAAATAGCTGCTACTTATCTCCTAGGAGGTAGATGTGAGAGTTAGGACCTTGCTGAATCAACACTTACGTCGCACCTGATAGGGAACTGCTTTCATGTGGTCAAATCTCTTGTGGGGGTAAAAAATAATAATAATAAAAAAAGATATCTCTATCCTATAAGGATTGCCACGAGCATTTTCTTCGAGGCATTTCTCTTGCAGGTTCATTCACCACATCTAGGAAAATACAGGTTTTAAAAGTTTAATGCAACTGAAAACAGCACCCGTGCAGCCACCTAGGGCATGGTTTTAAGAAGGCAAGGAAACAGTAAACTTATTTGCCCTTTGATGGCCTAAACTCAAGCCAGACGGGCTCCCTATGGCTTAGAGGACATAAGGATTGGGGCTCAGGGCATGGTGGTGGGAAACAGGAGTCAGCCAAAAGCACTGACAACATTATAGAACGGCTTGGGTTGGAAGGGACCTAAAGCTCATCCAGTTCCAACCCCTGTGCCATGGGTAGAGACTTTCCACTAGACCAGGTTGCTCCAAGCCCCGATGTCTCAAAAATGCTGGTGTACGCTTCAGGATGAATTCTAATTCCTTCTGACCCACTTCAAAACACTGGCAAGAAGACATTTCTGGAGGGTGGGAGCACACGCTGC